>NC_088684.1:260992697-261297093 GCF_028017835.1 Emys orbicularis | reverse complement strand
CTATTATATTTATTTAAATTACTTATAAAAACAAAAATTCTCCAGTGAGACAGCGTTTCAGATTCAAGGCTATGCTGTTAGGCCACATCTCTACTCATGATTATCCCTCCTCTCATCTTTTATGAAGATAAATATAATAAAATAGAGCCAGTATGTGTAGGTCTTGACTATAGTCACTTCCTCCTGAAGGGTATATTTGTTCGGACACCATCCACTTATACCTTAAGCTATCGGATGGTCTTCTCTTTTTCTGTCAATGGGCCCTAAGATATTGAACTTCCTCCTGTTTACATCTGTGTTCATTTCTTCCCACAAAAACAATGAAAACAAAAACAAATTCCTTTAGCGTTTTTGATTCAACGGTGTCTTGGTTCTGTATTGGACTTGCCTTTCATCCTGTTTTGCTTTCTATTTTTGTTGATTTAGTTCAAATGAGGGTGGTTTATTGAATGTATTCTAACTGCTATTACTATGTCAGGCAGTGCTTTAGTGGGGAGAGGCTTTAAAAAACCCAATTCTTATTACTGTATATACTTCCTTCACTTGGTGGAGAAAAAATGGTTCTAAAACCCCATTAATTTGGATTCAGCTCTTTCACCACATTTTACCTTATGGAGTTGGGGATTATACTATTGCAGAAGGGATAGAGGGCTCAAACTTAAAACTATCATGTAGAGCCTAAATATTGGTAGAAAAATGCTAACCTACCCTTGTGAAGAGCAAGCTCCTTTACACTGTTTACTGGGCTTCCTTTCTCCTGGTAGCAAGGAGGTTGTATGGCTACCTGTTCTTCCTGTTATGTGGATATCTACTGGGCTGCCAGGGGAGCAAGCTGTGTAGATCAGCCACCTTGCAAACTCCATCCTCTCCATCATGACCAGTTCCAACTATGTAGTATTACTGTGGAGGGGCGTTTCTGTGAACGTCCAGACAGTATGCTGCCAACCTGCCATTCTTCCTGTTTCCATGGTTCCCTTTCTTTGAATTAGGTCTGCTTCTCCCTGGGATTTCCTCACCTTGACTCCTCGTTTGGAGGGGGGCATAGTTTCCGTAGGCAAAATAAATAAAAAATCTGTGATTCTTTTTCTTTATGTTTTAGTCTCAGAGGGGTAACTATATTTTTGAGTATCTCTGCTGGACTAAAAATCCAAATGAATGTTTTAAAAAAAATTGTAAAGAATGGAATTGATTGTTCTTTGATTTTTTTTCTCCATCATAAGTATAAGCATAGTAGTGGGACTGGGATGGAATTCTGCATTCAGGAAGTGCAGAGGCTAACGTATCCTTCATTGTGTAGCCTTTGATAAAATTAGAGTGCAAATTGCACCAGTCACTATTAACAGGTTCTTTATTCAGGTGGCTACGTAAGATTATTATTAACTATGAGATTGGTAGGAATACATAGAAACATCAAGACTTTATTTAATACTCAAATACAAGCAAGCAAATATAATTGCAATCATAGAAAAATACAATAAAGCAAGATAAATATAACAAAACAACCCCCTACGTTGTGCATACTCACAACCTTATAGAGACCCTTAAGGGTGAAGATGGGAAGAAAATTAAGCGGAGAGCACCATAAGTGGGCTTGATAGTACTAAGGTTTCTGACAGTCTGTCATCCCTGATGTCTCAACTGAAGTTTAATCAAACAACTTATTTTATACCCCTTTTTCCTGAACATCCTCACATGTCTAGAGACCATATTTAGATTGTTTTTTGGCCTTTAGTCCATGTATGGCTGTCCAGGAAATCATAATTGGGGTTCTGATTTGTTGACATGATCCATGTGCATGAATATCTTTTCCAATATTTTTAGTACGTCTATGCAGTTAACCTCATGATTATGCATACTAAAAACCCCACCAAAACTTGTTATTTCGTGCTTCTGCAATATACTTGTCTAGGACAAGCTACATGTTGCAAAATCTCCTACAAACCTTCAGGGCCGGCTCCAGCATTTCTGCCGCCTAGAGGGAGTGAGGGACCTGCCGCCCCCGAATTGCCGCAGGTGCCGCCCCTCTCCCTTGGCCGCCCCAAGCACCTGCTTGTTAAGCTGGTGCCTGGAGCCGGCCCTGCAAACCTTATAACCCGAGGTCAAATATTTATGCTAGTTTATGCTTCCTTCCAGGTCTTGCTAGACCTCATGCTAACTGCTATGCCTTACTAGGACTTAATAAAGCTTATTGCAAAGCCTTGTTTATTTACCTATTACACTTGTGTTCCCCTGCTTGTATTATAGCGTTTCTTAAGCATCTTAATTGATTCTAACATATAGATTACTGTTTATTCTCTGGTATGGCTCTCCCGTGATCAGGTCAGAGTACAAAGGAGGTGCAATAGAATAGATCTTTTATCTTTCAAATGAGATCTAAAACTGAAATCCTGACCACTTCTGGTCATTAAAGATCCTATGGTACTTCTGGCAAGAGTAGTGATGTTTTTCCTAGTATACTGTCCACATTGCTGCTTGGGTGATGACATTCTGTGTATCTAAATTCACCATGCGGTTTCAGTTGAATACAATGTTTATCTTTTTCTCCTAAATTGTAGGGTTGTGTTGTACTTGTAATTGGGTGATTTGTTCTGTCCTGAAGATGGGTGAAGTAATCTAACACGAACAGTAGTTTGTGTATCAGCTTACGTAATTTAAAGTGCTTTGGGGATGAATGGAGCTTTATAAATGTGTTTGCTATTTTTGTTGTTGGCTGTTTTTTGCAAATATGTTAATGCTAGTAGCCAAGCTTACCTCAGCACTGTATGAGAGTCTATTACCTACAAAGTTTAAACACTGTATTTACTAAACTTTTTATCGTGTACCTATATCACAGCAAAAGTTAACTATATTTAAAAAAAAGGACTTGCTTTTAAGACCTGCCGGTAGAATATATGCAGACTTGCATAGGTCTGACACGGCATTGAGTACTCTCAGAATGAACTTCAGAAAACTCTACCCTAATCTGATGAAGTTATGTATTAAGGTCTCCGAGATGGCACAGTCAATCAGTTATAGTGGGTTAGCTTTATTTTTTACTTTTCCTATGTTGAAAGAAGTGTCTGATAGTCTGCCACAGTATTCAATATTTGGTGGTCTAATGTGGCATTAAAATACCAGTGTTTAGCTCTGACAAACAACATGATTTTGGCCCCTCCTTCAGGAGGTCTCATGTCAGCATAATAAATTCCCGTTTTCATGCAATGAGGGAGGGCGACCTTTTTTCACACAATACCCTGTAACTTAGGGGGACATGAGTTCTAGTCCTAGCTTTTCCATTGACTACAGTTAATATTTTTGTGCCCTTCACAGCCCTTAATATTAATCAAGTCTTCATACCTTACCTAAAGGAAGGAAACTATCACTCACCCATTTTACAGACAAGATGACCCAGAGCTTGCAGATGACCTCTTCTGGCTGAGTTGGGACTAGAACCGAAATCTCTAATATAGCAGAAGTTCTCATCTACGCTGTTTTTCAGAAGGAACATGCCAAGTTATGTGCTTATGTAAGCCACACTAACGCACTGTAACTCAGTGAAGACTTCTAGCGACTAGACTACAGATACAGGCTTATGATTCTGCAGCCTCTGTGCTAATAGATGTGGATTTTTAACTCAAGTGATTAAGGTGCATGATTCCAAGTCCCAGGTTTGTTCCCTGCAGGCCACCCAAAGGGGGACATTGTTACACTTGGTTATGAAGTCTGTAACTAGTAGACCACTCTCTGCTCCCAGAACCAGGAACAGAAAACAGGAAACCTGATTTCCATCAAATAGTTCTCTCCCCCCTCAGTATGGTCTATAACAATATGTTTTTTCTTTACTAGTTGCTGCCATCGCTGAAGTGCAAGAGGTCTGTGCTGTTCATCTGAAGGTTATAGGTCCAAACCTACTAATGTTTGGGGGAGAAAATATACATATGTTAGTGAAACCAAGCTGGAATAATTATAATTGTTGGATTGATCTATTATGCAAAACGTATTTAGAAGTGAATTTCAATGTTGTGTTAATATTTGTTTTACTATTGCATTTTTAATGTTTGTATTTTGGTTAATAAGAGCTGTCTTTTAAGAACATAGAATACTTTATTGTAGCATGTGTTTGGGACTGAGAGCAGTGTGTTCGAAGTTTTGTCTGTGTATGTCCAGAGAATGAAAGACCATGCCTGTGTAAGCTCCAAAGAAGGTAAACGTTGTCTTTCCAATAAGCAAACATCGTTCTCAATGCTATAACAGTCCCACTTATTGTGGGACTGGATGCCTCAGAACATTGTGAATGAGCTACAGTTCCTGTCACTTATAGGTAACCAGTAATTTGTATCCAGACTGGCTCAGGAGAGGTTCATAGTTGTTCCAGTCTCATGGCTGTTGGGTAGTCTGTGTGAGTTTGGTTGGTCCTAGTTCTGGCTTCCATATCACAAACTCACCACTAAGCGCTGCACTAGATTTAAGCTCTTTTGGGGTGAGGACTGCCTTACTCTGTGTTTGTATAGTGCCTAGCACGATTGGTCATTGGTGTCAGTTGGACCCTATAGAGAGTGCTCTTGCAGGAGGGGACAAAATCACAGTACTTGTGATACATTTACAGAATTACAAACACTGTAATTATCACACACACACTGGGGGTAGGCAGACAGAATTCAAAATCAGAAGACAGACCAAAACACATGATTTAATCTTTTTTAAAAAATTGCATGATTTTTTTGTGGGGGAGTTTGACTCATGATTTTTGAACTTTTCTGGTTAGTAATAATGAAATACATATTAAAAACTGTAATTTAGGAAAATAGATCTGTTTGCATTTTGCATTTGCTTACAGCATTAAACTGAGCTGTAATGCCAATTGTAGCATATTACAAATCTAAACTCACCTATAAAACTAAGACGAGATGAAATATGTATATATTGGGGGCATGCAAGTTTTTTAAATTGGGGGAGGTACTTTCTGTTTGTTTTATATAAACAAAGCTAATAGGAGTTCATTTTCACTCAAGGATCCTTTTATCTACCTGATTACATAGTTGTGGGCGAAGTTGTATAGTTTTCTAATTCCCACGCCTGTTTAATAAAATACAAACAGTGCAGTCACGTTGAGCCTGTGTGGAGCAGAATAAAGAATACTGTGTGAATCAGAGCCATTGTGTCTTAAAATAATTGTCTAGTAACCCTTGAGCCACTTGTTAAAGCTCAAATTCATAAATGTAATCTTTACAAATATTTTCTCATCTCTTATACCTTACATACTACTTGCTAATAAAATGAGGGATTACAGAGTGTTGTTGTTTTTGTGAAACTAACAATTTAGTAACAACAAACAACTGGAGCTCTAATTTTTTTTCATCTTATCTGACATTGTCTTTCAGAGCTTGTTGTTCTTAATTACAATAGTTTGCACTTAGTGTTGCTGCTTTCATCCAAGGATCTTGCACTCTTTGTGAAACAAGTATAATTATTATTCTCATTTTGGGTAAAGTGAGTTTTAAAGAGGTTAAGGGTGAGAATTTCAAAAGTGCCTTATGGAGTTAGAATAGGGCTCCCAACTCCTATTTTAAAGGTCAATAGGAGCTGGCTGTACTACTGCCTTAGGAGCTTTTGAAAATACCACTCAAAGGGTATGTTTACTCTTTGAGCTGGTGGAGACTGGAGAGCTAGACCTTGGTGAGCAAGGTTAGCGCTGTGCTTAGTGTGATGATGGACTGTTGGAATGTGAAACAGTGAATATTTGGACTGTGCTGGGGAATTTTGGGTTATGGTTGTGGGACTTTTGTAATAAATTAACCTTGCAAAGGGCTATTCATATGTGAAAAGCGCACGTGGAGTTACTGGGCACCCTGGAAGCAAGTGGAAACTGAGGCAGGCGCACTGGTCATGTTACAGCCTGGCATGGAAGGGCACCCTAGGAAGGGGCCTTCTTATCACACAGCGTGGAGAATATAGGCAGACGATCAGTCCCTGGGAAGAGGGAAACTGCAAGTGCCTAAAAGGGGGAAATCAAGGCAGGGAGCTGCTTTCAGGGCCATCTTAAGGCCATAAGGGGGCACCCTGGAGGTGGTTGCTCTTTGACATGTGGCTAGGTCTCCTCAAGATGGGAATTATGCCCCCAGCTCAAAGTGTAGTCATACCCTAAGTAGCTTGCCATAAGTCACATACTTGATCTGGTCACAAGGGAAGGTGAGTCTTGGTTGCCACCCATGCATCAATACCACTACCCTGGCTCCACTTTAACTGTACGGTCAGTTGCAGATTAAATAGTTATTGAAAATGGTTTGGGCCAGTTTATGGTGGTGGCTAAATCATGTTCAAACAAGGTTGACAGAAGTGTCTGCGAGTCATTGACAGTTGTTTTGTTATTTATGCCTCCCTTTCCTATCATAGACACAATATAATTCATAGAGTGACACCTATGTGTGCAGGAGAAGGAGGGCCACGTGAAAGTGAGAAGAAAGAAAGAGGCAGCAGGTGGGGGAAAAGTAGATTCAGAGTAGATGAAAGGTCTGGTTCGGTTATCAAACGGTTTTAGCAGTCCAGGAGTGCCGAAATTCTTTGATCTCTCTCCTACAATGTCCAGCATACCACTGAAATAGTGCATTTAAACTAATGGGTTAAAGCCAGAACTAGAGGTATAAAACATTGCATAAATTGACTTTCAATGATAAAACAAGGACACTGCTCACAAAAGTGAGTTCTTAGAAAATTTTCAGTCTAAAGTGAACCAAAACATGTAGGTGCTTGTTTAAAAATAAATTACTTCTGCATTGAGTTGATGCCATTATTGTGGCAGATGACGTGAATTGTTTTGTTAGGAAGGAAACACCCTTCCCTTGAGAAAAATTCACAGCTGCTTATCTTGGCTGTGCATTAACAATCTCCTTGCAAACCCAAAATAAATTTTAAAAAATATGGAGCGTTCAAAGAGGAAACACAATTCCTTTTATTTAGAGTAACACAGAAATAAATCAGACTTTTTCTTTTGCTTACAGGGTGTGTTTAACTATATGATGGATGCTAAAAATAACTTTTACAAGTTTGCAGTGGTTATTGAAAGGTTTCCTGTTAGTACAGGAAAGTATATTGAGACACAGATGACAGACATGCTGCAAATTACCGAATATAAAATAGAAATAATAATAATAAAAAAGCAACTGTCTCAGCTATGCTTTCATGGAATTCTTTTAAAAGGGCACAACCATGACCATAGGTCTAGCTGATGGAAAAAGAGCGCACATGTTTAATTTCTATAGTGATTTCTTTTGTTCCTATCCATTAATCAGTTGGGGCGGGGCGGGGGGGGGGGGGGGAGGAGGGGAGAACTGACTTTGACACTGTTTTTTGCATAAGTATACAGCTTCTGTTTACAGTTTAATTATCTTACTACTCTTGTCATTGATCATGCCATAAATTAATGTTTTAATCTTTTGTTTTATACATGGTCTTGTGTGTTTTGAAAAGGAAAACATACTTGAATTTAACAGTTTTTCCCATCAGTGAGTAAGTACTCATGTGTGAAATTATGTCCATGAACCCTACGGCATGCGTGAACTAGATAATATAGGAGTATCGTTTCTAACTCTAAAGTGGGACTGCATTTTGGGGTGATCACACCAACGTAATGTCATTTAGAGTTCTTTCGTCTGAGGTATTGTTTTAAAGGTGGGGATTATCGACCATTTTTAGATGAGGAAATCAATGCACAAGGAATGTGATTTGTCCAAGGTTGGACAGCAAGTAAATCGTAGAGATGGCAGTAGAATTTAGATCTTCTGACTCCCAGGTTCCTGCTCCTAACCACCTTAATGCCTCCTTAATGTTTCTGTCAGAGATTTTTTTCTACATATTTTAAATGAGGAAGAAGCAGCAGAATATGAAGACATCACTATGGAAACCAGGCATCTATTAATTTATTCCTTCAGATTTTATTACAATTTAGATATATAAAATGGAGCTTTTTGAGATACAGTTGCGGTCATTAATTTGTTACTAGAAAAAGTAAGTTTTGCATATAGGTTTGAGAGATTCTTACTTTCTGTTATAAAGCTTGTAAAGATTAGGCCTCTGAAGTATAGAACAGTATATGAAGTGTCCTTAAATATTGCCCGTTCACTGTAACTTGACTTTGACAAGATTTTCCAAGCACTAATATTATTAATCAAAGGGCAGTTGGATACCTTTTAGCAACTAAAATGAAGTTGAAATATTGATTGGGACTATATACATGACACAATGACAAATGTAAATATAACAGTTCTTTCAAATCACACAAGTTGTTCCACTAACACAACTTTACATGTGATACTTATGACTAAATGAGACATTTCGAAGTTCATATTTGGCGTCAGTGTGACAGAGCAACCAACTGTCATGTCAGAGCTGTAAATATCATTTGTATTCCCTCTAGGATGATTAATGGAAATAAGAATTTTAATATTACTATTTTTATTATTTATCTAAAAGACAAGTGGTACGCTTAAATGAAAAGGGAGAATACTAAAGTTGAATCATATGAAAAAAGGACATAAAAAAGAAACATTTAGCAGACTATTATATTCCCTGTAGTATTTTGCTGAATTCATTTTTAGATAACTCAAGTGATGGAGAGTCTATCACTTCACTTTGAGACTATTCCACAGTCTATTAGATCTCAACAATAGGAAGTATAGGAGAAGTTACACTTTGAATGTAAAATATATTGTTGACTATTTAGCAAACACTTCTGATTTTATTTAATCTATTTATTGATTTATATGGTGCCCAAACTAGGCACTTCACATAATTGTAAGGTGTATATACTATGTAAAGGGCTGATTTTTACTTATTAAAGGCCTATGTTCCTATGCTCTTATGTTAAGTGTCTCAGGTGTTGCTTAGAATACTTGAGACCACCTCTGCCCCAGTGTCCAGTTGTTGCCAGTGCGATCAGCAGAAATTCCGAAACTGGAGTCCCCTTGAGTTAGAAGACATAGGGTGGGCAATAGTGTTTTTGATGAGGGTCCCTCAGCTTTGGAACCTGCTTGGAAAGCATAGACTAAAATAGCTCAGGTTATTGTCCAGATATACTGCAAAGCCTCTCTTTTCACTCACTTGGAATTTAGTTTTTGTTGGATTATGTTGTGGGTTAGCTTCTGATTTTTAGCTGAATTATTTTTCTAAAATAATATTTTTCTTAATATCTGTCAGGTTCTTAGAATATTGATATATTTTGTGTATTTTATATTGTTATTCTACATACATTAATTTAAATAATTATTTCCTGGAATAATAAATTATCAAAACTATCAATATCCTGTCCCCTCCCTGAGAACTTGTCTGTCATAAATAACCAATCCAATAGGAAAATGAACGGTGTCAAAATGCCTTAGAGAATGTTTTGTTGGCAAGGAGTGATGTGGCAGACATCCAGCATTGCAGGAAGGAGAACTTTATTGAGCCTGCAAAGAGGCCTATATTAGACGCTGAGAGGCCTGTGTTTTTTCCTAGTATCATCCTGGCCACTTCAGATTTTAATATGGAAGCAATAATACACTGAGAAAAATGGTATAATTTAAAAACATAAAATCACATTGTTGTGACAGTTATGAACAATGAAATATTAAAGAGGAGGAGTAACCACAAGACTTCAGAAGTCCAGTTATAAGTCAGGCTAACCCTAGCATAAATTCAGCTCATCCATTTGCTTAAATTAAGTTACCTGCAAATTTGTTAAGTTACCAAAGACGAAACCAAAGTCTCCTGGTATAATAACCGTTGTGGTTCATATTTTTAAAATGATAGTTGAGATTCTAACGTAATCCCATGAGTTCAGGAACTGGGGATTCAAACAAAGCAGCAAATATCACAACACATTGATAAAATGGCAAGAGTAGGCAGCACTTTTCCTTCAATGCCTTTTGCACAGCAAAAGATTCATCAGAAAGTTGTGCTCTAAAATTTTGCTATTCTTTCTGATAAATGTCTGCACGTTCTTCTGTTTAATCACTGATGATGTACTTGCCCAGTGTCCAGGATACAAAGGAAGACACTGTGGCCTTGTATTCTGACCTTGTTTCTCAGGTTTCAGGAGGTTTGGTTCATTTATTTCTTTGTTTAATTTGGCTATGCCATAAATGATACTGAACACTGTTTTAAAGAACTTCGAAAATAACTTTAGCTGAAAGTGTATATGTGTGTGTCACTGTATGGGATGAGAGAAACATGCTAGCATGATCACTTGCAAGATGAAAGATGGTGATTCATTTAAATGGGGTACTGGCTTTTGACCAAAGTGAAAAATTAATGGACTGTAGCCTTGTTGCCTTGTTTAATGAAGCTCTAAATGAATGCTATTCAGTTGGATAATAGCTGTTCTTGGTACCACTGTTAAGAAAAAAACAAAACCTATTGCAGTACACTGTAAACATGCTTACAATAGTATTTTGCTTTTATTTAATCATGCACGGTAATTAGCTTTTGCTTTTTGTTTTCAAGTTCTGGTGTAAGGCAAGACTTGGTAGGGCAATTCATAAAAAGAATATTTAAAAATTTGAAATAGTCAGTTAAAAGTAGTTTTAAAGGGGGGGCAAATAATGTGGTATCCAGATTGCAAAGAGCTGACACAATGAAGTTTGGATTGATTTCTCCTGAATTTACAAACACATACTGTAGATATTTACTGCTTTGCTGTCATTGGGAGTTCTATGTGCATTAATGACAGTCTGTGTGGCCATTAGGGCCAATAAATTCTGGATAATAGATTATATGTACCTATCTAGATATTACAGTGGTAGGTGCATTACAGATATCAATGAATGGATGGATGCATGGATAAAGTCCTTGTAAAGCAATCTGCAGTTTGCCAGTGTTTATGCAAGCAATATATTTTACAAGAAAGCCTTTTCTCATCATTCACTTCAGCATTCTTTTATATATTCCAGATGTAGCTATTTTCACTGGATAATGCTTTTCTAGCAGAGGGTGTGTGTGGGGGGGGTATTTTTTCTTTTTCTTTTTTTAAATTCTTGAATGTATAGTATGCAAACATATTGTAGGTCAAGAAATTATTTTTTGCTTAAAAGCGTCTGTGATTAAAAAAAATATTCCTGTGGATACTTATACTAAAGGGAGTTGCCTTGAAGGAAGCATGCCAAGAAAGAGAAGTACAAGTGAAATTAAAATGCCTGGGCACACTGGAATTTTTATTTAAACATGGGCTGGGTGGCTTGCTGGATAAAATATTAACTGTTTAACTCAGTGGTTCCTTTCTACTCTGTAGCTCAGTGAAACGAAATGTTAGTGCACAGTCACAGGGAACATTAATCATGAAATCACCTGTTCAGATCTGACACAATTGGTATTCAGATAAGATTACTGGACTCCTTGATTTTTTTTGGTGACATTGCATAATTCTTTTGATTTGACTTTGTAAGTGCAGTTTTCGATTGTGGAAGTGGTGGATATATATATTGCTTCCTGCACTCCTCTATTTATTTATCCACTAACGAGGTACAGCAGTAACAGTACAAACTTCCCCATATTGTCTTTTCAGTGTGGTGTTGGAATTATCACTTGTATTAGTACTTCTCATTATTTATTATTTGTATTGCAGTAGTGCCGAAAAGTCCTAATTTATATTGACACAGCAGTGTACTAGGCGTTCTACAAACATATAGGAAGATATGATCCGTGTTCTGAATAATTCAGAATCTATTTTAAAGACAAAACACTACATGTGTAAGAAACAAGAGGAGGAAGAGTGAAGGGGAACAATAATTATGAACATGTGATTATTTAGGCCAGTTTAGGGCTTACTCATGGGAGGTGCTGAGTGTGATAGCTATGGCAATTTCCTGCAATAGCCTTGGAAGACCTCATGGTATTAAGTGTATGTGAGGTGGGCTGGGATTGTATATAACTTCCTTAGGGGGCAGATGTGACAGATTTGAAACCTGGGAATTGTAAAGGAATTGAAAATACTATATTGAAATGTGCTAGATAAGTACGGAGTTTTTGGGACAATAAGTGTTAAATGCATTTCCTAGGGAATCTCTAGGGAGTGGCTAATACAAATCCCATATTTCTGGTTATGCAAAAACCAAACCTTGTGAAGCTATGCCCTGAGGAGAGGGCCGTTGTTTGCTGATCACCTATTACAGAAGTCCAGGATCAAAGGCCCAAGCTGTATAAAGAAACAGCTGATCTATCCAGCCTTCTTCTGGTTCTAGATCTAAAATGGATGAATTAGCAACCACAGGAAAAACCCAGTTGGGGGTTTTGAAGGACTAAAAGTTCTACCAGAGCCCTAGGCTGGATTTGGGGGTGACCTCTGGTAAGCTTTTTACTCTCTCTGTGTGTGTAGGTTCTTTTATTGTTTTAATATGTTTTCTCTGAAATGCTTTTTCCTTAAGAATAAACGTGCTTGCTTGGAAGGAGTTGTGTGATAACTTATAACTACGGGCAATTACACTGATCATAGCCCTTGGAGAGAAAACCAAGTATAGGCACTGCTGGTTTTTTAGGCAGTCGGGCATGCTGGGGATATCACAGTGTAAGGCAGGGAGCTGTGCAGCCTTAAAATCCCTGGTGAGGAGGGAGTGATGTGGGTCTCTGCCTAAGAAAAGTAACGGTTAGGAGTTGGAAGCCTTAAGTGGGTGCCCTTGGTGGACCATGGAGGGGGAATACAGGTGCAGTTACCCTGAAACTGTGACAGTGAGCATCCTCAACTCTCCTTAACTTCAGCAGGTGCTTAGGATGTTTGGCAGTTCTATGAGTTGCTCAGGATCTTGGAGAATTGAACCTGAATAATTCATTTTAAAAAAAAAAGCAAGTATCAACAGTTGCCATTGACCCTCTTCCTAATTGTCATCTGGTGATATTCTGTAGGCATCCTGATAGAAGATTAATTCTCTCCTGGATGGAGTTTCTCTAAGAGAGAGAGGGTAGTTTAGTTTCCATGCCTGTTCATGTCTCAGCCTCTCTGCTGAGTTCTCCAAAAAGGCTGCCATTTTCAATGGTGACTTTTCTGATGAGGTCACCTGCCCTCTCAGAACTGGTCAGGGGCCACCAACTAATTTCACTTAGGCCATTCTGTGTTGTTAATGAACTGTCCATGTGTTTTTTGTTGGATTATTGAACAATATTATTTTCTTTCCCCACTTCTGACTGTCTCTCATCTCTTCCCCCTTTTTCCTGCCAGATGATTCTTCTTTGAAAGAGCACTGGCAGCTAAAAATGTCAAAATAAATATTGTTTGAAGGCAACCAGTGTATAAGGAAAGGACATCAGGGTGGGAGTAGGATGTGAAAACGTATCTTTCTAATGGAGAGCTCTCCAAATAGGAATCCCTCTATGTCTTGAAATTAATGGAGAGGATATATAATATATAAAATGTAGATAGAAATAGAACAAACAGCTCATTCCAGTTGCCCAATATTCAGTTGCTACTCATCCCTTTAAACTTCA
The DNA here is from genome assembly GCF_028017835.1 of Emys orbicularis. Lineage (NCBI taxonomy): Eukaryota > Metazoa > Chordata > Testudines > Emydidae > Emys > Emys orbicularis. Next base: position 261,283,665 of record NC_088684.1, on the reverse strand, counting down.
CGTGTATAATTAATTATTCATCCAAACCTCTGGTTTCTCTGGCTCCAGAGCCAATGATCTAAAAGTCAGATGCTATTTCTTCTTTATTAATCAGTCCTTAAGCTAAATTGAAAAGTGGTATTTGTGGATTGAATCCATAAAATGCCATAGGATGGTTTAGATGCTTACTTTTTTCTATGAAACAATCTGTGGATATATGTGAATTCAATATACTATATACAGTTACAAATTGTTTTCAGATCACTTTTGTGGCAGTGTTAGGGTGAGCTTGTTTCTTAATTTGTATATGGAAAATATCAAAATAACCAGGAAAAAATCCTCCTTTTACTGCACAATAAGACATCTCTGCTTGTTTTGTTAGGTTGATTTTGATGATCTGGCACAGATTCTGCACCCAATCCTCTTTCCTAAAATAAAACTTTGTTTAAAAAACAGTTAAGATTACTAAGTGACAAATATATGAGAGAAATGGTGGAGAAATGAATAGCCATTGGAGAGCTTACGTGGCTCATATAATGAATATATACATCATAACAGAATCTTAACTCTGACCCATGACATTTTTAATGTACTATTGTTACTTGATTTTGGTATCTAAATATTTTTAGAGGATACTGTTTACAAAAAAAACTAATATATTTACTATTTTCCACTTAAGTTCTTAAAATGGCTGTTTCTGGAGTGTGGTTGAATATGAGTTAAGGTGGCTATATTGTGATAAAATTTTTGTTCTCAGTAATCATAGGATCATTGAAATGTAGAGCTGGAAGGGAACTCAAGAAGTCATCTAGTACTTCCTCCCACACTGAGTCAGGATCTAGACTATCCCTGACAGTTGTTTGTCTAACCTGTTCTTAAAAACCCCCCAATGATGAGGATTTCACAACCTCCCTTGATGACCTATTCCAGTATTTAAGTATCCCTATAGTTAGGACGTTTTTCCTAATATCTAACCAAAATCTCCCATGCTGCAGATTAAGCCCACTACTTATTGTCCTAACTTCCATGGACATGGAGAAAGATTGATCTCCATCCTCTTTATATCAGCTCTTAATCTATTTGAAGACTGTTGTCAGGTCCATGCTCAGCTGTCTTTTCTCAACACTAAACATGCCCAGTTTATTTGCCCTTTCCTTATAGGTCAGGTTTTCAAAATCTTTTATAAGTTTTGTTGCTCTCCTCTTCACGAGGAGAGCAATGAAAATTATAAAAGATTTCTCTCCAATTTGTCCATATCTGTCTTAAAGTGTGGTGCCCAAAACTAGACCTAGTATTCCAATTGAGGCATCACCAGTGCCTCCTGTGTCTTGGATACAACACTTCTGTTAATACACCACAGAATGATATTAGCATTTTTTTCAACTGCATCATATTCAATTTGTGATCCACTATAACCTCCAGATCCTTTTCTGCAATCTTCTGCCTAGACAATTATTCCAATTATTTTGTACTTGTGAATTTGATTTTTCCTTCCTAAGTGTAGTACTTTGCACTTGTTTTTGCAGAATTTCATCTTGTTGATTTCAGACCAATTCTCCAATTTGTATAGGTCATTTTGAATTCTAATTCTGTCCTGTATAGTGCTTCCAGCTTGGTGTCATTTGCATAGAGCAGCAGCCAGCGCAGCTGGCTGTGGGGCTGCCTGAGAAGCTGGCTATAGACAGGGCCGGCTCCAGCGTTTTTGCTGCCCCAAGAGGCGGGAAATAAAAAAAAAAGCCGCGATCGATGGCACTTTGGTGGCGACTCTACCCCGCCGCTTCATTCTTCGGTGGCAATTCGGCGACGGGTCCTTCCCTCCGAGAGGAACTGAGAGACCCGCCGCTGAATTGCCGCCGAAGAGCCCCTTTCCGTTGGCTGCCCCAGGCACCTGCTTGCTGCGCTGGTGCCTGGAGCCGGCCCTGGCTGCAGAGCCGGTTTGGCTATCCCTGGGGCCACCTGAGCAGCTGGCCCTGGAGTCACAGAGATAGCGGAAAGTCATGGAATCTGTGACTTCCGTGACCTCCATGACAGACACGGAGCCCTATCCGTAAGCAATATATCACCATTGTATCTTTTCTTGGGTTGTTGAAAGAATCTATTCTGTTAAGTTTTTATTTTATTCATGGGTTTAAATGATGGAGAATCATGTCTAGTTTTCAAATGAAAATTGCCTGTTGCATGATCCAATGTCAAACTCTATTTAATCCATTTATTGCTATTTATAAAGGGATTATAACCAGGGCATTGTAACTGAATGCTGAACATAGATTTAAAAACAACTGTAAGGCTATCTAGCAGAAGTCAGTAAAATCTATTTGTGTTGTGAATTTTTATGATCGTGATTATTTAATATTTATATTACTTAAGCACCCAGATGTCCTAATCAAAATTGGGGCTCCTGGTGCTAGGTGCTGTTCAAAGATATGATGTGATTTCATTGCGCTGTTGGAGGAGTGCAAAGTTAGACATTTCAGTAATTTCAGGAGGCCATTACCTGGACTTTTAATCTTAGAAAATACTTAATTTAATCAAAAATTTCAAAAATGTGCTATTTGTCGTTGAGATATGAAACTTAATCCCCAGAAGTTGAGAATAGATTTTTCTTTTGTTTTCCTCTTTTTTGATTTTAAAGGATATCAAAATCAGCCTTCTCTCTAATAAACCACAGAAGCATGCCAATCAGGGACTAGAAATATGGTTTTATACCTCCAAAACCACAGGATTCTGCCACTTAAGCTACGGGAAGAACTTTTACCTGTCAGCTGTCCAGGCACCCTTATATTCCTTATAAGCTGCAACTAGCTAATACAAAGCAGCATCCTTGCACAACATAAAAGACCACATTCTACACTGGTGTAACTGGGCAAAGCTCACTTGACTTTAATAGATTTTTGTCCATGTACACCACCAAAGAATGTGACCACATAGTGCCTCCTCCTAAGGACAAACAGCTCCCATGCTCATGAACTGAGAGGATCTAGGCTTGAAATGAATGGGAGTGAGAATAGGCTCAAATATATTTGTAACAAAAATGATTAATAATTTTAATTTTGGTCTACTTTGTGCATGTGCCACTGCCACATGAGTTTTCCTTAACTATATGGAAAGTTTGAAAGGATAGTAACAAACTAATATTTTGATGAATGTTAGACAAAAATAAGCATTTCAGATCAGAATAATTTGTAATGATTTATGACACAAAAATAGTTTAATCAGTTTTATTCAAGGTTTGTATATACATTCTCCTTTTGCTTTTGTAGTAAATTTAGAAATATCCAGGCTGAGCCAGTTGTCAAAGTTGAAGTTATAAAGGGGCTAAAATGAGATTTATATTGAGAGCTAGTTGTAACATTAATGATAGAGAGGCTCATATCTCTTCATAGGATGTTTCTCTTTCTACTTAATCGCTGTTTTCTTCTCTAGAGCTCATTCCAGCAGTAAAATCCACAATATATAAAACAGGATAGTATCATTATGTGAAAATCCAAGCAGTTTAGCCAATATATGTGTGATTAGGACAGCTGTTACACCAAGGCACGTTGGAATGAAGGTTTTGTACTTCAACCCATCACCATAGTAACAGAATGACTTCCATGTAAAATAGATTGGAAATAGTAAGTCCCTAATGGACTTCATGGACTCTCTGGCTCTTTTCTCTTTTAGGATTATAGAAAGTTCTACTTGGGATCAGACTTTTTTGTTAAAGGGAGATGGTGGTTACTGCTGATGGTGGTTATGGTGGAGAAGCGCTATCTAGTAGGAAGGGGAAGCATTAATTTAGGCACTCTGTGTTTTGGAACATCCCTGATGAGAATTTTGGAAGTGCTGGGAAGAGGGTCATTGGTAGTAGAACTGGGTGGGAAACAGTTTTCCTATCCCATGGAACTTTTGGTTTTGAGGGTGTGCGTGCGTGTGTGTGTGTGGGAGGGGGGGGAGGGAGGTTCAAGTCCCTGTTCTGCCTGGGTCTCCCACATCCCATGTGAATGCCGTATCCACCAGGCTATTGACTGTTCTGGGATATCTGTCTCTCTGCTTTTGACCAGAAATTCCTGGACTTCACCATTCCCAACAAAAGCTTAATTGAAACTTCCATGTTCCCACAAAAAGTTTCGGTTGTAACAAATCGTCATTTTCTGATGAAAAACTGGTGAGTTGAAATTTTTGTAGCACTGGTTGGAGGCATGGCTTGGGAGCTCTGCTCCCATGGGACTGGGGAAAAGGCCAGAGGTAAGAGAGCTAGTGCCATAGTATAAGGCTATTTTATCATACGTTATTTCTTTGCTGTTTGAGGGCAGTGGTTAGTCATCTGTGTGATGGGAACTGATGCCAAACCCATTTTTTCCCTTGGATTCTTGTTCTGTTTAAAAACAAACAGCAATGATTTGAGATGCATTTCAGTATTAACTAGGCTCTGATAATTATAACATAAGATCTTGTGTATACTTCATGGAAAACGTGTGACTATTTGATAAAATAAAATAATATTTACACTGCAGTATAATTGTGCTAGCTTTAGAAACATGAAAAAAATCTTAGATTATAATCTAAAAATACAAAGTACATTGGTGAGTGCTGCCAATTTCCAATTTTCCTTGAAATCCTCTTGGTTAGAAATAATATGTTATACACAATGTATTTTTTTATTCCATGTGTAATCTCTCAAATCCCTCCCCTGGGGAATGGTACTTTTAAAATATCTACACTGTATATTACTGCAATAGAGAAAAATATAATATCTAAAATTCAAGGAGAAGATGATTCAACAATTGTATGCTGATGTGATTACTTTTTTGTAAATTAATTATTTATCTTGTTTGATAATATTCAAAAACATAACTACTAAAATACTGTAAGGAAAATATAAGAATATATAAAATGCTTAATATATAACAAGACTCTCAAATCATATGGGGTTCTCTTCACTGATGATATAAAAACAAATCTGTTTTTGAGACCTGTGGTAGTTTCAGGAAGAAGAATGCAGATTGGTCAGAACTAGTTCTCTCTATAAATTTCTAAAAATTTAGCATAGATTTGTAATTTTTTAAAAATTTTGCACTATAGTTTTATAAATCATGGGAACATTTTTAAATTTTAAATTAAATGTTTTCAATAGTTTTTCACATTTAGTGTAGGAAATTAAAAATATATACCCCCTCAATAATGGTCTAATCATTAGAATGAAATGAAGTTTCTCCAGAATTGAAGTTATTTTTGAGTAATGGCAATTCTTCAGCATTGATTATGCAGTAGATTCTGCTGATTAGCAACCCCTTGGTTGACAGGTCAAAATTGCCATTATCTGGTAGTTGCCAATAAGCAAAAGCCCCATTTTCAAGGGAATGAGTGCAAGAGCCAGAGTGGAATAACAGTACATTGTATATGAATGATACATAGCAATACATTTTCCAATAGTTGCATACATTTGGCAACTGTTTATTAAAGTTTTTATTTTATATAATGTTGGAAAAAACCTGAACAACGAAACAAGTGCCATATTTGTTATAGTTTAGTTGTTCTATATATGGCACACTGCTGCAAACTTACAAAAATCAGTCTACTGTACTTAAGTCAATGCTCCATGCATGTCACATAGTGAAACAGCTCACAATCTTATATAAAAAAGTGTGTAAAATAAAATGGTTTAAGAACAAAATTTGTCCAGGGTTGTGTGTTTTTTAAAATTTGCCACCTCCACCTGTAAATCCCTCTCCGTTTTGGAAGTAGCTTTGTATTCACAGTCAAAGCAACAGTTCTGGCTATCAGAAAATGTCCACTGGATAAAACAGCTCTGGAAGCAAAGACTGTTTGGCTTTATCCTCTGATGCACTATTCTTTTCAGTTTGTGGGCGTTGGTTTAACAGCCATGACTAGCTTGAGAAATTTGGCAGAATGCGAGGTAGGGTGTCTGCGCTCCATTCAGTACCTGCTGGAAGAGTCAACATCTTGTTTCTCACTGTGTTCCTTATGCTGAACCACATTGTGTTGAGCCTTTCCACCTACTAAGTCAGCTGTCTAGGATGACCAGACAGCAAGTGTGAAAAATCGGGACGGGGTCGGGGGTAATAAAGCCTCTATAAGAAAAAGACCCAAAAACCAGGACTGTCCCTATAAAATCGGGACATCTGGTCACCCTAGAGCTGTCTGAAGGGTTGAACTTCTTCACCTGCCCTGCTGCTAACTGTTTCAAAATCAATCTGGCGAGTTGAGCACCCTGGCAAAGCTTATGATGAAACCAGAGCCACAGGGCTTCATCAACAGCAGCCTCCTTGTCATTGCATTGACACTGATGCCCATGGTTTGTGCAGTTCTTACGCTCCTTTCAAATGTTACCACCATTATTTAGAATGCAGGACCAGACTTTGTGACCTCAGAATTCTCTGCTAGTTGCACTTCCTTGGTGGTTGGCTCACATGGGGCCTCCAGAACCATACTTTTTTCAGCAAGAGACAGATCCACATGTTTGGAAGCCATAACATGCAGGAGAAGTGCTCATCCATGCAGGCTCAGAGCCAGCCAACTGACTACAGGTACAACTTCTTTGCTGATAATGTTATCAATAATTGGAAGCCTCTTGCCAATACAGAATAATAGAAAAGTACGGCTGGAAGGGACCCTGTGCAGTCATAAAGTCCAGCCCATGCACTGAGGCGGGATCAAGTAAACCTAGACCATGCATGACAGGTGATTGTCCAACCTGTTCTTAAAAATCTCCAATCATGGGGATTCCACAACCTTCCTTGGAAGCCTATTCCAGAGCTTAACTATCCTTATAGTTAGAAATTTTTTCATAATATCTAACACAAATCTCCCTGGCTGCAGATTAAGCCCATTACGTCTTGTCCTACCTTCAGTGGACATGGGAAACAATTGGTCACTGTCCTCTTTATAACAGTCTTTAACGTATTTTAAGACTATCAGGTCCCCTCTCAGTCTTCTTTTCTCAAGATTATACATACCCAGTTTTTTTAACCTTTTCTCATAGATCAGGTTTTCTAATTCTTTTGCAATTTTTGTGTCTGTCTTCTGGACTCTCTCCGAGTTGTCCACATCTTTCTGAAAGTGTGGCACCCAGAACTGGACACAGTTGAGGCCTCACCAGTGCTGAGTAGAGTGGGGACAGTAACCTCCTGTGTCTTACATACAACACTTATGTTAATACACCCCAGAATGATATTAGCCTTTATTCCAACTGGTCTATACAGTAGAGCCTCAGAGTTACGTACACCAGAGTTACCAACTGACCAGTCAAGCACACACCTCATTTGGAACTGGAGGTATGCAGTCAGGCATCTGCAGAGAAAGGGGAAAAGAGTACTGTGTTAAATGTAAACTACTAAAAATGAAGGAAAGTTTAAAAAAAGGATTTGACAAGGTAAGGAAACATTCTGTGCTTGTTTCATTTAAATTAAGATGGTTAAAAGCAGCATTTTCTTCTGCATAGTAAGGTGGCCTGCACAGTAAGGGTTCAAAGCTATATTAAGCCAATGTTAAGCCAATGTTCAGTTGTAAACTTTTGAAAGAACAACCATAATGTTTTGTTCAGAGTTGTGAACATTTCAGAGTTACGAACAACCTCCGTTCCCAAGATGTTCGTAACGCTGAGGTTCTACTGTAAGTTCATGGGTCCTCTTTGTTCCTCTTTTTAAAGATGCGTACTATGTTTGCCCATCTCCACTCCTCTGGGACCTCATCTGTCCTCCATAAATTCTTAAAAATAATTACTAATGGTTCTGAGATTGTTTCAGCTAGTTCCTTAAGTATCTTAGGATGAATTTCATGAGGCCCTGCAGACTTGAAAACATCTAACTTATCTAAATATTCTTTATCCTGTTCTTTCCCTATTTTGGCTAGTCTTTCTTCACCCTTGTTGTTAATATTAATTGAATATCTAGTGATCATTAACCTTTTTAGTGATGACTGAAGCAAAATAAGGATTAAACTCCTCAACCTTTTTGCTGTCAGCAATCATTAGTACTATTTCCCCAATAAGTAGAGGACCTACATTTTCTTTCATCTTTCTCTTGCTCCTAATGTATGTAAAGAATCTCTTCTTATTGCCTTTTATATCTCTTGCTAGGTGTAACTCATTTTGTGCCTTAGTTTTTCTGGTTTTGGCCCTACATGCTTGTGTTATTCTTTTGTACTCCTCCTTAACAATTTGTGCATGCCATCACTTTTTGTAAGATTCCTTTTTGATGTTTGGATCATTAAAGAGTCCTTGAGGGAACATATTGGCCTCTGATCATTCTTCCTGTCTTTTCTTTGCATCAGGATAGTTTGCAGTTGTGCCTTTAATACTGTCCCTTTGAGAAACTGCCAGCTCTCCTGAACTCCTTTTTCTCTTAGATTTTCTTTTCATGGGACCATACCCACCTGTTCTCTGAATTTGTTAAAATCTTCTCTTTTGAAATCCATTGTCCTTATTCTGCTGCTCTCACTCCTTCCTTTCCTTAGAATCATGAAATCTATCAATTCATGATCACTTTCACCCCCATAACCTTCCACCTTCAGATTTGCTACCAATTCCTCCCTGTTGGTCAGAATCAAATCTAAAATGGCTTCCCCTCTGGCTACTTCTTCCGCTTTCTTAAACAAACAGTTGTCCCCAATACATTCCAAGAACTTATTGGAAATTTTATTTTTTGCTGTATTGCTTTTCCAACAGATGTCTGGGTAGTTAAAGTCCCCCATTACTACCAAGTCTTGTGCTTTAGATATTTCTGTTGTTGTTCTAGAAATGCCTCAGCCATCTCCTCTTCCTGATTTGGTGTCTATAGTGACCCCTACTGTGACGTCATCCTGATTTTTTTTACCTGTTTCATCTTTACCCAGAGACTTTCCACTGGTCTGCCTCTCACTTCCTTCTGGACCTCAGAACAAGTATAAGTATTCTCGATGTATAAGGCAACACTTCCTCCTTTTGTATCCTGCCTGTCCTTCCTGAACAAGTTATACCCCTTTGTACCAATATTCCAGTCGTAAGACTTATCCGACCAAGTTTCTGTGATGCCAATTAAGTTATAATTTAGTTTATATATTAATACTTCCAGTTCTTCCTGTTTATGCTCCATATTCCTTGTATTGTGTATAAACATCTAAGATGTTTAAGCAGATTCCCTTTTGTTGTGCCTATGACCCAATTGTGATCTGCTCAGGACAACCAGAACTGTAAGCCACTGTGTTACTCCACTGTCTCAGCAAGAGTGAGCTTTGCTCGTGGTTAGATTGCGTGTCAGCTCCTTCCCACACCAATCTGTTTCACCAGCAAACTCCTTGAGACTCTGCCAGTCTAAGCCTTGACTTACAGGTAATAATCAGTGAACTGAAGTTCCCGAGTTCCCCCAGAGATGTCTGTCTGGAATGTCTAGTCCCTCTTACTGGACGTTCTCAGAAATTATTAAATTCACTGCCTTCAAAGAGACAGAGTACATACCAGTCTGTTAGCTTAGCTGAAGACTAATACTTTACTTTAATACACAGCACTGAGATGGTTTTGTAATGAAACAAGAACATGTTTATTAATAAAGAACAGAGATTTCCATGATATTATTATATTTCTTAGATCTATTTTTAAAATGCGATTGTAATTAATGTATTTTAATTTGTATGTGGAATTTTTAGGCATTTAAATGTTTAAATAAAGAAGAGTTACTGTTGTTTTAGCAATAGGCCTCACGTTTTCAAAAGCATGAAAGTATTTGTGTGCTTGAACACACCTTTGTGCACTGGTGCAAAGAAAGTACCAAAGATCAGTTACTTTGGGATTGTTTGGTCTAGAAATGTCACCTGTCAGTTAGTCTGAACTTGCTTGATCTATTAAAGTGGCAGTTGAAGAATTGTTTTGAACACTGTGTGATTAAAGCTGAGAGACATAGAGAAGTACTTCTAGGGATCCTCAAACTCATTTTTTTCATTTCATACTTTTAAACAACACAAACATTTTATATATAAACCTGCCTCTTAACTTAAAGGAGATAGGATAAATGGAAGGGTTGTAACAAACTTTGCTTTTAATGCACAAAAATGCATGCATGCTTTTGTGCACACATTTTGAAAATTTGGGCCTAGACACTGATAACTGAAGGTTGTATTTTTCAAAGCAAGGCATGTGCACATGTGCCTAACTTATGTACTCAAATACTGTGTGCAAACAAATTGGATATTTGCACATGCATGCAGGAAGTTAGGCATCTGGTTTGCTAAGAACATGCACAAACAGCTGGTTTGCATGGGTATATGTGTGTGTGCAAGTTAGATACTTGCAAACATACACACCCATTAGCATACACATAACTTTGAAAATCTTGTCCTTTAATACTAAGTTGTGATGATGTATTAGGTTGTGATTAAATCAAAATCACATTTAAAAAATAGTATCACAGATAATTTTTATTATTTGTATTGCAATAGCATCTAGGCAGGGCCGGTGCAACCTATTAGGCGACCTAGGCGGTCGCCTAGGGTGCTAGCATTTGGGGGGCGGCATTTTCTTCGGCGGAGACTGTGGCGGCCGGATCTTCGGCCGCCCCGGTCGTCATCGGCATTTAGGCGGAGGGAGCTGGGGCAGGGGGGCGCGGGGAGGGCCGCCTGCAGCAAGTAAGGGGGTGGTGGCACGCAAGGGAACTCCCTGCCCCAGCTCACCTCTGCTCCGCCTTCTCCCCTGAGCACGCCGCCCCGCTCTGCTTCTCTCCCTCCCAGGCTTGCGGCGCCAAACAGCTGATTGGCGCCGCAAGCCTGGGAGGCGGGAGAAGTGGAGCAGCGACGGCGTGCTCGGGGAGGAGGTGGAGCAGCGACGGCGTGCTCGGGGAGGAGGCGGAGCAGAGGTGAGCTGGGGTGAGGAGCTACCGCATGGCTCCCCGGGCGGGGGAGCTGCCAGGGGGAGGGGGGCGCCTCAGGGCGGAGGTGGGGGGTGGGGAGCTGCCGCGGGGGAGGTGCCTCAGGGCGGAGGGGAGGGGGGGGTGGGGAGCTGCTGCAGGGCTCGGGGAGGAGGCGGAGCAGAGGTGAGCTGGGGTGGGGAGCTGCTGCACGGCTCCCCGGGTGCGGGGGGAGCTGCCATAGGGGAGGTGCCTCAGGGCGGAGGGGTGGGTGGGGAGCTGCCACGGGGGAGCTGCCTCAGGGCGGGGTGGGGGGTGGGGAGCTGCCGCAGGGCTCGGGCAGGGGGCGGAGCAGAGGTGAGCTGGGGTGGGGAGCTGCTGCACGGCTCCCAGGACCGGGGGTGGGGGGTGGGGAGCTGCCACAGGGGGGGTGCCTCAGGGTGAGTTGGGGGGGCGGGGAGCTGCCGCAGGGCTGGGGGAGGGCGCAAGGTGGAAGTTTCGCCTAGGGCGCGAAACATCCTTGCACCGGCCCTGCATCTAGGGGCCGCTATCAGGGATCAGGGCCCCATTGTGCTAGGCACCGTACACACACAACAAAAAAGATGAGCCCTCCCACAAAGGGCTAACAGTCTAAGTATAAGATGAGAGACAAAAGTAACAAGACTGGAGGGGATTTTCACAGTTTTAGAGTAACTGCGCCTGTATTTCCCTCCCGCACCCTGTAGTCCATCAAGGGGACACACTTAAGGTTTCTGGATTCTAGCTGTCACTTCTCTTGGGCAGAGACTTGCATCTCTCTCTCCCTTGTGACTGCGGTCTTTTAAGGCAGCACAGCTCCCTGCCACACATTGTGATATTCCTAGCAAGCTAGACTGACTAAGCAGACCAGTGTCTGCAATTTGCTTTCTCTTTGAAGGCTATGAACAGTGTAATTATCAGCAGTTACAAATTACCACACAGTTCTTTCTACACAAGTACCTTTATCCTTAAGGTGAAAGCATGACTGAAAAAACATCTTAAAACAATAAAAGAACCTGCATGCATTCTAAAAAGCTTACCAAAATCATCCCCAACTCCCACATAGGACTTCAGGAAGTGTCAGTCCTTCAGAACCCACAACTGGGTTTTCCACACGGTTACAAGTTCATACCTGTGTCAGATTTAGAACCAGAACCTCCAGATGGACAGTTCCGCCATTTCTTTATACAGCACAGGTCTTTTATCTCCAATCTCTGGGAAGAGGTAATCAGCAGACAAAGACCCTCTCCTCAGGACATAGCTTCAAAAGTCTGGGTTTTTGCATAAACAGAGGGAATTTGAAGTAACCTGTCCCTAGGTATTTCCCGCTTCACATTTGTTGTCCCCAAAGTCCATTATTGTTTAGCACATTTTCAATATAGTCCTGTGACTCCCAAGCCTCACATCACATCTCCCCCCTAGAGGGGTTACATACAATCCGGGTGCACACTAATACATAACCTTTGCCTTTAATGCAATGGACCTCAGAGATACTTAAACTTAATTCAATAAGGGTTTTCAAGGATATTGCAGGAAATTACCTTATCTATCACAGGGATGATTAACAGATACGGTTTGATATTAAGCTGACAGCTGGTAATCCACAAAGGTGTGCGAAAGATAGGCGGAGGTTTTAGTTTGGACAGGAGGAAACAGGTCTGGAGTAGAGAGGTAGATCTCTGTGTTGTTGGCATAGAGATAACTGAAGTCATGTTTGCTAATATGGTTGTCCAGTGATAAGGTGTAGTGAGATAAGAGAAGGAGGCCAAGGATAGAGTCCTGTTGAACTACCACAGAAAGTTGGAGGTGGGAAGAGAAGAAACTCTGAATGAAACATTGAAGGAGTGATGAGAAAGGTTGGAGGAGAACTGGCAGAGGACAGAGTCACAGAAGCTGAGCTAAGTATGAGACTTCCTAACTGACCAGTCTTCTGGGAGGTGAGGTTAGGAGGGTGGAGAGAAGAACTGGTTTCTTGCTACCTTCATTTAGTGTCTGAGGAATGGCAGATCTGTTTTTCCCTGACCCCCACTCCAGCAACTTTCTGGACCATATCCCTTCTTCCATCCTATTGTATAATAAACACAAAATAATTTCTGCTGACCAACCTGAGCACAGGGGATAGTTTTAGCCAATCAGTGAAACAGAAGAAATACCATATGAGTTCAGCCATATGACCTCATTTGAAGAACTCAGTTCAGCACTCAAAATTGGAAATCGCCTGCAGAAAAATGCCTTAAATCTTTTGTGACCATCGAACAGCTTTGTGTCCAAATTAGATATTTTTGCTTATATGAAAAATTTAGCATGAAGCATTCATTGTGTATTCATGGAAGAACTATGAACCTGAAAGTAGGTGAATTTCATTTGTTTTGACACAATAAAATATTTTGCACTATTCTAGTTCTTCATTGAAACACTGGCATATTAAACTATTCTGGCCATCAGAGGTGTAATAGAAGACTTACAGAGTCAGCGACAGTATTTTTGGAGGAAAGAATATGCTCAATTGTCTGTCAGCTGTCACTAGTAAGGCAGGAAAAATGGGCATAAACTGTTGAACCTAAATTCCCCAGTTTACCAGATTTGTAAACAAGAGAAGGCTAGTGTATGCACAGCAGTTTTTTTTTAAAAATTGCAAATAACTTGTGTGCTCTGTAAAGCTCTAATATACTGTATGTATTGTATGGTACAGTATATCACTTCTAAAATTTTCCATTTCAAAGTTGCTGACTATCTTCAGGCAGATTTCTTAGCTAGAATTTGAAAAAAGTTTTTTTTGTAGTACAGTCCCTTAATTTTCATCCCAAATACAAAATGCAACACTGTTCAGAAAATTTAGGCCAGAGATATGGTAGATTAAACACTCACCAGTTTTATGCTTTATTTCTAGGGGAAAAATATATATTTGATCTAAAATCTTTGATATAAGAAAGCGCACATAAATAATGGGTACACTTATTACATATACAGTATCTCTATTATGGTGATCTACCTGATTAGTAGATACAGATTATAACTTTTTTGATCCCAGAAGTGAGAGAGAAGTTTTTAAGATAGCTCGTATTATGCTCTAGTCTAGAGTTGTATTCTCAGACCAAAATAATACTGTACAGCAACATTCCTTAGCTGCTGCTAAGATCCAATGATTGTGCCCCAGGAAGAAATGTCAAGATGGTTTTAGAATCTCATTCATGCTCAATAACTGAGGTGCTTTTAAGGGCACTGGTGCTGTATTTCTATTGACTTGATGTAAGGATCCGAGGGTGTGGGCAAGTTTTGGCAAGTGTAGAATCCTGGGCTATGGGGATCCTAGGTCTCTGACACTCCCTCATTGCCACCAGGGTAGACAGATGAAGCAACACCTCACTAATCTTAGAAGGTCAGGCACCACAGGAAGTCCATTGGGAAAACCAAAGCCTGGGGCACTTGATTGGCTTGCACCAACTACTTAAGCCTGGAAATGACCTGGGTAGATTGTTTGAGAAATCGTGCAGACTTCCTGTGTCAGACCCTGCTATTTCCCTTTCTCCTGGGATCTGCATCCAGCCCTGTTCCTGCTGTGCTCCCGTCTTCTTCCTGGTTCCTGCTTTACTCCTGATTCTTGCCTCATCTCTGGTTCTTTCTCCAATGCCTCACTCCTGACCATTGGCTCCGGCTCTGACCCTTGGCTTGACTCCTGAAGCTGACTCCTGCTCTGACCATTAGGCAAGACTGCCTACATCCTGGTTCCTAATAGTTGGTGAAGGTCAGGAGTACTTTGTTGCAGTAATTACCCTGGTTGCCTTTTACTCCCCTTGTGGAAAGCAGAGTGCAGTTTGTTATACGCTAGTGTGCAAATATATTATTATTGTTCATTAAACACTGATGTGCTTGGTACTCTCGAATATATCAGTAAAAAGGCTGCCTCTGTCCAAGGAGCTCATAGTTGGATCCAAGATATGTACATCAGTTAGTGCCTTTTTTGTCCTGTAAGGAATTAAACAGATTTAAACATCTAGAAAATACTGCTTCACTTCATTAAGAATAAAATGCACCTATTACACAGTGTTGTGTTATGATTTAACATTGTAAATACTTGTAATCACTCTTAATTGAAGCAGTGTTACTTTATGTGATGACTGAAGATATAGAGGATAACAGTGTAATTCATTCAGTGACTTCTACTGGTTTCATAAACTGTGAGATCAAAAATCAACATCTGCATCCAATCTGCAATAGTTGAATTCATCGATTATTCTCTTAGACGTTTACTTACATTTACATTACTTACAATCTGTGTTCTTGAATATTTCTATTTTTTAAAAGTAAATTAAAACATTAGTATTTCATATACATTTATTTATCATATACTGAGGTAATAGTAATCATTCAATTTAGCCTGCGAGTGATGGCTCTTAAGGGGTATCATAATTCTGCACCTATGCTCTGTCATTAAAAATATTTTTACTTATTTGTATTTTTCTGCATCTACTGGCACCACCTGACCATTGGAATCAAAATTAAAAGCACATTCATTAGATCCTAAAACTTATACTGTCAAACATAAAAACTTCCCACACCAAACATCAGACCCAAGCACTGGTCAAGAGCATTTACTCTCTTTCTCAAATGTGTAATCTGAATGATAAACTCTCTGAGACAACAGATCCTACACTTGGCTGATGGCAGTAATTGTCATTCCCATGGACTGAGTTTGGCTGCCCCACACAGTCATGTGAAACCATTGGATACTTGAAGTGAGATTGGGGCTACTGCTTCTCAAAGACATCCTTGTCCTTCCAAGCTGGTGATGAAGAACACCAGGTCCGCCATTGAAGGAAATTGCCAATGCCTTTTTCAGAGAGTACAATCTACAATCTACCCACCTCCTTTAAGAATGCAATAGCACATTTCATTTTCAAGAATTATGCAGATAATCTCACTAAATAATGCTGTGTCACCAGCAACAACGTAGTAACAAAATTCCCGAGGGCCTGTAACATCACCCAACATTGTTAGTCTCCTCCCAGTCAGATACTAGATCCAGATGTTGCATGCAGAGAGGTCTGATCTTGTTAATGGATAACTTCCTTATGGCTCTAGACAAAGAGAAACGTTCAAATGTTTATACTACTTTACCTCTCTGCAGCCTTTGACACAGTCTGCCATAGGGTACTTGCTGACCTGCTTATAAGTTTTAACCAAAGTGGATGGTGCAGCCTCTCCAGTGGCTTTAGTCCTTCCTCTGAAACAGCTACCAGAGAGGAATGATGGTCAGTTACTTCTCATCTACAAGCCCCTCATATAGGCAGTCCCCCAGAGATCAATACTGCCCTGACTTCCTTTGTAATATTTATAGGAGGTTACTTGGAGAGGATGTGAGACACCACAAGCTCCTTTGCTAACCGTATGCTTGTGATGTCCAGCTTTGCATCTCCTTTTCAGTTAACGTAACCAAAACTGTCACAACGCCTGCAAAATATCAGACACCTAGATGAATAAAGAGCCGTTGACTCAGTCTTAACCCAATGTAAACGTGAGGTGATGGTGATTTGAAGGGGGGAATAATGTGAAGAACTACATTTCCCCTACATTGAAGACATTTTCAACCCATTTAGTGAGGTCCTATGAAATATTTCCTAGACATTTGTCACTGCCAGATTGGACTTTTGTAACACATTCTATCTGGAATGGAAAGTGGAGGCAACAGCGAACTCCAGCTAGTGCAGAACACAGCATTCTATCTCCTTAGCAGGAAATACTCCAAAACCAAATTTCAACTGTGCTCAGAACCGTCCTCTGTCTCCCAAGTCACTTATAGTGCCAATTCAAGACCCTGAGCGTAGTCTTTCAAGGCCCCAGTGGGTTGGGGCCTGTTTATATTACCTTGGAGGCTGTCTCCCATTCATGCCACTCCATTTATATTCCATTGAGACTGCTGAATTATGCTGCCAGCCATGTCCAGGACAATGCTGATGAGAATCAAATTTGGCATTCTGGATTGAGAACATTCACCTGTGGGACAACCTAATAGAAGAAAGCCTAAATTTAATCATTAACAGAACATTATTCACCTGTTTTCCACAACATCCAATTGCTTGTCTTGGTTACAGAGTGTGAATAATAAACAGAGTTGCTGAACTTAGAGGCCAATATCTATATTTGCTCAGGCTAATTCTATGCAAACTTTAATATACTCTGCACTTGGATACTGTTTTGCTGAGCCCCCTAGAAATAGGTAAAAGAGATCCTATAAACTCATGTCATGTGTTTGTACAGAGTCTAGCACAATGAGGCTTTGACTTAGGCAGTACTTAAAAACAAATAATAAAGCAAATGATAGAGGCAGAGGCCTTCCAGCCCCTTCCAGGTGAGCCTAGACCTACAAATTCTAGGGCCCGTCAGCTAAACCCATCTAACTGTTGGGAGAGAACATTAAGAGAGTGATGATCTCTCAGATAGCCGCACCTGAGCTATATAGTGTACACTGGTCATCTAAAGTCCAGTATTTACCCACAGTCACTACACAATAGTAGTGCAGATACACCTGTACTTAGCATAAAGGAATATGTGGTATCTCAGATACTAATGTGTGGGAACTTCAGGCAAACTGTTACTATACACAGTTGATGGCAATTTGGTATATCCGTACAAGTTGTAATTTCATTTCATTGACCTTAAATAATGTTAACAGTTTATTCCATCTAGTGGTATCTAAGAAGCAAAGTAAGAATTCATTTTATCATATTTTTCTCTGTAGAACGAGCTCAAATCCTTGTCTGAGTAGTAAAAGGTGACCACTATCTTTTGCTCTAAGGGAAGAACATAGGTATTTGTGTGATTTTGTTTCCTACACTTGGAAGAAAATAACTGGTTATCACTGATGTAGTATACTAAAAATGAAATGACCCCCTAGTACCCTATACCTACGACTATTGCATTTCTATATAGATAGATGTCTGGTGCATTATTAGTAATCTTATTCTTATCTGAAGATTGGCTTATTACAGTTTTCTGCCTCTTCTTTTTTCTCTCTTTTTGTACTCAGCTAACAGTATGACATACTAACAATGTTGCACTTCCCTACAGCCATGCCAGCCATTAACGATAATGATGGTACCCTGCCCTCCTCCTCATTTCCTTCCCTGCAAGCCTCCCTGATTGCAGTGGTGAGGGAGTAATTTTCTCTCATGTAGAAGTTGTAGTTGTGATTTCCAACCTAATCAATACTTCCTGAGACGTTTCAGTTCAGCAGGTTGCTGAATGCTGAGTCACTTTCCCATCACCAGTGTAAAACATAGGCTGTTGTTGCTTTTCCTTTCGTTTGTCATGTTTTATTTTCTCTACCCCCAATAATTGGCTCCTTTCTGTCTTTTATTCTTTCTGTCACTTCATATTTTGTAAACTATAATTTTTTGGGGATCCTGGACGTGTCTTGCCTTTTTTTTTTTAAAAAATTTTCTATCCTGCTAAAAATAGTTTTCTTTTGCTGGAAGCTTCTACAGCACCCCTGATGTGCTTCTGGTGACTTCCCATTTCCCTGGTAATGATTCTGACGGAGTGCTGCTGTCCACATCTAGAAGTCAGGTTCTGCCCTCAGTGGTTCTTAGAAAAATTGTAGTTAAGCCTTTGGGGAACAGTGAACACCAGTTGTCTCTCTTAACTCTCCAGACAGTGGATGTTCCCAATTCTACATGCTTTCCTGATGGCAAATCTCCAAAAGGTGGAATGTGTGGCCACAAATGGGGAGTTTTGAGTAAAATAGTTCTTACCGGTATTTTTATTCTATGCTGTTATCTAAATGGGAAGATCTCTGGGGCTAATTTAGTGCATTTAAATGATAAAGGTCTCTTGAGGGAAAGACCTTACATTCTCGAGCCTCATCTGATGAGAAGACAATGGGGAACTCTCTGATTACATGTGAGTATTTTTTAAACATAGCTTTTTAACTAAATCCAAATGCAAAATCTAGCATTTGGATGCAATATGGATTTGTGATACTGCCTGGAGGATTGAGATCCATAAATCAGTGAATGGGTTGCAGTGATCTATAAACATATTCCTGTTCTCAGTGGCAAAAAGATACTGTATTTTTCATATTGCTTAACTGCTGCAGGACACAGCAAAACACAGGAGAGTTGCTCATGAAGATGACAGGGCTGCAGGCATTTAATGGTATGAGACATGCCTCTTAAAAAGTCAGCCTGTCCTTTTCCCTTTTGGGCTAAACGGAGTTTTATAAATGGATAGGTGCAATTGTATTGATGTTTTGTAGTGCATCTGATTTTGTGACAGCAACAGTCACCAGTGCTCTGGTTAGAAAGAAGAAGCGTATGTCCCTGATCCCCCCACCATTCTGTCATGGTTTCGTGGTAACTGCACCTGTATCCCCTTGCACTCTGTGGTCCACTCCAAGAGCACCCATTGTGGTCTCAAGTCTCCAGTTGTTACCTGTCTGTGTAGGGACCCTGGTCCCACTCTCTTCTCACCAGGGAATTTTAAGGCAGCTCTACTCCTACTTTACACTGTGATATCCCCAGCAAGCCAGTCTATGTAATAGTCAACGTTCTGTGTATTATGTTCTCTCTCTCCCCCCCCCCCCCCCCGCAGGCTATGAAAAGTATATTGCCAGCAGTTACAAGTTACCACACAGCTGCAAGCACATTTATTCTTAAAGCAAAAGTATTACAGAGAAAACATAATAAAAACACACTAAACATACCAGCAGTCACTCATCAGTCCTATAGGGCCCTAGGAGACCAAAATCTTTCAACCCTTCCTCAAGCAATGCCTCCCTCCCGCCCTCCGTGATAGACAATCCTGTCGGTTTGCTGGATCAAAAAGAAGGCCCTGAGTCCATTTAAGCCCAGACTTTTTATATTAGAGGCCTGTTCTTTGTCACCTAGTCTCTGGAAAACCCTTCTTGAACCAGTATATGCAAACCACACTGGGGTAGGTGGGTGGAATTTCTCTGGAGCTGCTTACAGTCTTGGGGGGTAATTACTCCCTACTGTTTTTAGTTCCTGTAAAAGCTGGGGAGTGGAACACCATCCTACATAAGCCCTTCATAAATTTAATCCAGTGGTCCCCAAAGATACTGCATGGGGTAACAATATCTGTCACATCCTCCCCAAAGATAGTATCAGAGGGGTAGCCCTGTTAGTCTGAATCTGTAAAAAGCGACAAAGAGTCCTGTGGCACCTTATAGACTAACAGACGTATTGGAGCATAAGCTTTCGTGGGTGAATATCCACTTCGTCAGACTACATGCATCTGACGAAGTGGGTATTCACCCATGACAGCTTATGCTCCAATACGTCTGTTAGTCTATAAGGTGCCACAGGCCACAAAGATAGTTCACTTCAACTTTTTCCCCCCCCAAATCTCCACTCCCGCTCTTCCCCCCTCACCCCCCAGCAGTACAAAGTGGGATCATGGCATAACTAGCTGTGCTTCACCAGTTTGAACAGTGGCCCTCAATTCTCATGTCAGTTGATTAAGGTGAGTGGACTCTTCAGCAGAAATCAATAATCTATGTCAAATCTAGTTTTTTTTTTTTTGTTTTTTTTTTATTAAAGGAAAGCCCAACTTTGACTGACTAGTCTAAATGAGGGGAAATGGAAGATGCAATACTGCTTAACTGTAGACTCATGATAGAGGCTAATACGGTTTAGGCCATGATTGGCTGGATTAATTAATGGTTTAGGCCATGATTGGATTAATTTTTGCTACATTGTATTACTCTCTCATATCAGTGGTAAACAAGTGCAGTGAGAATGAACTTTTTAAACTTCATAATAAATATATGATCCAAATTCTAAGCAGGATATGACTAAAGCAGCTACTTAATTCAGTTGCCAACTGTTTTAACTGTTTGCTCAGTTTTAATCAATCTTTTTTTCATTGTTTCTAATGTCCTACCCTCCAACTATATCTCTGATAGGTGCTTGAGAAAGCAAAGATAAGTAGTACTGGTTTCTGAAGTGCTGTACAAGTTTCACAATGTACTGGATTGTCAGGCATTTGCACCAAAAGTGTAGTGCCAGTGATCTGAGAATCAGAGCTGGTCAGAAATTTTCCATTAGAATGTTTTTCTGTCAGAAAATGCTGATTTGTCAAAACTGAAATGTTTTGTGGGAACATGATGATTTCATCAAATCTTCTGTTGGAAACCTGGGAAGTTTCCGAGGAAAACATGCCTGGTTTCCTGATAGCTCGCCTGCCTCATGGACTGCTGGCACTGAGGAACCCAGCTCAAGCTGGGCTCTCAGGGCTTCTAGGCTCTCCTCTGCAGGGCAGGGATTCCGGAAGCCTTAGGCACTGTAGCTCCAGTGGGGCTTTCAGGGCTTCAAAGCTCCTGATTTCTTAGTGGCTTGCAGGCAGGCAGCTAGAGCTCTGGGCAGCTTGGGGAGCCTCATCAGTTTTGTTTCAAAAAAGTCAAAATGAAATGTCATTTTGATTTTTGAAAATAAAGAATGTGGACTCCCCTGTTACACAGTAAATTTCAAAATGGTGAGGTTTTTGTTCTGATGCAGAACAGTTTATTTTTTAAATTTTATTTGGAATTTCCTGTGGAATGGGAATTCTGGGTCCCAACCAACCCTACTGAGATTGTCAACTAAGAGCAGTGTTGTGAGGTGTTGAAGCTTTGCCCCTCCCATGGTCAAAGGCCTTGTGAGAGCATCAGGGGATGGCAGAGGAGTTGTGGTGGTAGGGACAGCAGCCATGCTGGGTCTACTGTGTCTCCCTGTAGTGGGTTCACTTGGGTCCAGCGGGTAGACCCATGGCTCCAGAGTCTTGGGATGGCCTTGCAAGGCAATCTGAGGGCCTGGCAGCCAAGTTACAGTCCACCGTCCCGTGGTGTTCACCTGGTTCGGCAGAGGAGGGGAGGGAAGAGGAGGGGGATCCGGGCCCTCACTCTTCATCAGGTCCCAGCCCAGGGCCCCAGGGAAAAGTCTTAGTTCCCTCTGGCTGATACAACAGACCAACCTCCCCAGCCACTTTCTACCTTTGCCTGTTCTCTCTTCAGTTTGGGGCATGGTCCCAGCACTCAGATTCCCTCTCAGTGGATGGTTGCTCCCAGAATCTCAATAATTCAAATGGTCAATTGTCTTCCTGGCTCACTTTCCAGTGTCCACTCGCTCCCCATTGTGAGGGCGAAAGTGGGGAGAAAAGGAGGTCAGGTACTTGGGCACCTCCCAGTAAGACCCGACCAGACCCTTCCCCTATAGATCCCTTTGTCTCAGAAGCTACAGGCTGGCTGGCTGCCTGAAGCCAGTCTCTCCTTCACTTTCCCCATGCTTGCCTCTCAGAGTCTCCTTTTAAGCAGGCTCTCTAGTTAGAGCATGCTCTGAAGCTGTTGAGGGGCAGGGTCATCTTGGCTCAATACTGCTTCACAACTCCCTATGCGTTAATATGGGGTCTGTAAACTGCATCACACACCCTCACCCTCAGGCTGGATGTTGCGGGTTTAGTCCATGTGGATGTGTCCCCCCCCGTCCTGCAAGAAGTAGTTTGCATTCTTGTGGTCTTTTCCCGCTTGATGTTGTATCCCGAATCTGCATGACTGCAGTGAGAGGTACCATGACATGAGCCGAGGGTTATGGTCTTTGATAGCACGCAGCCATTGAAGGGGTGCGTGATCCATCACCAGATGGAATGGCTGGCCCCATAAGTAATAGCAGAGTGCTTCAATAGCCCATTGCATGCTAAAGCCCCCTTCTCGATTACTGAGTAAGATACTTCTTGGGGGAACAATTTTTGGCTGAGGTAAAGGACTAGGTGTTTTTCTCCTTCCACTTCCTGGGACAGCACTGCCCCAAGGCCAACATTGGAGGTGTCCATCCTTCAATTTTCTGAAGGCTGTGGCGCAGTGGTGAGACCACCATTAGGCCTTCACCAGGTCCATCAGTGAGGCTGAAGTTGTGAAATCTGGCATAAATTATCTATAATACCCCACTAATCTGAGGAAATATCATACCTGCCTCTTTGCAGTGGGCTCAGTTTATTCTGCTAGGACTTGGACTTTACCTCCGACTGGGGGTAGTTGCCACCTCCCCATTGTGTACCCCAGGCATGTCACTTCTCAATTAGCTACATGGCAATTGGATAGGTTAGCTGTAAGTGCAGCTTTTCTGAGAGCCTTCTAAGACTGCTGCAGGATGCTTTAGATCAGGGGTGGGCAAACTACGGCCCGCAGGCCGGATCCGTTCCCTCAGGGCTTTGGATCCGGACCGTGGGATTGCCGCTCCCGTGGTGCTGCGGGCCCCGCACCACTCTCAGAAGCGGCTGGCACCACGTCCCTGTGGACCCTGGTGGTGGGGGTGCGGGGGGAGGCAGAGGGCTCCGTGTGCTGCCCTCGCCTCCAGGCACCGCCCCCTGCAGCTCCCATTGGCTGGGACCGGGGAACCGAGGCCAATGGGAGCTTCGGGAAAGGTACCTGGAGGAGCGGCAAGGGCAGCGTGCGGAGCCCTCTACCTCCCCTCCCCCAGGGGCTGCAGGGACGTGGTGCCGGGAGCACCACTGCCACCCCGGAGCTGCTCCAGGTAAGCGGCGCCGGGCCGGAGCCCGCACCCCTCCTGCACCCCGCACCCCAACTCCCTGCCCTGAGCCCCCTGCCACACCCTGCACCCCTCCTGCATCCCAACCCCCTGCCCTGAGCCCCCTGCCGCACCCTGCACCCCTCCAGCACCCCAACCCCCTTCCCTGTGCCCCCTCATACACTCTGTCCCCCTCCTCTGCCCCAACCCCTTGCCCTGAGCCCCTTCTAGCACACTGCACCCCCTCCCACACCCTGCTCTCCCTCCTGCACCCCAACCCCTGCCCTGACCCTGCATGCAATTTCCCCAGCCAGATGTGACCCTCGGGCCAAAAGGTTTGCCCACCCCGGCTTTAGATGTTCATTCCAGGATTTGCTATAGATGATGTTATCGATGTATGCAACCACATGACCATCAGCCTTTGGAAGGTGGCTGCTGCACCATGTAGGTCAAAGAGCGTAATCTTAAATTGGTACAAGCTGAATGGAATGTAGAAGGCTTCTTTTCTTGGGATTCCGGAGTCAAGGGGATCTGCCTGTAACCACTGGTTAGGTTGAGGGTAGTGATACAACTGGGAGACACTATCCTCTCTAACAACTCGTTAACCCTCTCATCAGGTAGGCATCGAATTTTGACACTGTGTTGACTTTTCTGAAGTCTGTGCAGAATCTGGTAGACCCACCTGTTTAGGTACCAACACTATGGGGCTTTGCCACTCGCTGTGTGACTCCTCAACTACTCTGAGGTCTGACATAGCCTGTAGCTCCTTCTGCGCTGTTTCCCACATGTATCTTGGCAATGGTAGAAAATTCTCTCTCACTGTTTTTCCCGGCTCTCTCTTTAGGTGATGAAACAGTAGGTGAATCTGTCCAGGCACCGGGGAAAAGACCAAAGTGAAGGACAGGGCCAGTTTTTGGATCTGCCATTTTTGTTCCATCTACAGGTCCTTTCCCACCAGAACTTGGTAGGAACTGGAGACTATGGGGATCTGTGGCCCTCGTTCTGGTTCTGGGGCAAATGATGTTACCAGGAGCTCCTTCTTATCTTTCCAGGCCTTTAGCAGGTTGATGGGGTACACCTTAGTGTCCTTCATCTTGCCTGGCTGGTGAATCTTATAGTTTATTGCTCTGATCATCTGATCACTTCAAATGGGCCTTACCATCTGGACAGCAGTTTGGATTCTGAGGTGGGCAGCAGAAGTTATACCCAGTTTCCTGATTGGAACTCCCAGATGCAGGTTCCCTTCCTGTAGGCTTAAGCTTGGGGTGAACTAGGCCCAGAGGCCCCCTGTTGAAGGCCTCAGGGTCCTGCCACACTCGTCCTATGAAAGGAGCAGTGGAGAGATCCTCCAAATGGGCTAGAGGGGCTGCAGGGGAAGCAGCCAATCAGGGCCAAGGAGGACCCTATAAAAAGGAGCTGAAGAGCCAGACAGAGGCAGTTCCTTGCTGGAGCTAGAGGAGTATGGGTGAGGCTTGTGGCTGGCTAAAGGTAACTGCAGCGCAATGGACAGCTCAGTGCTAGTAGGGACTAGGGAAGTGAAGAGAGAGCTCCTGGCTGGCTGCTGGGCCTGAGCTTAGAAGAACCCTGAGCTAAGGGAAAGGCATTGGTGAAGGCTAGGGCCATGGGGAAGTGGCCCAGGGAAGTGAAGGTAGTCTTGCTAAGGTGACATGGTGGCACATGGCTGCTGTTCTTAGGGTTCCTGGGCTGGGACCCGGAGTAGTTGGCTGGCCGGGTTCCGCCCTTTCCCCATAGTCCACCGGGGGAAGGGCCTACAATTGGACAGCAGTAAACCCCCAGAAGGTGACAGAACTGTCAGGAGGCCAGAATGGACTAAGAGGGCAAAACCATTGTCTTCAGAGAGGAAGCCCTGGGACTATGGCCTGATACTATGACTGGGACTGGTTTAAAAAATGCAGACGCACCCAACCAGAAGGGGGCACTCGCGAGAGGTTACATGCCCCTTCAATAGATTTTCCCTCACACATTCACCTAAGGTCTTTAGTTTCTCCATTGCCTTAAGGTGCCATGTGGCACAGTCTAATATGACTAATATGTGCTGGAACCCAGCGGTGTTTTTCTCTTAGGGGCCCATCAGGTCCATGCCAGTCTTCTCAAATGATGTCTGCACGACAGGCAGAGATGTCAGTGAGGTACAGGGTACCTTTCCGTGACTTGTCCACTGGCATTCTGGGCAGGAGACTCAGTACTTTGCACCTCCTTGTGGACACTGAGCCAGTAAAAACATGGCACCACTTGCTCAAGTGTTTTCACTTGACTCAGATGTTCCCTATAGAGTGTGCCCATTGTAATATTTCCCTGCAGTATGTCTTTGGGACGATAAATTGCATTTTAACCGCTCTGGGCTGCTGGTCTTTCTCTGCTCTATAAACTTTATCTTCCTCTAATTCAAAGTGCGATCATTGTTTCAGGATGGTGGCTCCCACAGTCTCAATAAATCAGACAGTCACTTGGGTCTTCCCAGCTCACTTTCCAGTGTCCACTTTCTCCCCCTTGTCAGGGAGGAGGTGGGGAAAATGGAGGTCAGGCCCTTGTGCTCCTAATCAGGTCTTACCCACAGTCCGGACACTTTCCCTGTAGATCCCTCTGTCCCAGAAGCTACAGCCTGGCTGGCTGCCTGAAGCCAGTCTCTCCTTCACTCTCCCCATGCCAGTCAGTCTCTCCTTTTAAGCAGGCCCTCCATTTGGAGCATGCTCTGCAACTGCTGAACGGAAGGGTGGTCTTGGCGCAATACTGTTCCACAGCTTCTTTACCTTTAGTGTGGGGGCTTTAGATGCCATCACACTCACCCCACTGCAGGAGTGTTTCTTTAGCAGACACTGATACTGCATTTGGGAGGGAGTTGAGCCATGTACAACAGACCCTCCCTGTTGTCTGGTGGCCTACCTGCTTACTTTCCATATATTCTTGTGGCAGTCCCTGCTGCCACATCCTGTCTGATAGAACCCTACCCTTGGCCTTCTCTGCTTCCCTTGAGGATATTGGCATGGATTCATGTGGTAAATGGGTGTGTAAGCTGCCACAGGACAGTAGACAAAGGGAATCAGCCACTGGTAGGTGGGGTAGCTGGTGGCAGTGTTGTCCCAAGCATGGCCTTAGCAGGAGGCCTGGGCTGCCCAGCAGATATTAGTATTTTTTTTTAAGCTGCAGCTTGCAGTATCACACAAGTAATAGGAGGTAGATGGTAGATCCTTCCTCCCTAGTATGGATCCCCACTCCATCAAATCCCAGTTGTGTGTGTGTGTGTGTTTCTCCCTATCCCCTTCTGCTGTCAGACTGGTGGGGGAGGTGTCTATGCTAGGAGGTAAGGACATGGAGGGATGCATTCCGATCATTCTATATTGGGCTGCTTACAGAGTATTGCATACCAGCCAGGCTGAACTGCTGCCTCCCTTTCCTTTGTGGGAAGCAGAACCCTCCCTGACAGGCAAGGAGAATCTTTGTTCACTTATTGTTCTTCTTCTAGTGCTTGCTCATGTCCATTCCATGTTAGGTGTGTGTGCTCGTCACATGCACTGGTGCTGGAAGTTTTTCTCTCAGTGGTATCTGTAAGGGACCAGCTCTGGCGCCCTCTGGAGTAGCACGTGTATGCTGTGGTATAAGGGGCGCCGCCTGCCCCCCCCTCCCTAAGTTCCTTCTTATTACCATTGACGGTGCTGGAATGTCTCCTTGCTTTGGCAAGCATTCTCTACCCAGTGGTTTTTTCATATTGCCCACTGTGTAAATAGTTCTTAGATAAGTAGTTCTTATTGTTCTCTTAACGAGAGAGACAAGCAGAGACAACCTGGCCCAACTCCCAAAAACAAGGACAGCAAGAGGTTAGACTTGATTGGCAGAAAAGTTTATTTGTCTGCCAGCCTCCAGTTACGGGTGGCAAGCCATCAGGCCTGACTCGGGAGGTATGATATTAATGTGTGGCAGTCTGTGGCCAAGTTTGCAGACTCACTGCTGGAGGACTCCAAGGAGGAGTTCCTGACCCTTGTAGATGAAGGGAGAAATGTGGCAAGAGCCTCCCTTCAGGCCACCTCTGACGCGGCAGACTTGGCAGCAAGGTCCATCGCTATGATTGTGTCAATGAGACAAGCATTGTGGCTGCTATTTTGAGGGCTGTTGATGGAGGCTCAGCAATCAATTCAGGACCTCCCTTTCGATGGCCTAGCCCTGTTTGCAGAACAAACAGACTCTTGGTTATATGTGCTCAAGGACTTTAGGGCTACTCTCCGTTCCCTAGGTCTCTATACGCCAGCCCCCACTAGAAAGAGGTTTAAGTCGCAGCAATCTTAAAGGTCAAGTAGTCAGGCCCGACAGGAGCCTTACTGTAAGAAGAGCAAGGGCTACAAGCCCCATCAAGGCCAACAACCAGCCCCTTCCTCCCACTCGGGCTCCTTCTGCTACCCCCCCTGGAAGCAAGTGGACGATTTAAGGGTGCACCTGAAGCCAGGATCCTATACCTCTTTTGTTTTCAAATCACCTGTTTCCTTTCCTCCCTGCTTGGGCTGCTATAACATCGGACTGGTGGGTCTTGAGCACAGTGGCAGTGGGATATACCCTACAGTTTATTTCTACCCCCACACCCCTTCCCTGTTGCTCTTCAGGGACCCTTCTCATGAGCAACTTCTTGCCCAAAAGGCACAAGTCCTCCTGTGAGTAGGGGCTGTAGAGGATGTCCCCATGCATCTAAGAGGGAAGGGGTTCTACTGTCAGTACTTTCTGATACCGAAGGCCAAGGGGGGGTTTGCGCCCCATATTGGACCTGCGAGGCCTCAACAAATATCTCAAAAATTTGAAGTTCTGCATGGTCTCTCTGGCTTCCATTATCCCCTCACTGGATCCTAGAGACTGGTACACCACCCTTGACCTAAAGGATGCATATTTTCATATCTCGATTTTCCAGACACAGGAGGTTCCTGCGGTTCATAGTGGGAGTTTGCAGTGCTTCCATTTGGCCTGGCTACCGCACCAAGGGTGTTCATTAAATGCATGGTGATGGTTGCAGCTTACCTGAGGTGCCCGGGTGTTCAAATCTACCTGTACTTCAGTGACTAGTTCATCAAGGTTTGTTCAAAGGTGCAAATCTATCGCAGCATCGAGTTGGTGCAAGCCAATTGCCGAGTGCTGGGTCCGTTGATAAACGAACAAAAATCCACATTGGTCCCAGTGCAGAGAATAGAGTTCATCAGAGCAGTTCTGGACTCTACCCGAGCCCGGGCTTTTCTTCCAGAACCCAGGTTCAAGGCAATGTCAGATCTCATTGCTCAACTTACCAGTCACCCAATCACCATGGCCAGGGTATGCCTCAGGCTGCTAGGACACATGGCAGCATGCACTTACATAGTTCAACATGCACGACTACGTCTCAGACCCCTCCAGATGTGGCTGGCATCGGTCTACACCCCAGCCAGGAACCACTTGGACAAGGTCCTCACAATTCCACTGCAAGTATTTACTGCTCTGGAGTGGCGGTCCAACCCAGTAAATATGTCTGCAGGAATACCCTTTGCGACCCTGAAACCCACAATGGTGCCAGTGTTGGACATGTCCGACCTGGTGTGTGGAGCCCACCTTGCCTTTTTGTGTTAACCAGGAGATTTTCCTCCCGGTCTTCTGCCCGAAGCCTCATGTGTCCAATGAGGAGGGGCGCTTGCACACCCTAGAGCTCAGGCAGGCTTTGGCTTTCTACTTAGAGTGTACTAAGCCCTTCCGTAGATATACTCAACTCTGTTGCAGTGGCTAACAGGATGAAAGGTCTTCCAGTGTCTTCTCAAAGACTTTCATCTTGGATCACCACCTGCATCCATACTTGCTACGAGTTGGTGCAGGTTGTACCTCCACCGATAGTGACGGCCCATTTGACCAGAGCTCAGGTGTTGTCGGCAGCCTTCCTGGCGCAAGTCCCTATCCAGGACATATGCAGGGCCACAATGTGGTCATCGGTGCATACCTTCATGACCCACTATGCCATCACCCAGGAGACCAGAGATGATGCTGGTTCTGGCAGAGCTGTGTTGCAATCGACACATCCATGAACTCCTACCCGCCTCCGGAGATGCTGCTTGGGAGTCACCTAACATGGAATGGACATGAGCAACACATCTCAAAGAACAAGAGTTACGAAAGGTAAATGTCTTTCCTTCTTCGAGTGCTTGCTCATGTCCATTTCATGACTCACCCTCCTTCCCCTCTGTCGGAGTTCTGGCAAGAAGGAACTGAGGGTGGGGGGAGCCGGCGGCATCACTTTATACCAGTGCATACACGTGCCACTCCAGAGAGTGCCAGAGCCGGTCCCCTATGGATACCACTGAGGGAAAAACTTCTGGCACTGGTGCATGTGGCGAGCACACACACCTAACATGGAATGGACATGAGCAACACATCTTGAAGAACAACAATTATGAAAGGTAACTGTCTTTTCCCCTCCCAATACCCCCAGCCAAGAGTCTACAGGGACAGTGTTGTGGCTGGGGTGTTGACAGGAACAGAGACTGAGTAATATTGGGGGGATGTTTGAGAGGCTTTTTTCTGAGTACTGTTTTCTTCAATGACTGCAGTACTGGATACTGGAAGGGAAACCTCTTGATCTTGCAGCTTGCCTTACCTGTCTGTCGTCCTTTCCTCACTTAGGCTTCGTTTGCACTATGAACTAGTGGTGTGATTCTGAGCTCCTATAGATCTACTTGTGCTAACTCTTATCAAGCTAAAAATAGTAGTGTAGCCACGGTAGCATGGGAGGTGGTGAGTGGCAGCATGGGCCAGCAATGTTGAGTACAAACCCACCTTATCTCTGTGGGTACGTACTTGGCATGGCTGGCATGGCTAGCCTGTGCTGCCACTCGCTGCTCCCTGCACCACCATTTTTCGTGTGCTAGCTTGATGACAGCTAGCATGAGCATATCTATGTGACCTGGGAATCACACCCCCAGCTCACAGTGTAGACATATTCGTAGGTACTGGCTTACATGCCTGCACTGCTGTCTCTCCCTCAGTCACCTCAATTGGCAATCATCAGCTAAGAAAAATAGAAATACAGGCTTTATGTATGTGAGCTCTCAGGTGCAGGGAGTGCGCTATTGAAGTAGAATTAATACATGATAACAGCAAAAACACACAAATTATACTGGCTAAAGAACTTTTTTTTAAAGTAAAATTATGGAGTTTTTGTTTTCAGTTAAACCTAGAATGTAGTGTGGGGACTTTGAAATCTGCTCTGGGGCATGCAACTCTTGGATGCGCCCTTGGGCATCAGAGTACAAGGGAGGCAGCAATATAGGTATGGAGATTTGGAAGCATCATTGTGGAAAATGGGTGAAGCCTACCTATTTCTGACTCTGAAACTTACATCATATTATTGTCATCTTTATGTGTGTAATCCTCTGTTTATGTGGTATAACCTGTATAGTTTGTTCGCTCTTAAGTGCACTGTGTCATTATGACAAACATGAAAAGAGAACCACGAACATTTGTGTAAACAGATGGATACTGTGAAAATGAGTCATTATTCTTTCCTTTAAGTGGTGCTTCAGCTTATTCTGGTTTTCTGAGACATTTTGTGGACAATGAAATGCGGGTTGTTATGTTCCTGACAGAGAACATAGATTAAAAAAAATTCTCTTTTCTGGAAGATTTCAACATTACACCATTTCTTAGAATTCAGAACCATAACACATACAAGAAACAAAAACAGAAAGAGAGACAAAAGAGGCTGCGTCCTAAGGCAGAGAAGCACAACTCATCCCACATTGCTCTAAGCTCTCTCTTTTCAGACTGACTTCTGAGGGTCCAGACTGCATGCTTAGCTACAGAGCCCCCTAGCCTGCAAGCGGGACCAGGAAAACACTCTTAAATTGACAGATTTTCATTTAAACGCAGTTTTCAATACACCATATGGATTACACAACATGCAAATATCAATATCTTTCTAACTTGAAGCGAAAATGAAAGATCAACTTTTGTTTATTTCAAAACATGTATTCCCTAGGTCTATTGATGTGGAAAGACTTGTCACGGTTAATGTCTGCACCTTAGTGTTGCACAATGAAAGATGATTTGGTAGAGGAATCCATGACGTTCTAACAATTTGAATGGTTTCAAAAATGGTTGTTGAAACTAGTGGCATTTTACTTGTAACATGACACACAAGGTGAAATCAGTTTATCTATAAGAGCTTTATTATCCACTTAATACGCAAGAAGTGTCCATTTGCCAAATAGAAATGCTTATGTTGGCTGTGTAAAAGATAATAATTGCATAGGCTGTGTGTTTATGGGTCGTAGTTGTTGTTGCTGCATTTGTGCATGATACTTGGTAGCAAACCAATGCACAGTGGAATGAGAGAGCTGAAATATATGGATATGTGTAGGAGCCTGATCATTTATAGTATTTTAGTATATGTTGCAACTTAAAACGTTTCCAAATCTGATTAGTTGTCTAATTGAGTGACTTTAAATTTAATCAGAGAATCGGTATATGTAACTTGTTACAATTTATTAAAAAAATGTCTTGGTGATTCTTATGTTCTGTTGCTTAAGCCTCAAACCACCGATTTTATGAGCGAGCGAGCAGGTCCGGCTCCAGCATTTCTGCCGCCCCAAGCAAAAAAAAAAAAAAAAAAAAAAGCTGCGATCGCGATCACGATTGGCGGCGGCAACTGGGGAAAAAAAAAAAAAAGCTGCGATCGGCGGTGGCATTTCAGCAGCAGGTCCTTCGCTCCTAGAGGGAGTGAGGGACCTGCCGCCCCCGAATTGCTGCAGGTGCCTCCCCTCTCCCTTGGCTGCCCCAAGCACCTGCTTGTTAAGCTGGTGCCTGGAGCCGGCCCTGCGAGCGAGAGAGCATTTTTATCTTGTTTAAAGTGAGAATTGTCTTCTTGTTTCAGCCTTTTAAGACTCATGTTCAGACTATGCGCTATTCTGTATTTTTGAAGAGCTAAGAGAGGACTCACAATGGGGAAAAATCCTGTTGTTATATCTCTGGGCTAGATTATGGCCTGGCTTGTGCAGCCACATAGGAGTATAAGGAGTATAAGAAAAAGACTTCCTTGTGTCCCTATGTGACATCCCTGTACCTTGGGTCTAGGCATGTATGGGTGAACAGGTGCTGCATGCCTGCTGGTCCTCATTCAAGCAGGTGGATGGGAAGTGGGCAGAAAGAGGTGGGGAGTTGGCAGGATCAAGGCAGGAAGAACGGTTAAATCACTGGCCTGGAAGTCTGGAGAACTGGCTACAGTTCTTGGCTCTGCCACAGACCTTGGGTAAATCAATCTACTTTGTTCCTCAGTTCCCCCATCAGTAAAAGAGGGAATAATATTTACCTACCTCACAGAGAGGTTGAGTATAAAAAAATCCATTAATGACTGTGAGGTACTCAGAAACTATTGTGAAAAGGGCCACATAAGTACCTAGATAGAAACACATGCCCAATGCACTGTCCAGCCCAGCAAATTAATCATTTACATTTTTTTGTTGTCCATTGCAATAGAGCATTGGTCAAGAATTTACACACATCTCCCCTTTTATTTAAACTGATCTTTTTTTTTAGACTTTAGAGGTATTTTCCTTTGTTTCATGTGCAGTTGCAAGTAAAAAAGACATAGGGCCAAATTTTCAAAGAGGACATATTGGCTGCATCAATGAAAATGTGTATGCACCTATTGTACTTTACCCTGTCTGTTATGTGTGTTGCTCTTTTGTATAAGGTTGGCTTGTCAACAGATAGGAGCATTGAATAATCATGAATTTTTGAGTATGGACTAGCTGTACTTTCTTCTAAAAAACTAATTTAGTATGTGATAAAATGTATCTATGAAAACTTGTCTCTGAAATTTCCTCTCCCTGTTGGACTTATGCAAAGAATTAACAATGCCAAATTGTTCATGTTAATTGTAGTATTTTTTGCACCAACTATGTGTAATTTTAGAAGTAAATTATAAACATAATTTGCATAATTTAAAATCATTTGAGTATTATTTCTATTTTGCAGAGCAGTAGCATTGATTAAAACTCTTTGTGTTAAATCTTTGTTTCCATAAACAAAAAAACCCCAAAATATTTAATCTGAACTTTTTTTGGTGGTCTTCAGAAATATATCTCAAATAACATCTCACTTATCCAAACATGATCAGAGCTGTAGAAGTAATTTGCTACACAGACAGACATTATATTGTATAGATTCAAAAGCTATGCTAATGTAACGTCAGGGGCTCGCTGACAATATAATATAGCATCAGGGACAATGAACAAGGTTTTCTTGTGTCAAGATAGGTCTTCAAAAAAGTCCAAAATGTCCCTTATAATACTGACCTAAGCTAACTGATCAGGATATACTAAGTCAATACAGTTAACACATTTTTTCACACCTTTAAGTCCAAGACATTTTTTTATCCAAGCCCCCTACTTTAAAGATTCTCCTTGTTCAGTGTCTGAGCATAAAAAAAGAGAGAGCTAAGACAGTGCAATATTTAGGCTTTATTTGTTCCTCAACATATACTGTCCTCTCTCATCAAGCACCTCTTGAAAGTAGAGATCTCTAAGTACCTAGCCATTATTCTATAATAATCACTCTCTAACACTTCCTATTGGGAAACTAACTATCATAACACTCTTTTTACCTTCTTACCATAACATGATACAACTCACTGATCCAAACAGAAGGTTTGTACGAACTTACGAATTCTGGTTGATATTAGGATGTTATTATGAAGTGCTTCTGTGCTGTGAAAGCCTCTTTATATGTATCTTTACCAAGCTGCAAGCTCCATTTTGAATATGAAGCCTTTTGCTTTCTCCGTTATCTGTTTGCCTCCATGTTGCACTGAAATTCCAAAGGCTGATGACAAAGGAATAACAGAAGAGAGTCATTGATATTAATTGCTCTTCCATTGAAAGGGGATAGCTCTAAACAGTAGACTGGGTCCCAGTCAGGAGAACTGGTTTAGAAGGGGAGAGTTTGTCTTGGCAGCAAAGTCACCTGGCAAGGTTTCTGGTCATCTAAGGAGGACAAGCAGGATGTTGCCTGATAGAGGGTGCTAAATGTTATAGAGAGGGAAGAGCTGATCTATCTGGGGTCTTTGGCCATTTAGTCCCCAGCTCAAGAGGAGAGAGAAGCAACCCAACATGTATGGGCCTGCATAAAGCAGGGGACCCATATACTGCCACAAGGACTCCCTAAGGAAGGATGAGCTAGTAAAGGCATTGCAGTTATGAAGTGTGTTGTATTCTAAACGATCTGTACTCTCTTGTGCTTTATCTGCTAAGTAAAAGAGCAGTTGAGAGAGACTCTGGGCAAAGTGTCTTTGTGTTGTCTACATTACAATTAACATGAGCCTTCAGAGAGAATTAAACTAAAAAACTCTCATCTTTCTCTGGGATTCTGGGGAGAGGGTGTATTTAAGTATGGTGGAGTTGGAAGGGTCAGCACTGTGCCAAGAGGGGCCAGGCAGCTGTACAGTGGGTTCCAGCTCTTAGGTGGGAATGCTAAGCAAAGGAAGTGCACCCCAAGAGTGGGACCTCAAGATTGAGGCAGTGGCTGGACTCCATTCAGGTGCTGGAGGCTTACAACAGCATGGGATCCTGTGGATGGATTCCCCTTGTAGCAGTTTGGTGGGTGGCCAGCAGGGGTACTTGACTGGATCTGTGACAAAAACCCTGTACTGGGAAGCTATCTATTGTAACATTCCTTTTACTTAGTTACTATAACATCATACAGGTCACCAATCCAAAGATAATGTTAACTATTTCATGATGAATACATTTCAGGGAATGCTCATGCTTTTACTTGTACTTATAAATACCTAAGTACTATTTCCGCAGTATACTTATAGGTACTTCTGTAATGGTGTACTTGACACTTATACTTAAGTCTTTTTTATCAGTGCTTACATCAACAGTATGAATAATATTCAATGTGTATGTTTAACAACCCCCACAAGGCTAGATGAATCTATTGTGCTAAAGTTTTGGTTCAATGGCTGTTGTATAAAAGGATGCCAATGTGACATACACAGTTCAGGTGGCAATGAGGAATATATTTTTTTAAAATTACTTGTTCTGGAACATACCCTGGCTTCTGACTCTCATAGCTGCACTGGGAGATGTGTACGCGCATCCAAGGGCAGAATGTGGCCTTCTGTCATTCTAGATGTTTGATTTAAACGAATTTCAAAATATTCAATAATTAATGGGGCAGTAAGTTGCCTTTCCTTTCCTTTGTTTTTGTCCATTTTTATTAAGAAATGAATGATGGTTGCACATGGGGAATTTTAACAGCTGCCCCTCTTGAGCTGAAAAACAAATTAGATAGTTTGGAGGAGTTGGGGTGGGGGGACCAGTTATCTTGTGTACTCTACACAGGACTGACATTGAAAAATGTGTAGACCTTGGATTTTGCAAGATTACAGGCTTTCAATATCCTCAGAAGATTCTTTTCAAATTATAGTCTGCTTCTAGGATTTATTCAGATTCTGACAAATGGATAGTTATATGCCAGTGCGCTAACTCAACACCCTGGGAAGGATCGATGCCAGGCCAGAGGCTGTTTCAGGCCTCCTGCCCCAAGGCACAATGTATGGGTTAAACAGAAACTTAGTCAAAATAAAGTACTTCCTCTGCCTTACATGGAATATAATCTCACACCACTCTCTGCCAGTGCTTTGATGTATGCACTCCTGCAAAAGCCTTTCTACTATCTGTAGTTCTCAGGATATCTGCCTGTGTGAGATATAATAGTTGGGTTCTTTCCCCTGACCAAGGGACTTCTGCAGGAGCCTAGGATATGGTGGTTTGACTCGAGTTTGCGTATTGCAGCGTGGACACTGGACCCCTGGCTTTTGGGGCCCAGGTTCAGAAATTGTGAACCTAGGATCAATATGCAGTCTGGACACTCAAACCCTGGGCTTGCAAACCCACTGTGCACAGACTTGAGTTCCACTAACCCTGGGCTTACATTGCCATTGGGAGATGGTGATGAGAGTCACAGTTTTGTTTCTAGGAGTCTTTTTCATTTAATTGATATTACGAATTTTGCATGCGTCTCAATGGATATCTTGGCTGTCAAGCTTGGTTTTCATTCCTTTTGCTATGTTTCCTGGTTTTTATCAGAGGTGGAATCAGCCCTTCTAGCTACACAGCTGCCTCCTTGAGTGAGCCTGTGATGCTGTATGGAATATGGGTGACCATTTATAATATTACTGATACCAATATTGCAAAATTGCAATGAGTCTTACAAGATATGCCATGTAAGGTATCAGTGGAAGAGGTATGACTGGCTAAAGATGATGATCATGGGTATATGTACGTATCACCTTTGTATTGTGAGTTATAAATATGTATGGTATATTTGTATTTCAAACTTGTGCTGTGTTTCTGGGTGACACCCCCAGACAAATTGGCATCAGCACTATCCAGCCTGCTTGATGGCCTATCAAAAGCAATCAGCCTTACAACTGAGAGAAGGCAGGGGTTACACCTTAGGAGTCAGCAAGACATGTAGAGGCATGCCTGTGGACAGAGAACTCTAAGGCTTTTCCATGCAATGTGCTATCTGTGAAGCTTGTGTTTGGGACAAAGGAAGTACAAGCCTCATGGCAAAGGATATAAAAAGGCAGCTGCATCTTCTCCATTTTGTCTTCAATCCTGGTTCTCATCTTGAGCAGCATTTCTACAAACTGAAGCTCTGAACAAATGACTGAATGACCCATCCAAGCTTTGGATTTGTTCCAGAGGGACTCTCAAGCCAACAAACTCACCAGTGCAGCTAAGAATCTGATGTGGACTTTGAAGTCTTATGTGTGTAGCTGATTGCTTTACTTAACAACTCTCTTCTTGTTCTGCTCTTTTCTAATAAGCCTTTCATTTTAGATACTAAAGGATTGGCTGGCAGCGTGGGTAAGATCTACATATTGACCTGGTAATGTGGCTGGCCTTTTTGGGATCAGAACAACATTTTGTATAGTGACCAGAGTTTTTAAATAACTCCTCACCTTACTGGACCTAGGTACTAATTGGGAACTGGAATGCAATAAAGGGGGCTGTTTGATTTCTTTTGTCAGCTTCTTGATAACCAGTGTGGGGGATCAGGAGCACAGTTTGAGTCTAATTTCAGTGTGAACCACTGGTTTTGGGAGAATCTGCTCTCCTTTTTGTAGCCTGCCCTGATCTTGTTATTTTCAGTGAGGACAACCTCACAGAGCCATTCTTGATTATGCTAATATTTCTATTTCCGTGCTGGTGCTCTTGCTCTGGACTGGGGTGTTGACAAGCCTGGCAGCTTGCTTGCCTTCAGTGGGGCTTCTGAATTTACTTTTAATATCTTAGGCCATAAGTCATTGTATATGCTTGGGGTAAAGATTAGTCATTTTTGAACACTTGTTGATTCTCCCAATATGGTATGGAGGAGATAGCTTCTGGTGATGGGCTCCACCAGTCAGCCTGGTGAACTGTTTACAAGCCTCCAACTGCGAAGAGAATGGGTGATCTCCGATGGAGAATTCTTCATGGTACTATTGCCACAAATGTGTTTGTGGATTGTTTGACTCTGGAGGTGTCCTTGTCATGTCCTTTTCATGACACAGAGGAGACTGCTTTTTTATATGTTTCTTACTTGTTCCAAATTACAGTCATTATTTGTTTTACTTCAGAGGATTTTTTGGTTACTGTCCCTTGATTTTTCTCCTACTGCATTTATTTTTACTGCTAAGTATAGGTTCACAAATAGATCTGTGGTATGCCTTGTAAACATTATTCTGGGTCAAGCAAAGATGGCCATTTTAAAAAGTAGATGATGTAAATTATTTGGTACTGGGGTTGCCAATGTTCTTTGGTTTTTAAAATTGTTAGTGGTTCCACACCTTCATTGGGAGTTTAGATATTTTACTCTAATTTGGATCAATTTATTCGGTGGTGGAACTATTGGAAATGCACTTGGTACTGTTCGGGGTGGGCAATTATTTTCGAGTTTGTACTTTATTATCTTGTTTTCACTGTGTTTCTGTACTGATTTTAATGAATGGGTTTTAAAAAGTCAAAAGTCCCTCTCTCTTCCCCCCCCTCAACAATTTTAGTTCAAATGGCAAACAGACACTTCCTATTTTTTAGTCTCCTCACTAAAATAAGGAAAATGGCTGCAAACACTTTTTAAAAATCTATTTTTCCTTAAGAAGTCAAACAATCACAATTTAAAGTAGATACGAAGATTGAAAATATATAGTTAAAGATACAAAATAAATCTAAGCAACCTGCCATGATGACCCTGGCACAATAAGCACAGTGAAAATAGCGACCAGCCTTTGTACACAGATCTCTTCAACTACCCACCAGCTCGCCTGTCTTCTAAACACCCTTTGAAGTCATTTATGCCACCACAGGACATGATGGTGGAATCTGCTTGGTGCAACGAGTGGTCAGTGATGACAGTTGTTAATCACTCTCTTGTCATTGACCCGACTGTCTGTCCACCAGCTTTTAATCTGCCAAGGCACGTGTGGTCATCTCTGAACTGGTTTCGAACAGGACAGGGCAACTGTGCAGCCAATCTCTTTAAATGGGGTTTTTCTAATGACCCAAAATGCAGCTGCAGTCAACTTCAGACTACGTCACACATCCTTGATGAGTGCCCACTGACTTATTGTGACAGCAGGCTACCAGCTCTCTACCTGTCTGATGACGATGCCATTAAATGGTTGGCCACATTGCGCATATGCTGATATAATAAGCACCCCAAATATTTAATGATAACAAAAGGCTGAGGGGAAAAGATATCATCAGGGGTTCATATGAGTTTCACCAACAGCAGTAGGGTGTGGTGTAATGCTGGTGGTAGACAAGGAACAGAGGGGGAACAGAACTGGGGAAGCAGGAGGAGAGGAGGGGGCAAAATTATGGTCAGAAGGGCAAAGGTCCAGATCCAAAAAAGGTATTTCGGTACCTATCCCCAGACTTAGGCACCACTGCAGTCTACAAAACTCCCACTCAGCTGCCACCCAACCCTGTAAGCACCTAAACTCACTCAGCACTTAAATTTTTGCTGTAAAAGTTCCCTATGCGCCCAAGTTTATGCTTCTGAGCATGCACACTGCTGTCTCACTCTAGGCATCCAGACACCTAAACCGCAGTGGAATTCTCAAACTAGGTGTAGGCAGGCACTTCCCCACATATCTTCCCTGCAGGGGTTGATCCGGGAGATGTGCTCTAAGTATGCCTACCTGATCAGGCCCTATTCAAAATCCAGGAAGAAGGGGTGATCTTCCTTTAAAACTTTTAACCCAATGAACAGAGCCATCACCCGGGATGTGGGAGACCCAAATTCAATTCTTCTCTTTGCCTGACGAGGGACAAAGGATTTGAAAAAGGGTCTACAGCCTCTCAGGAGAGTGCTATATCCATTGGACAAGGAGGCTGTGGGACTCCCTTAATTTCTCCTGTTTCAGCTGTTTCACTATGGATAAATACTTAAACAGTCATTGGGTCAGAAAGAGACAGTGACTCTATAGCCAGGTGGCTAGGGGACACACCTGGGAAGTGGGAATCTGACATCAGGAATCATGACATTCAAAAACCAGTATGAGAACACTTCAACCTCTCTGGTCACTCAGTAACAGACTTAAAGGTGGCAATTTTGCAACAGAAAAGCTTCAAAAACAGACTCCAACGAGAAACTGCTGAACTAGAATTAATATGCAAACTAGATACCATTAATTTAGGATTGAATAGAGACTGGGAATGGCTGAGTCATTACACAGATTGAATCTGTTTCCCCATGTTAAGTATCCTCACACCTCTTGTCAACTGTCTGAATGGACCATCTTGATTATCACTACAAAAGTTTTTTTTCTCCTGCTGATAATAGCTCATCTTAATTAATTACCCTCTTAGAGTTGGTATGGCTACTTCCACCTTTTCCTGTTCTGTATGTATATATATCTCCTTACTATATGTTCTATTCTGTGCATCTGAAGAAGTGGGCTGTAGCCCACAAAAGCTTATGCTCAAATAAATTTGTTAGTCTCTAAGGTGCCACAAGTACTCCTGTTCTTTTTACTCATAGTCTTGTCTCTTTCCATATTGCAGCAGGCATAGCAAAACTGGTTCATTTAATAGGGGGCTGCGGGGGAAGGGACTGCAAGCTTGAGGTGGGACTGAGAGCTTGGCCCCTGCTGGGGTCGAGCTCTCAGCCTTGGCCAAACTTTGGAAGCATTTTTGAATATATAAACCTGCCTACAAAAGGACAAGACATGCTGAACCTCTGGGGCTTTACAGCTCAAAGGAATCCTCCTAATAGGGCTAGTGATCTTACTATGACTCAACAGCTCTCTAGCTAGCTGCTCATTTTTTAAGAAAGGAGGAACATTTAACGGCAGGTGTTCAGAGGGGCACTACAGTGACAAAAAACACCCTGCACAACAATCCCCTCCACAGCCACTGCTCAACCAGGCTAACTGTGGCAACACACACAGCAACAGCCTTGCTCATGTGGCAGACATACCTCACGTTTTTAAACCTAATCACCTTCCCCACAGCTAGAATGCACTCCTCCACAGAGGCAGAGTCTGGATGCAAAATGCACAACCTACTAAAACAAAAGAAATCCTGAAATTAAACTCAACAACCATAAAACCAATGAAACACAAAAAACCAAAACCCCATTTCCCCAGCAGAAAGAAACACACTGAGAACAGCAGAGCACTCTCACTCCCAAACATAGAGAGAGAGAGAGAGAGGCTGGAAAAATGTTGGCCTTGATTTTAAGGCACTGTACAACTCAGGAGCTTTGGGTTCAAGTCCTGACTGTGACAAACTTCCTGTGTACGCTTGAGCAAGTCAATTAATCTCTTTCTCAGTTTCTCATCTATTAAATGGAGATAATACTTCCCTACCACATAGGGGCATTTTTAGAATAAAATAATTGTTGATGAGTTAGCTTCTATGGGTGACAGGAGCCATATAAATATCTAGATATGATAGATATGATCATTGCATCTTTAAAATCTTCTGTCCCTTCTCATCTCCTTCCCTTTTCAACATGCCCTGTATATGTTTTTCTGGGAGTCAGTGATGCTCATGGTAAAGGATGTGGGGAGGAATCTGACAGTGTAGGAGGATGGAAGGAAGAAGAGTTAGGGTAAGGGCAGGTAGAGTTGGGAAAGGGAGGTAAAAGGGATGTTTGAGGAGGAGGAGAAACAGAGATAGCATGGTTCAAACCAGGCCTTTGTAGCGGAGCCCGGAGCTGGAGCGCAGAGCAGCTCCAGAGCAGTGGAGCTGCAGGTTTTTGCCTGGAGTTGGAGCAGAGCCAAAGCACAGCTCCAAAGCCCTGGTTCAAACAGCAACACTGATGGAGTAATTAAAGAGAAATGGCAATAGTATTTGACTCTATTAGAGAGTCAAAGCAGGAGTCCTTCAGAAAGAGTGAAAAACAGATGCCATCACAGGTTTGGAAACTCTGGAGATGTTCTCAGGATGGGATGTGAAGGCATGCTGCCTGGTTGCTGCTCTCTCAGCCCTTTAATAGACCATCCGTGGGAGAGAGGGATGTCCCCAGGCCACTTTCTCTAAGCAATATGATATCTTATTTCTCAAATATCAGATTATGTGAAGGGCCTACAACGTGGTACATGCTAACTGTAATAAATTATTGCTCAATACCAGTTAATTGATAAACTTGCCTTCAT
Organism: Emys orbicularis; assembly: GCF_028017835.1. Taxonomy (NCBI): domain Eukaryota; kingdom Metazoa; phylum Chordata; order Testudines; family Emydidae; genus Emys; species Emys orbicularis. The sequence continues at coordinate 261,241,663 of NC_088684.1, read as the reverse complement.
CTTTAGGCTTGAAGGTTTTGGACATGACAAAAATGCTACAACATTTTGCTCACACTCTGGCCTGTTGTCAACAAAATGTACAGTAGAAAGTTTCTTCATTGAATACTTGTTCTTCATAGCCAAATTTGTGTTAATTATCCTTAATTTTGAGTTGGTATATATATATTGTGCTCTACAGGTGTTCATACATACAGTAATAGCATAATCTTTCTTTGGCATAAAGTCCATGATGATATAATTTGAATCTTTACTATTTTTCCTCCCCATTTAAGACATTTGGATACTTTCAGAAATAAAGAACAAGGTTTATTAAGATGTAAGACTAATTTAATTGCTTGTAAGCTACAGTACATGAGGGAACAAGCTATAAAAACTATTTTCAAATATGATTGGAGAAATCTGTTTATAATGTAGAATTTACCCTCGCTTCTTGTCAAGTAAGACCTTTTAAAATTGAATAAAGCAGTTGACCACCAGCGTATCTATTCTTTAAATGTTTGAAGGGCGATTGCAACTCATCAGGACAGCTTGTGCTGCTTTAAAGTATAAAAAGAATTTGAAATCTTGTATAAAAGAAAATCGAGTGTATTTAAAAGGGAAGAAACAGTTTATAAATACATAAATGTAGAGATGTTTTCTTTTGTTGTAACAAACTATAGTGAGTGAATGATATGGCTCTAGTACTGAAAAATTAAAAAAACACTGTGTACTTTGGAATAGCTGTGTGTTTTTATACCCTATTGCTTCTAAAAGGGCATTGCAAACATGAGATCAGAATGGTTTTTCTCCTTACTAATTTGTCATTTTCTACTTGGCAACAAATTAGGTTTTTCCTCCTATCTCATAGTGCAAAAGTCAATATGGCTCCATTTAATTTACTTCCTTGTTGTTCCTTCAGTGTTATCAGTGTTAGCTCAATTTTTAGAATTAAGAATGCTTAACAGATTACATTTACAAGCCAAACTACCAATTTAAAGGTACGTGCTATTTTGAGACAAACCTTTAAGGACTGTAGAGATCTGATTGTAGAAGATTATAATTTAAACACGCTCCCTCATAAGGGACAGTATTATGAATATAGGAATTTGGAGATGTGCCCTGGAGGTGTGGATTGGGAACACTGCATGGCTGTGTGCCTCAGTTCACCAGAGATGTTCTCCAGTTTGTTTTATTAAAGTTTTATTCCTTTCTCATTCACTGGTTTGTTTTCAAATGAACCTCAAGATCTTTACATGGAGTCAGAATTGCTGAATGAGAATTGCAGTCATTTTGAAGTTAGCTCTTGTGTTTGCAGCTGAAAGCAGAGACAAAGGGGTGCACCAGAGAAGCACGTGGAGCACCAGGCATAGAGGCTTTTGCTTGTATTTGGTGAGCACAATAGTAGCTTGACTAGCTTAAGAAATTGGGGTTGGGGGCCCAAAAATGGATGCGTTACAACCTCCTTCCAGTCTGCAATTGTCAGGCAATGTTGCAAGAGAACTGGAAAAAAATTCAGACAGAGATTTAAATTGTATTTATCATTTTCTCCTCTGCCCCTATGGCTGCTAAAGTGAAATCGTCTATCTTTTTGCATGTTATTGGGGAGGAAGATTTCAGCCATTGAAATGATGCCAATTCCCCAGTCAAAGAAAGATGTCCAAAGGTTCCTGGGAATGGTTAATTATCTTGGAAGATTCATACCTAATCTATCTACCAAAGCTGTGACTTTTAGAAAACTCCTAGAGCAGGGATCGGCAACGTTTGGCACGCGGCTCGCCAGGTTAAGCCCCCTGGCGGGCCGGGCTGGTTTGTTTACCTGCCGCATCCGCAGGTTCGGCCGATTGCGGCTCCCGCTGGGAGCCGTGATCGGCCGAGCCTGCGGATGCGGCAGGGATAAAAACCGGCCCGGCCCGCCAGGGGGCTTAACCTGGCGAGCCGCGTGCCAAACGTTGCCGATCCTTGTCCTAGAGAATAAAAATGAGTGGTATTGAGGTGCAGAACAGGAGCAGGAGGAATCATGGGAAGGTTTAAAACAACAACTGATACAGAAACCAGTGCTGAAGTTCTGTGTACCAGAAAGGCCTATTAAAATTTCAGCAGATGCATCACAGTCTGAGTTGGTGCAGTGATTTTACAGAAGCATGAGAACTGTTGGCAACCACTGGCATATGCATCCAAATCACTGACTATGGAGAAACCAGGTACACACAGATCAAGAAGAAGCTTTTAGGAATATTGTTTGCCTGTCAGAGATTCAGTTAGTATATTTATGGTCAGACAATGGAATTTGAAATTAACCACAAGCCCCTGATGGTGTTACTTAGCAAATCGCTAAATGACTGTATCTTAAGGATTCAAAGAATGATGATAAAGTTGCATAAGTATGATTTGGTTGTGACCTACATGCCTGGTAAATTCATGTTCACTGCAGATGCACGTTCCAGAGTAGTGGCTTCCACTAAACCAGAGAAGACTTTAGATACAGATATGCAAGCCTATGCAGATTTGATTGTAAAGTCAATTTCCATAGCTAATAGGAAACAGCAACAAATATGAGAGGAAATGGAGAAAGATGAATTGTTGGGAATCCTTAAAGAAGTGATAATTAAAGGATGGCCTGAAGAAATAAGCAGTTGCTGTCCAAGTATAAGAGACTATTGGAATTGCAGACATGAACTTAGTGTGATAGATGTGGTGATTTTCAAGGGCAATAAGGTAATTCCAATGAGTCTTCAAAAAGAAATGCTACAGAAGATCCACAAAGGTCATTTTGGAATTGAGAAGTGCAAACAACGAGCATGAGAGGTGCTGTATTGGCTGCAGATCTATCACGACATCACTAATGTGGTAGGAATCTGCTTTCCATGCTTGAAATACAAGCCATGCCAACAGGCAGAGCCACTGAGACCTCATTCAATTCCACAAAGGCCTTATAAGAAGGTAGGCACTGACTTATTTACCTGGCAATCAAAGGATTATTTAATAGTCACAGATTATTATTCTCTGTGTCCAGAAATTTGCACACTGCACAGTATTAATAGTAAGTCAGTGATAACTGTCATGAAGGGAATGTTCTCCAGAGATGGAATTCCGATGAAGTCTTTAGTGATAATGGGCTGCAATTTTCCAGTGCAAATTTTAGGCAATTTGCTATAGATTAGGATTTTCATCACAAAACATCAAATCCAAATTACCCCCAATCAAATGGATTTGTGGAAAGATCTATTTGGTCAGTAAAAACCTTATTAAAAAGCCTTTTGAATGTGAGGGTGATTTATATAAAGCGTTACTGGTTTAGCGAACTACACCCCTGGAGAATGGCTTTTTTCCAACTCAGCTGTTAATGGGAAGAAGGATCAGATCAAATTTACCAATTACTGATAACCTGCTGAACTCTCATAACAATGAAACCATATGGGAGATGAAAGAAAATCAGAAGTGGAAGCAGAAATATTATTTTGACAAAAAGGCCCATGATCTCCCATCTCTTAACCCGGGTGTCAGAGTGTGCCTAAGGAATCACACCTCTAATACTTGGGGCCAAAGGAGTACCATTAAAGAACAGCTGCATGCAAGGTCTAAAGTAGTCCAGACAGACTAGGGGGACACATTTCAATGTAATTGAAGGGATCTACGAGTAATCCCAGAAAGTTCCAACACATTGACAGCTGAGGTGGACTCTGGGCATTTCCCTATCCCTTCCCAATGCACAAAGGAGAAACTGTCAAGGAACAAGAGACCAACTCAGATTGTAATGAAAGGCTGATACTGAGAACATCAGTGTGGGAGATTAAATGTCCTGAAAGACTCATAGAGACTTGCTAACCTGCCTGGAGAAGAGGTATTTGAGGAAAGTGAGTGGTAAAGACTCACTCAAGAGTGATGTGCTGGTAACCTCTCCTCTCTAGGTAGTTTACACATTGGGTTTATGGAAATGTACTACTTGGGTTGAGAATTTAATACGTGTGTTAGATAGGTGTTAGCTGTTGTATATATGTGTAAGTAAGAGTTAATTTGTTTTTATTTAAGAGGGAAGATATAGAGATATGTTTGTAGAAGATTATAATTTAGAGACATTTCCTCATAAGGGACAGTATTATGAACATAGGAATTTAGAGAAGTACCCTGGAGGCAGGGTTGGAAAGTCTGCATGGCTGTGTGCACCAGTTCACCAGAGATGCTCTCCAGTTTGTTTTATTAAAGTTTTATTTCTTTCTCATTCCCTGGTTGGTTATTAAATGAGCCCCAAGATCTTTACAAGGACAGTCTCCCAACCTCCCCCACTCCCATGAGGAGATAAGTCAATGTTGTATGACTCATTTGTTCTGAGCAACCATAACTAAAGTTCAGTAAACTGTCAAATAGCTTATTAGCTGCCCTTTGCATTTTCAGTGGGTTTGGGTCTCCCACTCTCTTGGCAAGAACCTAAACAGTATTTTTCATAAGAGCCAAATAATACAACGAAGTAATAATCCCTGCTTGTGCTCAGTGATGTCTTTCTAGCACTCTTATTTTTGTTCTCCCTTCCAGCTGGCTGTTGAGAGTTCCCTTGGTATAATTTACCATAATTTTGCATGATAATTCTGGCTTCTAGAAGGATAAATGAGTTGTCTAATGCAACTTGGTTTTTATGGGTTTGCAAAACAGATACAAACAGACAAAAGGAAAAAATCTCTCACATACACAGAGAAGTATAAGGTGGAAAACATGTAAGCAGGACATACAGAAGAAAAAATGTCTGCATTCTGTTCTGGGCTTACCACTAGTTTTCTTTGTCAGATTTAAGAGAAAGTGGAATGGCTGTGTTCCCACTTTCTTACATTTGTGACCTGATAGGTAAATGGGCTAAGTGATTAACTCTGTACCTTGGCAATGTACCAAAATTTCAATTTCTAGCTGAGTATTAAATATGAAACCTAGCTGGAAACTGAAACCATAGCATGTCCAGTAGATAAAAATTGAATCCGTCTCTCCTGCTCTCCAACATCGTCTCCATGTTAGATTTTACATCAAAACAATGATGCAGAATGAAGCTTCAATTTTGCTTATTTTGTTAAAATCCTTTATGTTTTTTAAAGGCAGCACTTAGGAAAATCCATAAAAGCTGCTTGTTTAACTTCTCTGATGTTTGTAGATGGACTCAGTACTATATAATGTGTTTGTATAAGAGCGGTAAGCTGGCAAGACTTCCTCAATAAAGTTAGTTTGCTGCGTGATTTGGTAACCAGTAAGGTGCAGAATGAAGAGCTACAGATCTACATGACGTATGGTATATACACAGTGGGAAAACTCCTCATCCCTCCTCTGCACCCAGGGAAGGCCCAAGACAGAGGAAATTGAATGGTTCTATGCAGAGGCAGGAAAAGGATCTGAGTATCTATAGCCTTCTGCTGGAGTTGTGTCAGAAAATATCACAGAAGTCCCATCTGTGAAGGCTGGTGGGGTTAGGTACTGAATCTGGCGAGGGCTGCTCCCCTTTAGAAATGTGCTGGCCCCCTGGCAAATTGAATTTTTTGCTGGTAAAGATCCATCCAAACTTGGGGGTGAATTTGGCTCATGGTGTGACAGAGTATTATTTTTCTCTATTACAATTTTATTTTATTTTAATTCCATTACTCTTCGTAAGATTGAAAATCTGCATTTGAAAATGGGGGGAAAGGCTTAAGCTTTTACTGAACAAGGTATGGTGCCTTAGCATGCTGAGTGAAAACCACTTGATCTCTGGCAAGGAGAGACATTAATTGCATTACATAAAATCATTTATTTTTTCAGGGATGAAGCCAGTTTCTTGTGTTCAGCAAAAGGACCAAAAATTCCCAACAAAAGTGAAAAAGACCCATGGTTAGATTCCAAAGTAACTGCCAATAGAAAAGGTTTAACAAATGTCACCTTAGTAGGAATTTCCCCAGAGAGAGGAGGTGGGTTGGATCTAAAGGCTTAAATAGGAAAACCCATTCTCCTTTATTTACAGTCTGGATATACCAGGACTTTGAGACACATAGATCTATACAAAATTTAATAGCAGGTTGTAAGTTTTAATAAATGTCCTTTCCTTTTCCTCTGTAACTACTCTTTCTCCTGCATTAACAGTTATTTCTCTTACGTTACATTTTTCAGTTTATGCTTAATGTAGTTTTTGTCTTGCATGTTTATCTGTTGCATTTGGCCTGATATTTAGGGTAGATAACGCCACTTAATCCTCTTTGACTGCATCATTTAAGGGAGTTCACTTGGAGCACCTCTTGAACCCATGCTACTAAATTGTATTCCTTGTGGGTGGATCTGTTTGGTCTTCAGTGGTTCACCCGCGACTGCTAGTGGCAAATTGCTCCAACGGCTGGAGATAAGCCATTGGATGGGGAGGGTTCTGAGTTCCTACAGTGAATTCTTTTCAGGTGTCTGGCTGTTGGGTCTCACTGACATGCTCAGGGTCTAACTGATCGTTGTATTTGGGGTCAGGAAGGAATTTCCCCCCTAGGTCCCATTGGCAGAGACCCTGGGTTTTTTTGCCTTCCTCTGCAGCGTGGGGCATGGGTCGCTTGCTGGTTTGAACAACAATAAGTGGTGGATTCTGTGTAACTTGAAGGCTTTAAATCATGATTTGAGGATTTCAGTAACTCAGGCAGAGATTATGGGTCTATTACAGGAGTGAGTGGGTGAGGTTCTGTGGCCTGTGATGTGAAGGAGGTCAGACTAGATGATCACGATGGGTCCCTTCTAGCCTTAAAGTCTATGAATCTATGAGCTGAAGCAAACAGGAGAAAGTTCGAACTGGAACTGAAGCATATAAAGAGTCACACATGATAAGTATGACAAGCTGGGGTTTAGCACCACTGTGGCATAACAATAATTTTCCAGTAAAAGTTTCTTGCTGTGTCTGAAGGTCAGGCATAGAAAACACTTCTTGTTATGGCATTGAGGAAATAAACCTGTTTAAACTATATTACTGGTAAAAATGCAGTTATAGAAATGTAGTATTTAATAAACCATTGCATAGTCTTCTGACGTGTATCTGTGATCACAATAAGTGATTTTAATTGCTTGGGGAAGAGTTAGGTGAATGGTTTAAGCAAAGTATAAATAACTATGATAAAACTAGGATGATTAAATTAATTTACAATATTAGATGAGAAAAGAAATTCACAAAACTGGCTGGCTGTATTTTAAAGAATCCTTATTGCGGTTGCAGGAACAAACCATCCCGATGTGTAGAAAGAATAGTAAATATGGCAGGCGACCAGCTTGGCTAAACAGTGAAATCCTTGCTGATCTTAAACGCAAAAAAGAAGCTTACAAGAAGTGGAAGATTGGACAAATGACCAGGGAGGAGTATAAAAATATTGCTCAGGCATGCAGGAGTGAAATCAGGAAGGCCAAATCACACTTGGAGTTGCAGCTAGCAAGAGATGTTAAGAGTAACAAGAAGGGTTTCTTCAGGTATGTTAGCAACAAGAAGAAAGTCAAGGAAAGTGTGGGCCCCTTACTGAATGAGGGAGGCAACCTAGTGACCGAGGATGTGGAAAAAGCTAATGTACTCAATGATTTTTTTGCCTCTGTCTTCACGAACAAGGTCAGCTCCCAGACTGCTGCACTGGGCAGCACAGTATGGGGAGAAGGTGACCAGCCCTCCGTGGAGAAAGAAGTGGTTCGGGACTATTTAGAAAAACTGGACGTGCACAAGTCCATGGGGCCGGATGCGCTGCATCCGAGGGTGCTAAAGGAGTTGGCGGATGAGATTGCAGAGCCATTAGCCATTATTTTTGAAAACTCATGGCGATCGGGGGAGGTCCCGGATGACTGGAAAAAGGCTAATGTAGTGCCCATCTTTAAAAAAGGGAAGAAGGAGGATCCGGGGAACTACAGGCCAGTCAGCCTCACCTCAGTCCCTGGAAAAATCATGGAGCAGGTCCTCAAGGAATCAATTATGAAACACTTAGAGGAGAGGAAAGTGATCAGGAACAGTCAGCATGGATTCACCAAGGGGAAGTCGTGCCTGACTAACCTAATTGCCTTCTATGATGAGATAACTGGCTCTGTGGATGAGGGGAAAGCAGTGGATGTGTTATTCCTTGACTTTAGCAAAGCTTTTGATACGGTCTCCCACAGTATTCTTGCCGCCAAGTTAAAGAAGTATGGGCTGGATGAATGGACTGTAAGGTGGATAGAAAGCTGGCTAGATCGTCGGGCTCAACGGGTAGTGATCAATGGCTCCATGTCTAGTTGGCAGCCGGTTTCAAGCGGAGTGCCCCAAGGGTCGGTCCTGGGGCCGGTTTTGTTTAATATTTTTATTAATGATCTGGAGGATGGTGTGGACTGCACTCTCAGCAAGTTTGCAGATGACACTAAACTGGGAGGCGTGGTAGATATACTGGAGGGTAGGGATCGGATACAGAGGGACCTAGACAAATTAGAGGATTGGGCCAAAAAAAACCTGATGAGCTTCAACAAGGACAAGTGCAGAGTCCTGCACTTAGGACGGAAGAATCCCATGCACTGCTACAGACTAGGGACCGAATGGCTAGGTAGCAGTTCTGCAGAAAAGGACCTAGGGGTCACAGTGGACGAGAAGCTGGATATGAGTCAACAGTGTGCTCTTGTTGCCAAGAAGGCTAACGGCATTTTGGGCTGTATAAGTAGGGGCATTGCCAGCAGATCGAGGAACGTGATCGTTCCCCTTTATTCGACATTGGTGAGGCCTCATCTGGAGTACTGTGTCCAGTTTTGGGCCCCAAACTAGAAGAACGATGTGGAAAAATTGGAAAGAGTCCGGCGGAGGGCAACAAAAATGATTAGGGGTCTGGAGCACATAACTTATGAGGAGAGGCTGAGGGAACTGGGATTGTTTAGTCTCCAGAAGAGAAGAGTGAGGGGGGATTTGATAGCTGCTTTCAACTACCTAAGGGGGGGTTCCAAAGAGGATGGAGGGGGGGTTCCAAAGAGGCTGTTCTCAGTGGTGGCAGATGACACAACAAGGAGCAATGGTCTCAAGTTGCAGTGGTGGAGGTCTAGGTTGCATATTAGGAAACACTATTTCACTAGGAGGGTGGTGAAGCACTGGAATGCGTTACCTAGGGAGGTGGTGGAGTCTCCTTCCTTGGAGGTTTTTAAGGGCCGGCTTGACAAAGCCCTGGCTGGGATGATTTAGTTGGGAATTGGTCCTGCTTTGAGCAGGGGGTTGGACTAGATGACCTCCTGAGGTCCCTTCCAACCCTGATATTCTATGATTCTATGATTCTAAAACATTCCATTGTTGACACAGTGAGGCATTTTGTAAGATGAGGACCCCTGAAGTTAAGCCTGCATTACTTCCTATGCCTATGGTAAATAGTGAAAGCATTTATACCAGTAATTTTTTAGCATAAATGCTTTTATTACTTAAAAACACTTCAGAATGTTATATAACATTGTTAGAAAAAAATTGCAAATGATCATGCTGTGTGAAATAATAGAATTTGGAAATTGCTTATATGTTTAATTATGATACCAACGGAGGTGTCAACTGGTTGTCAGGGACAGAAAAAGTTAAAACCATTTTAAGAAAACTTGAAATTTAAATGGGAAAGTCATAACTTGAATGGAAACTCTGGAATTGACTGAATTTGAGAAATGCCCCATTAAGGTGCATCAGTAGATAATGTCAGAGTTGGTAGCCCCAAAATTTGATCCCCTTCACTTGTGTAAAACTCATGCTTATTCTCTGCCCCTCCCTTCTGTGTTTTTTATTGGCCTTCTAAAGAGACGCTTCAACAATATTAAAACACAGCAGTTCTATAGGGAGCCACCATAGCCCACATAGGTGTGCATGTTACACATCTCAGTTTGTTGTGCCAGCTCTGTTCTTGAAATTAATAAGAAACTTGCACTTTGGTTTCTGATTTTAATTATTTCATATTCTTGGGTTTAATTCTTCTGGTGCATAGAAGAAATAAAGGGTTTGTTGTTGTTTTATTTTAAAATTCAGGAGTAATTTTTAAGCAATAAAAGTGTTTTTACAAAAAATGTCAGTTTAAATGTTTTCACCGCCTACCAGTGGCATAGATGTAAGGCTGATATTGTTCTAGGTAGGGTTTCTGAGCTTTTCATGATGTGGATCTTTAAGAAATCTGCGAGTATTGCAGAAGTCATCCAAAATATTACAAACTGATGGTTTATTATTCAGTGAAGCTTATATCTGTGCTGTAACCTCTTCAAATCACAGCGCACACACACATGTGTGTACCCCTTTCCCCCTCCCCATCAATTACCAGTGCTGTTTGTACCGACCTTGCTACTATAGTCATCTCTGTGTTTCTGGTTTCCTGCCTCCACAGTTAGCTCCATCCACCAGGTCTCTTGCAGTCTTTTTGGATCCCATGGTAGCAGTGATCTCTTGTTTTCCACTATCTCTGTCAAGTTCCAGCCTCCTTCTGGTGCTGTTGGTATCACAGCCCTCTGCTCAGCTGGTTGCTACTCTTTTCTTTTTAATTTTCAAAACACCACCATCCCCTAAGGTTTTGGATACACAGAAGACCCATTTCCAGTAAGCTAGGACTCTTCAGCCAAGTGCTAACTTAAAAAAAAGAGTTTTTTGGATGTTGAAGATGAAATTGAATTTTTTTTTCTTGAAATAGAAGAAAATATTACCCAGCAATAAACTAACCATTAATTTTAAAAAGGCAACATTAATAACTAAATGTACATTGTATCATTACAAAATGGACAACTTTGGAAATTTAAAAAATGTACTGTAAGTTGATAAGCTAATTAACAAGCATCACACAAATAAAGAATAGCTGGGGTAGGTAATATTTTAATATTAATCAATCCTTAACAGAGAAGAAAAAGAAAAATCTTAAATGGGAAAGAAAAAAGAAAAAGGGGAGGAAGAAAAAGTAAATTACAAATTAAATTTCTCTTTCTTATCTAACGCTTGCATTGGCCTGTTTATATTTTTCTTTTCTTTTCTTTTCTTTTCTTTTCTTTTCTTTTCTTTTCTTTTCTTTTCTTTTCTTTTCTTTTCTTTTAGAAGTCCAAATCTTATGAAGATGTTGTTGGTTTTTCATCCTGTCTCTGATATGTAACTTATTCAGAGAGTAGGAATGATTTTAGTCAATGGGAATTTTGATATTGACTTCAAGAGGTATGTCTGCCCTGCAGCTGGGAGTGAGCCTCCAAGCCCAGGTAGATAGACTCATGTGAGAGGGGATTGAGCCAGTACGCTAAAAATAGCAGTGGGGATGTTGTGTCTTGGGCTGTTAAGTCCACCCAGCCCCTCTGGGTCTGAGCTCAGGTGGTCTGTACTAGAGACTCAATGTCCGCACTGTTATTTTTAGCATGCTAGCTTGAGTGGTGCTAGCATAAATCTGTCTACCAGGATACAATGAGGTCAGGATTTCACCCAACATGTTAACCTTGCAGTGAATCCTGATATCATTTCACCACTCCTTGCAAATTGACAGATCTTTTAAATCAGTGCACACTATAATTTTAAATTTTTACTTTTAGTCCCATATTTTGTTTTCTATCTGGATTTCTCCATTAGAGAGATTGAAAAATGACCACATTAGAGTCTATCCTCTCCTTAATATATTAGTACATATGAAAGGTAACAGGGAAGTGAAATGCACAAATTGGTAGATAGGCACCAGTTGAAGCCAATTTTAGGAAAGGCGCAGTTTGGTTTTAGAAAAGGCAATGGGACAACAGATGGAATGTTGGTGGAAAAGAAGCTGGAGGGAAACATTGAGCATGTTTGTTTTTTTCCGATTTGGACAAAGTACTTAGGAGACTGCTGGTACCTCTGTTACAATTCTGTGTGGTACTGGAAGACTTTGTGCAGATGGTGATGAGTTTGCATGATGGTTCCATTGCAAAAATAAGGATGCCCTTTGGTGCAATTGAGGGGTTTGAGGTCAAGGTTGGACTCCACCAGGGATCAGCACTTAGTCTGTTACTATTCATAATTGTGATGGGAGCAAATCCAAATGGAAAGTGGTACAAAGTTGACCTAAGCAAATGACATTGTGCTAATGGCTGAGAATGAGGAAGATTTTGTCTGGGTGACTGATGCATGGAACAGGGAACTAATAAACTTTGGTTTCAAAATGAGTAAAGAAACGACTGAAGTCATGGGGGTGACTGGTGCATAACCAGGACAGATGAATATCAACATCAGGGGCTGGTGCCTAAATCAGGTTTCAGTGTTGAAGTACCTTGAGGACTGATTAGTGGCAAATGGAGAAATCAACAGAGAACAGAAAGCAAGGCTGCTGAGTGCAGGGAGGTCTGGTGCAAGATAAAGGGAGTGATTTATGATAAATGGATGCTCCAGACTACTTAAGGGACAATTATACAAAACCATGGTAAGACTAGCTCTTCTGTATAGATCAAAGACATGAGAATCCAAAGAAAGGCACTTGAGAAAACTTGAAGCTGTTGAAATAAGATGTTTGAGGGCAGTAAGGGGGTGACATTGCCGGACCATATGAAGAATGATGTCATCAGGAGTGAAACCAAGGTCTGTGGTCTCAGAGACAAACTGCGAGAGAAGAGGCTGAGATGGTATGGGCATGTATGAAGGATGGATTAAAGGAATCCTCTAAGGGAGGCATTTGAGACTAGAGTTCATGGGGGGAGAATGAGAGGACAACCAAGGAAGCGGGAGGACAGAGTGGATAGGGAGCCAATGTTGGACTGGCATGCCTGGAAAAGACTGACCTGAACCCAGCTGGCTAGGAAAAGGGGAAGAAGAAGAAGGTAGATAGGCACCATTGACTTTTGATGGAAGTTGGCTGTTAGTCATTTGTGTGTTTGAAAAATTTCCTCAAAATATATTTAATCCTGCACTATTACAGGGCCAAATACAAAGATACAATAATAGATAAAGGGAATAAAAAATTAAAAGAACAATTAACAATAAAGGAATAACATAACCTGTGAGCTGAAATATGCCTATGATCCTGACCCTTGGGTTAACTTGAAACAACTCCTGGTCAAGATATTTGAAGATATCACTCCTCAGGTCATGTAATATGACCTGCCTTTCAGTTTCTGGGATAGAATCATAGAACTGTAGATCTGGAAGGAATCTCGAGAGGTCTTCTAGTCCTGTCTCCTGCACTCATGGCAGGAGTAAGTATTATCTAGACCATCCCTGACAGGTATTTGTCTAACCTGCTCTTAAAAATCTCCAATGATGCAGATTCCACAGCCTCACTAGGCAATTTATTCCAGTGCTTAACCACTCTGACAGGAATTTTTTCTTGATGTTCAGCCTAACCTGCCCTTGCTGTAATTTAAGCCCAATTGAATTGCATCTTGTCCTATCCTCAGCGGTTAAGAAGAACAATTTTTCTCCCTCCTCCTTGTAGCAACCTTTTATGTACTTGAAAACTGTTATCATGTCCACTCTCAGTCTTCTCTTCTCCAGACTAAACAAACCCAATTTTTTCAGTCTTCCCTCATAGGTCGTGTTCTAGACCTTTAATCATTTTTGTTGTTGTTCTCTGGACTTTCTCCGGTTTGTCCACATCTTTCCTGAAATGTGGTGCCCAGAACTGGACACAATACTCCAGTTGAGGCTTAATCAGCGTGGAGCAGAGTGGAAGAATTACCGTACTTCTCGTGTCTTGCTTACAATACTCCAGCTAATACATCCCAGAATGATGTTTGCTTTTTTTGCAACGGTGTTACACTGTTGACTCATATTTAGCTTGTGATCCGCTATGACTCCCAGATCCTTTTCTGCAGTACTCCTTCCTAAGCAGTCATTTCCCATTTTATATGTGTGTAACTGATTGTTCCTTCCTAAGTGGAGTACTTTACATTGTCCTGATTGAATTTTATCATATTTACTTCAGACCATTTCTCCAGTTTGTCCAGATCATTTTGAATTTTAATCCTATCCTCCAAAGCACTTGCAACCCCTCCCAGCTTGTTATCAACTGCAAACTTTGTAAGTGTATTCTCCATGACATTGATGAAGATATTGAACAGCACTGGACACAGAACTGATCCCTGTGGGACCCCACTTGATATACCCTTCCAGCTTGACTATGAGCCATTGATAACTCCTCTCTGGAAATGGTTTTCCAACCAGTTATGCAACCACCATATAGTAGCTCCATCTAGGCTGTATTTCCTTAGTTTGTTTATGAGAAGGTCTTGTGAGGCAGGATCAAAAGTCTTACTAAAGTCAAGATATACCACATCTACCACTTCCTCCCATCCACATGGCTTGTTGCTCTGTCAAAGAAAGCTGTTAGGTTCGTTTGACAAGTTTTGTTTTTGACAAATCCATGCTGACTGTTACTTATCACCTTATTATCTTCTAGATGTTTGCAAATTGATTGCTTAATTATTTGCTACATTATCTTTCCGGGTTCAGAAGTTAAGCCGACTGGTCTGTAATTCCCCGGGTTGTCCTTATTTCCCTTTTTATAGATGGGCACTATATTTGCCCTTTTCCAGTCCTCTGGAATCTCTCCCATTCTTCCATGACTTTTCAAAGATAATTGCTAATGGCTCAGATATCTTCTCAGTCAGCTCCTTGAGTATTCTAGGATGTATTTTATCAGGCCCTGGCAACTTGAAGACATCTAACTTCACTAAGTAATTTTTAACTTGTTCTTTCCCTACTTTAGCCTCTGATCCTACCTCATTTTCACTGGTATTCACTAGGTTAGACATCCAATCGCTACTAAGCTTTTTGGTGAAAACTGAAACAAAAAAGTCATTTAGCACTTCTGCCATTTCTACATTTTCTGTTGTTGTTTTCCCCCCTCATTGACTAGTGGGCCTACCCTGTCCTTGGTCTTCCTCTTTTTTCTAATGTATTTGTAGAATGTTTTCGTGTTTCCCTTTATGTCTCTATCTAGTTTAATCTCATTTTGTGTCTTAACCTTTCTAATTTTGTCCCTACATATTTGTGATAACTGAGTTAGGCCAGTTACTCAGCTCACTTGCTAGAGAAGCCTGAGAATAGGGTGCTCCCAGACTCAGTTTGACTGTTTTTGCATTCTCTTCAGCAGATGAGTCTGCAGCTGAAGTTTTCTTGGCAACAGAATGCAGATAGCATAATGTTCTGTGGCACCTGTCTATTCAACTTCACAGATCCTTCCCAAAATAACCTACAGGTTAGCTGGTTACAATAAGGCAGCTGATGACCATTATGAGAAAGTTCCAGATTCAGAATACCCTACTTCCATTGTCTGAAGTTGTGTCTGTATGTGGACACTTATGTTCAAGTAGTAGGTTTGTTCCTTTTTCCTCATTATCTTCAGTACTCCCCTTTGTCTCCAAGTAGAAAGAAACATAACAATATTAGCCCTAATCTTCTCCTCGGACCCTTCATTAGTATTGGAGCTTGAGGAATCTTAATGCTTTGGGCTAACATATGTTTTCAAATGTACAAGGATGGTACATTTTTTACTTCTAAAACAAGTTCATATCCTTTTTCTTCACCTCCCCTCTAATGCTAACAAGTATTGCTTAGTACAGTTTTCTGTAACTTCCAATTTTCTGCATGTTATGATTAAGATACGCAGTACCAAAAGTAACCTTTAATACTATGAG
The DNA here is from genome assembly GCF_028017835.1 of Emys orbicularis. Lineage (NCBI taxonomy): Eukaryota > Metazoa > Chordata > Testudines > Emydidae > Emys > Emys orbicularis. The sequence continues at coordinate 261,226,132 of NC_088684.1, read as the reverse complement.
GCTTTCTTCCACTAGGGATGCTATGCTGTATGGAATTTTCTCCAGTAAGAGGAGAAATACATTTGTTAATACATTTAATACATTTGTTATCAAACTTGACAGAATAGCATTGGCTGCTCAATTTTTATACTTTTATCCATAGCCCAAATGTTACCCGCCACCGTAGCTATTTGTGGAGTAAAGGCCTCAAGTTTTTGCTCCATAATATTCTTTCATGGATTTTATTACTTGCTACATATCATCCAAACCAACTCAGCCCATTCTCCCTTCGGATTTTCTTGGTAGTCTTCCAATATTTAGGTGGCAAACTGGAACAACCATCTGTTTCACTTCAAATAAGAAGTACAGAGGCACAAATTAAAAATCTCCAAAAGCCAATCGTCAAAACATTAGTAGAGGAATACTACACTCTAGTTTTCAAATTAAGCCAGTCGCTGCAAGGGAATCTACCCTTCATATAAACATAGTAGCTACCTTTCAAATCCTATAGCCAATCATAACCCAACCTTCAGAATCCACTGTGGATGAATCGTTATATTGAAGCAAGATCAAAATCTTTCATCGTCACCTCATTGCTCCAGTCTTCCAGCACCAAGACCTCCTAGCAAGATTCTGCCTCCTTGAAAAACCCTTCAATCAGTCTCTGCAGTCAAGTGCACCCTGATAGGAAACTTCAAAGAGCAAAGAAATTCCAGCTACAGCTTCACAGCAGAGAGCACAGCTGAGCAAGAACTTCAAAGTGAGAAGTCATCTGCTGACAAGTTTCATGTCTGACCCACAGCATGATCAAAACTTCCTACCACCTCACCCTTCTGGTACTTAACATCTCAGCAGACAAGACTGTACTCTCATGGATTAGGGAGAGAATCAAGGTGAAAACACAGTAGAATCTTGCTAATTTGCACTAATACCTGGGTGACCGACTGAGAATTACTGAAATTGTGAATTAGCAAAATTGAACAAAACAGAACAAAAAAGCAAGGGTCAGGGATGAGAAAATGAACTTTTTTTCATTGACATTTTCAACTGCAGTTTATTTTTAAATGATTAATACTTCATAATATACTAGTAAATGGGATTAGGGTATTTTGTAAAAATGAATTTTAGTAATACAAGACCTCATTAGAGCATCTGCTGTTTTGCTGGAATTTTCAAAGGCACTTGCAAGAGTTAAGCATCCCAGATCCCATTGACATTCAGTGGCAGTTGGGTGCCTAACTCCCTGAGGCTCCTTTGAAAATTAAAGTCTTTTAAATTTTTCTGCAAGGTGTGAGACTCTACCAGGTTTTTAGGATGAAAACTAGGAAATGTTGGATGATTTACCTACTTTATGTGAGATTTTATATATCTATATATATAACTAGATATGGGCAAACTCATTTATAAACAGATCTGAACCTTTGAATCTAACCTTTTTATGAGGCTGAGGAAAGTTTGAATCTTGACTGCCTTTCTCCCAATTACTTTCCATTTTTGTGCACTGCTACATTTTCTGTTTCCTGTCAAGACTGATTTCAGAGTGGTAGCTGAGTTAGTCAGCAAAAACAACAAGGAGTCCTTGTGGCACCTACTTCCACTTTAACTGAATTGTCTCTTTAGCACTGACCCCCCACTTGGTAACGCAACGCCCATCTTTTCATGTACTGTGTATATATAGTTGCTACTGTATTTTTCACTCCATGCATATGATGAAGTGGGTTTTAGCCACTTATGCCCAAATAAATTTGTTAGTCTCTAAGGGTATGTCTACACTACGAGAGTAGTTCGATTTTAGTTAAATCGAATATGTGGAGTCGATATTACAAAGTCGAACGTGTGTGTCCACACTAAGGACAGTAATTCGACTTTGTCAGTCCACACTAACGGGGCAAGCGTCGACATTGGAAGCGGTGCACTGTGGGCAGCTATCCCACAGTTCCCGCAGTCCCCGCTGCCCATTGGAATTCTGGGTCGAGCCGCCATTGCCTTCTGGGTAAAAAAATGTGTCGAGGGTGCTTTTGGGTAACTGTCGTCATCCAACCGTCACTCCCGCCCTCCCTCCCTGAAAGCGCCGGCGGGAAATCAGTTCGCGCACTTTTCTGGTCAGTGACAGCGCGGACGCCACAGCACTGCGAGCATGGATCCCGCTGTGACCATCGCTGCAGTTGTGGCCGTTGTCAACGCATCGCAGCTCATCATCGACCTTTCACTGAGGCAGATAGAGAGAAATCAGGCGAGGAGGCTACGGCACCGGGGTCAGGACCTGAACTCCGAGAGTAGCACACGCCTGTCTGAAACCACGACACCCAGTGCCGAGGACATCACGGTGGCAATGGGTCTTGTGGATACTGTGGAACGGCGATTCTGGGCCCGTGAAACAAGCACGGACTGGTGGGACCGCATAGTGCTTCAGGTCTGGGATGAATCCCAGTGGCTGCGAAACTTTCGCATGCGGAAGGGGACTTTCCTCGAACTTTGTGAGTTGCTGTCCCCTGCCCTGAAGCGCAAGGACACCCGGATGCGAGCAGCCCTGACTGTCCAGAAGCGAGTGGCCATAGCCCTCTGGAAGCTCGCAACGCCGGACAGCTACCGGTCAGTCGCGAACCAGTTTGGCGTGGGCAAGTCTACCGTGGGGGTTGTTGTCATGCAAGTAGCCAAGGCAATCGTGAAGGTACTGCTGTCAAAGGTAGTGACCCTGGGAAACGCGCAGGCCATCATAGATGGCTTCGCCGCGATGGGATTCCCAAACTGCGGTGGGGCTATAGATGGGACTCACATCCCTATCCTGGGACCGGACCACCAGGCCAGCCAGTACATCAACCGAAAGGGCTACTTTTCAATGGTGCTGCAAGCACTGGTGGACCATAAGGGACGTTTTACTAACATCAACGTTGGATGGCCGGGCAAGGTTCATGACGCTCGCGTGTTCAGGAACTCTGGTCTGTTTAGAAGGCTGCAGGAAGGTATTTACTTCCCGGACCACAAAATAACTCTTGGGGATGTGGAGATGCCTACAGTGATCCTCGGGGACCCAGCATACCCGCTAATGCCCTGGCTCATGAAGCCCTATACTGGCGCCCTGGACACAGAAAAAGAACTGTTCAACTACCGGCTCAGCAAGTGCAGAATGGTGGTGGAGTGTGCTTTTGGCCGTCTCAAGGGGAGATGGAGAAGCTTACTGACTCGCTGTGATCTCAGCGAAACCAATATCCCCATTGTTATTGCAGCTTGCTGTGTGCTCCACAATCTCTGTGAGAGCAAGGGGGAGACCTTTATGGTGGGGTGGGAGGTTGAGGCAAATCGCCTGGCTGCTGATTACTCCCAGCCAGACAGCCGGGAGATTAGAAGAGCCCAGCGGGACGCACTGTGCATCCGGGAGGCTTTGAAAGACAGTTTCCAGACTGAGCAGGGTCACCAGTGAATTTTAAGTTTGTGGACTCAGAACCTGAACTTGCCACCGTTTCTTTACCCAGTTACCGTTGACTATCCTCTCCAGTTACATACCCCCTTCACCCCCTTCCCAAAAAATAAAATCTGTTCTGTTTTGTTAATGAACACCGTTGTCTTTATTACTGTTTTCGCGGGAATGTTTTAAACCTGGGACGCAGACTGTGGCGGGGTGCGGGTTTACTGTTGTGATGCAAATGATGCTTCTAAACTCCAGGAATGACGGGTTCCGCAGTGGTGGACTGGTTGTTTCAACAGAGCCTGCCAGCCCTCCTGGGCGGGACAGCGTGTATGTGTCGGCTATGTGACTGTCTGGCAGGGGGAGGAGGGTTACAGCTCCCCTGCTGCGGGGCTCTGTGATGCATTAGATCTGTAACTGCCCTCCCCCGCCACAAAGTCACAGAGCAACCCCCCCCCCCCCAGAACACGAAAACCACCTCCCAGATTGAACAGGGTCACTAGTCACTGCACTGGGTATGTGTCCTGATCCTGGACCTGACCCCGCCTCTGTACCCTGGTAAAGGTGACTGTCCTGTCCAATTACCATGCCCCTTCCCCTCGTTCAGACAGACTCTCCTCCAAAATAAAATCATGGAAACAGTAATTAACAGAAACGAATATTTTATTATGAACCACACATGAAACGTGGGGGTTGAAACTTGCACGGGGGCTTCTGTGAGGTGTGTAGGAAAGGACTTTTAAAATTTTGGGGAATGAGAGCCTTCTAGTGCTAGAGCAGTCTGCAGGGGTTGACTGAAAGTTTTAACGGCCCTTGCCGCCCCTCCTTCTTTGTACTTTGGGTGAGGGGGGTGTGGGACTTGGTGGCGGGGGAGGGCGGTTAGAGATAGACCGCAGCGGGGCTCTGTCCTCCTGCCTCCGGTCTTGCAGAACATCCACAAGGCGCCGGAGCGTGTCCGTTTGCTCCCTCAGAAGTCCAAGCAGCTTTTCAGTAGCCTGCTGGTCCTCCTGACGCCACCTCTCCTCCCGTTCCATGACTGCTCGGTGCATTTGGGACAAGTTCTCCCTCCACTGTGTCTGCTGGGCTGCCTGGGCTCGGGAACAGCTCATTAGTTCTGAGAACATGTCCTCCCGCGTCTTCTTCTTCCTCCTCCTAATCTGCGCTAGCCTCTGGGAGTGTGCTGACAGGCTGGGTTGGGAGACAGTCGCAGATGTGTCTGTGTGAATGGGAAAAATGGAGTGAATTCCTGAGACAGATAAATGAAGTTGTGTACAAAGAACCTAGTCTTTCTCTGTGAACAAGACCATGCACTGCACCTCTCACATGCGCACTCAGGACAAGGTCGAATTTTCGGCCATCGCCTTCAGTGCCTGGGGTCCTGCAGTGGTCTTGCAGTTATCTGAGAAGCGTGGCAGGACACCTGAACTTCTGTAGCGTGCAATCATGGTAAGCCGTAGACTTCTGGCTGCTTAAAACTGTACTAGTAGCACTGGCCTCCTTTCACATTGAAAGCAATGCCAGTCTCTGCTGCCAGCAATCAGGACAGCATGAACTATGCCCCTGTCCCACCCCCTCGCGGCTGTTCCAGGGAAAGATCCCTGTATGCTGCCCCTCTCCCTCCACCGCGTGGCTGTAAAGCAGTCCCAATACTAACATTCCCCTCCCTAATTCAAAGCAGGGCGTAATGAGCGACATCACCCTGCTGAGGATCTCGGAGTCCCAGAGGGAAAGGATGTTTCGAGAAAGCCTTCAGAAACCAGGGCCGTTTGCCGCTATGCTCTGCAGGGCAATGATACCAGACTATCTGATGGTGTCGTGGCGCGGTAACGTGTCCTACCACGGAGGGCCCAATAAGATCGCCCTACCCAGGAACCTGATGAACAGGCTGGAAATGTACCTTCTTGAGACCTACGAGGAGTTCTCCTATGAGGATTTCGCCTCCATCCCCGGCCATATTGACCGGATTTTCGCGTAGGTGCACTGGGACTAAAGAGTGGAGCGTCTTGGGCAGCATAATCATGACTTACCGGACATTGTAAAAAAAATTTTAAATACTTGGGACTAAATTGTGAAGAGCCTAAGGCAGACAAATCATGAAAAACCCTTTGTTACGATTGTAAATATTCCAGTTTTTTTGCAGTTAATTGTTTACATGTTTAAGCACTTTAATAAACAGCCATTGTTAATATTATAAATATTCTAGTTCTTGTAAAAATAAATGTTTAGATATTTAAAGCACTCACTGCTTGATCCTTCCCCTGATTCTGTCTCCGGGGTAAGGGATGGGGACGGTTGGTAGGGGATCTCGGTAAGGGTGATGAAGAGCTCCTGGCTGTCGGGGAAATCAGCGGTGCCAGCGCTGTCGACTGCCTCGTCCTCCTCATCTCCTTCTTCATCTTCCCCGTCCGCTAACATGTCCGACGAGGAACCTGCCGCGGACAATATCCCATCCTCAGAGTCCACGGTCAGTGGTGGGGTAGTGGTGGCGGCCGCACCTAGGATGGAATGCAGTGCCTCGTAGAAACGGGATGTGTGGGGATGGGATCCGGAGCGTCCGTTTGCCTCTTTGGTTTTTTGGTAGCCTTGTCTCAGCTCCTTGATTTTCACGCGGCACTGCGTTGCATCCCGGCTGTATCCTCTCTCTGCCATGGCTTTAGAGATCTTCTCGTAGATCTTTGCATTCCGTCTTTTGGAGCGCAGCTCTGAAAGCACGGACTCATCGCCCCACACAGCGATGAGATCCAAGACTTCCCGATCAGTCCATGCTGGGGCCCTCCTTCTATTAGATTGCATGACCATCTCTGCTGGAGAGCTCTGCATCGTTGCCAGTGCTGCTGAGCTCGCCACGCTGTCCAAACAGGGAATGAGATTCAAACTGGCCAGACAGGAAAAGGAATTCAAATTTTCCCGGGGCTTTTCCTGTGTGGCTGATCAGAGCATCCGAGCTCGGACTGCTGTCCAGAGCGTCAACAGAGTGGTGCACTGTGGGATAGCTCCCGGAGCTATTACCGTCGATTTCCATCCACACCTAGCCTAATTCGATATGGCCATTTCGAATTTAGCGCTACTCCTCTCGTTTTGGAGGAGTACAGAAGTCGAATTTAAGAGAGCTCTATGTCGAACTAAATAGCTTCGTGGTGTGGACGGGTGCAGGGTTAATTCGATGTAACGGCGCTAAATTCGACATAAAAGCCTAGTGTAGACCAGGCCTAAGGTGCCACAAGGACTCCTCGTTGTTTTTGTCAAGACCGAGAAGAGCTGAAATACCCTAACTGAGAGTTCTTTCATTACTTTTGGTGCTCTCTGAAAGTGGACATGCAGCTGAAAATATCATGAGTAAATATGTTTTTGGGAAATGTTTATGCCAGTCTTGTAGACTGAACGTGTGGCTAATATCTGGAAAAGCATGCTAACTTTCATATGATTCCCTGAATCTTTGGGGGCTTCACAGTTATTGTTTTAAACTCACAAAAATGATGGAAGTACTCCCTAAATACAAAGCTATTCAGTTGAAGCTTTATTAACCAGGCAAGCTGTGCAGCTGAAACTAGCAGTGTAGTAACAAAGTGAAGAAATGCCGTGCCATACATATAGATTTGTTCTGGCGCTTCTTGTATAGATCTTTATACAGGATTATCTCTAATAGCATTAGCTTGATCAGACATATTGCTTAAATTCAGTGCTAACAAAGACTTAAAACAAAACAAAACAAAACAAAATCCTTTGAACATTGCCATTAAATTGCTGGCATGACATCAATCCCCTTAACAAATTCCCTGCTTTTCTCATGGCCACAATATCCCAAGATAAAAGGGAAGCACAGCAACAGAGTTATCAATTACTATGATATCTCTACTGACTTGTGAATTAAAAGCTGCTTGCATCCATCCCCACAACTATATGCACAATGTTTTACAGAAATACAGTAGGTTCTTAAGCAAATATTTAGGAAACAAAATGTGACTAGCTTAACACTTCCTTACATTTAACAGGTAATCAGCCAATAGCTATAAGAGAAGATAAATTATATAACAATTATTGCCACTAATGAACCTTAGAGAATTTATAGGACAATTTGTCTTACATAATGATATTTTTAATAAACATGAAGCCATTTTATAATATTAAATTAAAAACAAACAAATGGTTAAGATAATATTTACATTTAGCACCATCCACATTTAATGGCTTGAGGCAGGAATTTCCATAAACTAGAGGGCCTGTAACTACAACTGTATCTCTTTGTTTTGATAGACTATGTGGGTGGTTTCACAAATCAGCTGCAGAGGATAAGATAATTCATTCTAGAACACTGCTGGTAATTAATTTTGCTAAATGATCTCATTTTTATAAATTGAAAGAACTTTAAATCACAATGAGTAATACATTGGGGTGTAAACGGTTAGCATGATTTTCAGTTAAATGCCATTTTTAATGTAAACAGTTTTATCACTTCTGTAGGGAGAAGTACATATGCTGAATGGTTTACTCCAATTTAAAAAAAATTTTTTTTTTGGTTTATAGTACAAACATTTATTAAATACCTGTTATGGGTCCTAGATACCTTTGCCTTAAATTTAAAATACAACACTAATTTTTTTTTAAAGTAATTAGTGATTTTGGCTACCAATTTATGGAGTAAACCATTGCACCTACAAGTAATTTAGAATAAATAGCTAATATATGTGGCTGGATGAAATGCACATTGTTATCTTCTGGACTGCTTACTAAGTTTAATTTGGGAAACATCGTGTTAAAAAGACATACAGTCTCCATCTTTTCTGTCCCCACACGTCCCAAGGCAGGGCTGGCTCCAGGCACCAGCGTAGCAAGCAGGTGCCTGGGGCGGCAGGTCCAGCGGTTTGGCGGCAATTCGGCGGCGGGGCTGTCACTCCTTCTCAGAGCGAAGGACCTGCCTCCGAATTGCCGCCGATCGCGATCGCGGCTTTTTTTTTTTTGGTGTGTGCTTGGGGCGGCAAAAACGCTAGAGCCGGCCCTGTCCCAAGGTCAAGAGGAACATTAGGAGGCTAGGCCTCCATACTGTGGGCCAAACTGTCACTATATTTGCCAAAGATGCATATAAATAGCAAACTTCACCTGTATTCAGAGCTGCTAGTGGTGGATCTCCAGGATCCAAAAGCCTCATGGTATCGGGACAAATGTATCACAACTTTTTCTACCTACATGAATTGCTGAAGACTTAATGGACTTTTGAGATGGGAAAGCTCTAGGTCAGAATAAGCTCTCCCAATCCACTTTGTTGGGCTCTGCAGGATTAAAACCATGCCCATCCTTTCTGGCTTTCTCACATACTGTCTTCTGCCCCAGTACATATCAGTGGAGAGCCCTTCATACTCCTCTTTCTGTCAACAAATCAGCCATGAAAAGTAGAGAAAGAATAAGGAAACCGATGGCTGGAATGACTTACTCCATTTTACAGCTTACAGGAATAAATTGGATGATGTAACTAAGAGGTGCTATAGTAGGTTGACAGGTTTACATCCACAGGGCTGATCTGTGAACATGACTTTTCTGTAAGCTCCACCCTATTCCTGTATCTGTTCCAAGACTTGCTGGGAACTAGCAGATATTGATATCAGCTGGCTCTGTGCACCTGTATAAATAGGAGCTATCTTCAGGTTATGTAGTTCTGAAGTTGCCTTCCTTTTCTGGATTCTGAGTCACCTTTTTTCCCACAGGTGTATAAGGGTATGGCTATACTACCCGCCGGATTGGCGGGCAGCGATCAATCCAGCGGGGGTTGATTTATCGCGTCTAGTCTAGACACGATAAATCGACCCCCGAGTGCTCTCCCGTCAACTCCGGTACTCCACCAGGGCAAGAGGCGCAGGCAGAGTTGACGGGGGAGCATCCGCCGTCGACCTAACGCAGTGAAGACACTGCGCTGAGTAGATCTAAGTACGTCGACTCATTCATGTAGCTGAAGTTGAGTAACTTAGATCGATCCCTCCCCCCAGTGTAGAGCAGGCCTAAGAAGCATCAGAGTTGGGGCACATATGTATTAAAATCACAAAGCCCTTCCTCTTCTAAGAATATAATAGAGAATACTAGAATTAGTTGGAAAAAAGCCCTCCCTCCCCGAAAATTTCATCTTTTCTGTGAAAAATCAAAAACTGAAAAATATTAGCCAATTATTGCGCATCGTGGGAGATACAGTTCATAAACACTTAAACTACAAATATAATGAGGCACAGTGGCAGCATTTCCAAATTGAAATTTTCGGGTTTTGGCTAATATTATGGCAGCCATAGTGTGGTTGGGGAACCTGGCCCACATAAGAGAATGAGGGCATCAGATGTCTGAATAAAATCATCAATACCAACATTTCTGAATTGAAAGTTTTCAGCCTTTGGTTGAAAACCAAAAACTTTCCAGTTTTCAGGTGTTTAGTTTTAAAATGAAAAGTCTAATTTTTCCACAGAAAGCAGAAATTTTTCATGAAAAAAAAAAGTTTTTAGTAGTAGTTATACATTGATTTAGAGATTGTGCCAGTTGCTGAAATAATCCTTTAGAGAAGACCTTGAATTTGTACATGGCGAAGTATTATGGGGCATATCCTAAGTTTTCTATTTATTTATAGCCTTGTTTTACAATGGAAATTATATTGCAAACATTGCTATATGAAGATTATATATGTTTTAACTAAACTTCTGAAATATTTGATATCCAAACGAGAAAGTTGGCAGACTATATGATAAACTAACAAGATATCTAAATGTATGTATGGGTGCTTCAACATAATCATAAATTGAATCTTTGCTTTTGGATCGAGACTTAAGCTTTTAGCAAGAAGATTGTAAGAATCAGTTTCTTTATGGTACTTCTGCCTTGTGAGCAAGTCTTGGTTTAGCTGTTTTCTTATATCCCATCTTTCATATAACATTTTTTAATTGTAGGTGACTCAGAAGAAGACTTGTGATAAAATCATGAAAAATGAACAAATTATTGTTCTGTAGGAGAGTCATACATTGTGATGAGCATGACATGACTGTCAAAGGTGTCTGTAAAATAGCAAATAACAAGAATATATTACAATGATGTAAAATTTTAAATTGAAGAGATTCACAGTAACTTTCAATAGTGAGGTTTTTTTGCAGTGCAGTCTTTGATATTGGATGTCATTTATTTTTACATACAGAAGTATGTTGACACTATTAACATTAAAAGGTTTGACCTTTCTGTACATGTAATGTCAGTATAACCTTGCTGGATCCTGTAAATTTCAGCACTGGTGTGGTTTTCATCCCAAACACCTTGGTATTCTAAATGTGATTTATTTGACTTTTTTTTCCCATTAAGCAATTCTATTTTAATGCATTTTAGCTTAGTCTTAATTCAGTATAACAATATCCTAAGCACATAGGGAAAAACACAATTAAGCATGATATCTGTTTTATTTCATACTATACAACAAATTTTTTACAAATCATGCTGACCAGTTAGTGTTCACAGTGGATATATGGGATTTAGACTAATTATAGTAACTCACTCATGTTTGTGCAATGCATGACTAACACAAAGATATTTTACCAGAATTTTTAAATGTTATAGTAACTAGTTTTAACACAAAACTAGCCAACTATGAAATCCAGCTTTCAATTGAAATGAAGTGGCAAAGAATATTGGGATGCATTTGACTTTCCAGAATGTGTAGATATTCCCTATTTGATGTTGTGATTTTTTTTTTCTAGACACTACCCAAAACAGTCCTTCACTACGGTGGCAGATACACCAGAAAACCTTCGTCTGAAGCAACAAAGTGAATTGCAAAGTCAGGTAATCATTGACTTAGTTTTTGTATTTCACTAATATTAGATAATCAGGTCAACTTTTCTATCAGCTTTTCATTGCAGCACGAGTTTTCTTTTGGTATTAGGTTTCAAACGGGTAGCCATGTTAGTCTGTGTCAGCAAAAACAATGAGGAGTCCTTGTGGTACCTTACAGACTAACACATTTATTTGGGCATAAGCTTTCGTGGGCTATAACCCACTTCATCAGATGCATGGAGTGAAAAATACAGTAGGCAGGTATAAATATACAGCACATGAAAAGATGGGAGTTGCCTTACCAAGTGTGGGGGGGTCAGTGCTAACGAGGCCAATTCAATCAGGGTGGATGTGGCCCATTCCCAACAGTTGACAAGAAGGTGTGAGTATCAACAGGGGGAAAATTACTTTTTGTAGTGACGCAGCCACTCCCAGTTTTTATTCAGGCCTAATTTGATGGTGTCAAGTTTGCAAATTAATTCCAGTTCTGCAGTTTCTCGTTGAAGTCTGTTTTTGAAGTTTTTTTGTTGAAGGATGGCCACTTTAAAGTCTTTTATTGAGTGTCCGGGGAGGTTGAAGTGCTCTCCTACTGGTTTTTGAATGTTACAATTCTTGATGTCTGATTTCTGTCCATTTATTCTTTTGCATAGAGACTGTCCGGTTTGGCCAATGTACATGGCCGAGGGGCATTGCTGGCACATGATGGCATGTATCACATTGGTAGATGTGCAGGTGAATGAGCCCTGATGGTGTGGCTGATGTGGTTAGGTTCTATGATGGTGTCCCCTGAATAGAGATGCGGACAGAGTTGGCAGTGGAGTTTGTTGCAGGGATTGGTTCCTGAATAAAGACTGGGAGTGGCTAGTGTGGCTCTCTGAGGTGTGATTACACTGCTCTACAGCCAAAATGCTTCTGAAATAAATGTAGTCAAACTTTACTAATTCTGGGTCACTGAGAACGAAAATAATGCTTAAAATTGTTGATTGGCTCTAGTTTTCAAGATATGCTATTGGGTCAGTATATACGACCCTTGACTTGGGAATGGCGGAGGATAAGTGAGTTATAAAGGGAAGGGATCTCAATTTAAACCAGAAATGACTAAAATACATCTTTGACTGGATCTATGAATAAATCTATGACTGGGTTTGGACAGTACTTGCTTTTTAGGCAAAACAATGAATGATGCAATCTGAAGCTGGTATTGCGTCATACATGATATGAATTGCATCATGTTATTCCTAGAAGTTATGGATGATGCAATCATAACGAAGCTTACATCACTCTGCTGAACAAATTGCCCTATATCAGCTCTAGAAATCATACAGTGTCGTGTTCTCTTATTTGTCAGTGTTTGATTTTGCAAAGGGGCACATTTCTGTTTAGCCAAAGTGAGCAGAGATGCCTCGTACTTGTGTGAACAGTGCAGATAACTTCTGCTATGTTTGTGGTGAAGTGACTTTTGCATCACAAAAGCGCAGTATAACCACTATGGTTAAGAAAGCCTATCACCTTTATTTTGGCTGCAAAATTGGAGATCAGGACAAGAGGTGGGCCCCACACATATGTTGCAACACTTGTGCAACAAATCTTCGCCAGTGGTTGAACAGGAAAAGGAAATCTATGCCTTTTGCAGTGCCAATGATTTGGAGAGAGCCAACAGATCATACCAGCAATTGTTACTTCTGCATGGTGCCTCCAGTTGGGAAAGGTGTGTCAAAGTAGAAAAAGTGGACTGTGCATTATCCGAACATTCCATCAGCTATACGCCCAGTAACCCATGGAGAAGGACTGCCGGTTCCTGATGCACCAGAATCATTCTCACTTGAGTCAGATGAGGAAGAGGAAGAGGATGAAACTTCTGGTCCTGAACCATCAGTGTCACAGGACCCACATTTTCTCCCATCCTCCTCCTCTGAACCACACCTCATAACACAAGGTGAACTGAATGACCTTGTCAGGGATTTGGAACTACCCAAGAGTAAGGCAGAGCTGTTGGGCTCCAGACTACAGCAGTGGAATCTCCTGGCAGGTGAGGTTAGGGTTTCCATGTTCCGTGACCGTCAAAAGGATTTTGTCCCATTCTTCTTCATGGATGGTGATCTTGTAGCCTGCAACAACATTGATGGTGTGATGGCAGCCCTCAACATCGTTCACGATCCAGATGAGTGGAGACTGTTCATTGATTCATCGAAGACGAGTCTTAAAGCTGTTTTACTGCATAATGGCAATGTTTTGCCATCAATTCCAGTTGGTCATGCAGTCCATATGAAGGAAACCTATGACAACATGAAACAACTTTTGAGGTGCATAAACTATGACCAACATCAGTGGCAGCTTTGTGGCGATTTGAAGGTTGTTGCTCTCTTGCTTGGTCTGCAGACTGGATACACAAAGTACTGCTGTTTTCTCTGCGAATGGGATAGTCGTGCAAGAGATTCCCACTACATCAAGAAAGATTGGCCACTCCGACAGTCATTGGAGCCTGGGAGGAAAAGTGTTCAGCATCCACCACTTGTTGAATCAAGGAAGATTTTGTTACCACCCTTACACATCAAGCTGGGTCTGATGAAGAACTTTGTCAAGGCCATTGACAAAACACAAGCAGCTTTCAAGTACCTCCGTGGAAAATTTCCAAGGTTAAGTGAAGCTAAGATAAAGGAAGGTGTCTTTGTTGGTCCTCAGATTCGTGAACTTCTTCGAGATGATGCATTTGACCATGCACTGCGTGGCAAGGAAAAGACGGCATGGAAAGCCTTCCAGTTAGTGGCAATACATTTTCTCGGAAACAACAAGGCAGACAACTACAGGTTGTTGGTGGAAAACCTCCTCAAGGCATACAAAAGCCTTGGTTGCAACATGTCACTAAAGATACACTCTCATCTAGGTTTTTGTCCACCGAACTGCGGAGCAGTGAGCGACGAGCATGGCGAGCGATTTCACCAGGACATTGCATCAATGGAGAAACGCTATCAGGGCAAATGGAGCCCATCAATGCTTGCAGACTATTGCTGGACAGTGACAAGAGATGCTCCATTTAATGAATACAAGAGACAAGCCAAGAAGCGCCGAGTAGACACTGAATAGGACTAAACTATGTACAGAATAGTTTTTTGCCTTTTGTTTCATAATAAATTTTATTTATATAACCCTTTGGCTGATTTTTAAAGTGTTACATAAACAGGACAGGTGAAATATTATCATGTAAAGCAACCATAAACACATGAAAAGACCTAGGTTTACAATTTATGATTAAAACTCTACTATCTACACAATATACATAGACATAAAATGTAAAAACTTAAATATCTTAGAAACAGTAGCCAATCAGTTGTTTTAATTGTCATATTTGAATTCAGCACATCAAAATACATAATAAATAGCACATTTTATCTCTGAAGCAGACTACTTCTCAAAAATTGTAGACCAGTGTTATCAGGTGGGTTTGAATCTGCTGTGGGCATTGTGCTAGTCACTCCTTTTTAGGGGGGGCTGGGAAGGAATTTTTCCCCTCACCACCATATTGGCTTTGGTGGAGCGGGGTTTTTTTGCCTTTCCCACAGCCAGTGTTAGGGAACAGCTATTATGGTGAGCACAAAAGGTGCTGTAGGCTATATGTCACAACTTATTTGGTAAGTGTGGGGCAGATGGTTGGCTATTTAAGGGTGTATTCTTCTCTTGCTACACTAAAATTTACTTGCAAATCTCTCAGTACCAAAAATTGGAGTAATGTGGCAAAAGCCCAGAAAGCACAATTGAGAAGATATCTTCTAATGTTCTCCTTAGACACTGATGTCTAATACTTGATGTCCAGTGCAAGTACTCCATAGGGAAGGCATCCAGTGACCAGATAAATGGCCTGGTAAAGGACTTAAAAAGGAGGTGCTGGTTAAAGGAATGGAACGGTGTGGGTTTGGGGCTCCTATGGTTGGAATGGCAGGGAGCCAACCCCCCTTTCTTATAGCCCATCTAATCCCTCCTACAGGGGGTAGTGGGGGGGATGGTAAGGTTCTGGCAATGGATTTGCTAGAGTGACCTGGATTGAAAAAGAGGGGGAAAGTGTAATTGCCAGGGAAGTGGTGGAAGCCCCCTGCCCTGGCAATTACAAAACAAACAGGGTTTACCTGCATTGTACACTTTTATCTGCCGGGTAGTCTCAGACATCTAATAATAAAGATGCGGCCTGATTAAATCTGTATCAGGTGTCTCCTGTCCTCCTTTCGGTTTAGCTGGACAATGACATCACTTAACTTATTTCTGATCACAACAGTGTATGTAAGATCAGAATCAGGCCCAAGGGGTTCTCATGCACTAAGCAAATCACAAAATGTTGGCTCATGTCAGCCTCCAGTAACACAGTTATAGAATATTTAGCTGCTCCTAATATTTGCTTGCTTTGGATGATTGCCTAAATGGTGGAGGTGGTCCCAGTATATACAATAAGAATTCATATAGAAAGCTCTTTTTACTCAAGTTGTCATTAAAATATTACCAGTCAAAATTGCCACAGCCAGATTAATGAGGCATTAAAAATGAATAGTAAAAGGAAAATAAAAATTGTGATAATGGATACATAATTCTTTGACTCCACATAAACAAAATATGCATGTTTATTTGCTTATGATATTCAGTGATATATAATCTCCAGTTTCCATTGTCATTCAGTTCTTAACATCTTGATATATTTGTTTTCTAAATAATGTGTTTTCTTATTATTTGATTTTTATGCATCATTTGGAAATTGACTTATATAAAACTATTGATCAGGCTTTACTGCACTTTATTCTTGTGATGGTTGGCTATTTAAGGGTGTATTCTTCTCTTGCTACACTAAAATTTACTTGCAAATCTCTCAGTACCAAAAATTGGAGTAATGTGGCAAAAGCCCAGAAAGCACAATTGAGAAGATATCTTCTAATGTTCTCCTTTTGGGAAGCTCTTTATAAAAGAATGGGTGAAGCAATGGGAATAGTCACGGAAAATGTTGGTGTCAGTATTTATAGTAATACGTATATGGAAGACTTAGCATTTTTTTCTGGTGTGATTAAAGTTTGATCCATGGACAAAACTGGGACCTATGGAAGTTCTGCCACATTACATATGGATGCACTTACTTGTAAAGAGGAAAGTTCTGTGGAAGTTACATCTTGATTTAAGTAGCTTAGAGAGCTGCAGTTTGCTTACTTTTATTATGGTGCTTTGGCAGCAGCACCATAGTTAAGCTTGTACTACAGAGTTCAGTTTGACAGAAGCTTTAAACCTTTATTTTGTAAAAACTTCTTTGAAATGGGTAAACCCAAAACATAGAATATAAACTTTGAGTCCTATTTGAACTTTTCGTGGTGGTTTGATGAAGATGAATTGATTCAGAAAGAATAACAACATTTCTAAAGTCAATCCTTCTGCAGTTTTTCACTGGATTGTCTCATTTTTCTTCATGCCCCTTCTGCAAGAAATCTAAAACACTCTGGGATGAGTCCTTTGTCCACTTTGTTGCTTGTCATGTGCAGATTCCCACAATATCAGTTATACATTGGTAGTATTTGTCTGTAGTGATTTTATAACTTTTTAGCCATAACAGAAAAATGTGTGTGTCAAGCTGAACCCATTGAGTTTGATGACAAATCTGATTTGCCATGAATGCCGTTACTCACTTCCAGAGGGAGGGGGAAAGTGGGGGAGACACTGACTTCTTCCCGATCAGCTGCCCCTCTAGTCTACAGGATTGTTCCCTGAATTGGAAAAGAGGAGACAAGAACTTAAAATCTCACCTCTTTTAACTGCTGTTGAAATTCTCATGCAACTCACTACCCTTATTATGAACTAAAGCCAGGAACCCCAACCTAGGAGACAGTTAGGGAAAAGCTTCTGATAACTCTCTCCCACACCCATTTTTTAATAAACTTGCAGAGGACTTGTATAAGGTCACTGCAGGCTCAGAACCCAGGTCTCTAATATGACAAGCCCTCATCTTATCCACTGCATCACACTCTTATAGAGTGTCTAAACCAGTTTTGGTTATTTTATTTCTTACCACTATAGACCACATTCCTCTTCCAGAGCTGGGGATAGAATGCAGGATTCATGATTAGCAGTGTAATGGATTGCTAAACTGTATGATACTGTTCACCCACTAGGTGACATTGTGTATAAAATACTTTATTTAAAGCTAACCTTAGCCAGATCTGGCAGAGTATTAAAGGATCTTATGGTGAACACACCTGGTCTGTATAACCAAACTCTGTAGCCATTCCATATCTGGTACAGGAACATGGCATGGTGTTAAAAGTAAACTAAGAACAGAAACAGAAGGAGAACAGCAACAAAGGTTGTAAACAGAAGGAACAAAGCAACAAAGATTGCAGGATATCGTCAACATGCCACCCTTCAATGCTCCAGACCACTTCATCTTTTACATTGCAACCAAGCTCCACAAAGAAACTGGAGCTATACAGGTATCTTCTTTAATTTATGCTTTGGAGAAGCAGGCGGAGCATCTCTGTAAATCCTTTGACTTTACTGAAGACTGTCACAAAGATGATTACGAAAGGGTTTTGGCTATGTTTGATGCATACTTTATACCTTAGAGAAATGTGGTTTATGAAAGAACGTGCTTCTATGAGAGAAATCAAGAACTAGGGAAAATGTTGATGTTTTATAAGAGCTCTGCATACGTTGGCTGAAAATTGTGATTTTGGGAATGCAAAACATGAAAATATCAGAGACAGGCTGGTTATTGGGTTAACAGATTAAAAAAAACTTTCACAGCCGCTACAATTGAAGAGAGATTTAACTCTTGCCACAGCTATACAGGGAGCAAAGCAGTCTGAGCTGGTGAGACGCAAAACCTAGAGCAACTTGACAAATCTGAAAAAATTGAAACTATCTTAGAAACTGTAAACAGGCAATTGAATGTTGTCATTATCATAAAACCCCTGAGGGAAGGAGAGAGGACCCCAGACCAACTGCCTTCGCAGCTGCAGCGTGGCAGCCATGATGGGCATTAGGGTTGCCAAACCTCCTGGTTTCACCGGGAGTCTCCCAGAATCAGGCCCTATCTCCTGGAGGCTACTGGGGAAGCCAAACCGGGAGATTTTAAGCGCTAAAAGTCCAGAGCTGCAGTGGGGCTAAGGAAGGCTTTCTTCCTGTCCTGGTCTGGAAGCAGCCGGCATGGGAGCTACAGGGGCGGTGCCTGTGGGCAGGGGCAGGGTGTGGAGACTCACTAGCCTCCCTGCCTAGGAGACACTGCCAGAGGGATGTGCCGGTTGCTTTCGGGAGCCGCCCGAGGTAAGTGCCACCTGGTTGAGCCTGCACCTGCCCCAGCCCAGAGCCCACACTCTGCACCCAAACTCCCTCCCAGAGCCTGCACCGCTCACCTCCCTCTGCATCCCAGCCTGGTGAAAGTGAGTGAGGGTGGGGGAAAGTGAGAGACGGAGGGAAGAGGGATGGAATGAGCAAGGGGTGGGGCCTTGGAGAAGGGGTGGGGCAAGGATGTATGTGTTTGTGAGATTAGATAGTTGGCCACCCTAATGGGCGTAGGGAGAAAGGTGAAAGAACTGGAAGGAATATTTTATTATATTGGACTTTTGAAAGGAGATCCAGTACAAATGACTTTAAGAGACAATTCTGAATCATATAGTGTACATACAACTTGCAGGATTCTTATCCTATTATTTCTTAAAGTAGAAATTTAGCTAAAGAGAATGGAGCAGATTGGCATAATCAAGAAAATCACTGAGCCAACAGCATGGTAGGGAAAGAAAAAATGGAAAAATACAGATCTGTGTGGATCTTAAAAGTCTTGACTGAAATATACCGTGTGGTCTGTTTGTTTGGGGGACTGTGTGCTGACTGTGTGCTGAGCCTAGTAGCCTGCTAGGCAAGGCTGAAAGCTTCTTAACAAGGCTTTGATCCTAAGCCATTTAGCACCCATCAACCCTTAACCAGGGGGTGGGGCTACTTAAGAAGTCCAGGTCTTTAAAAAGCTCGCCCCAAGCGACCAGAGGAGCTAAGGAACAGGAGCGGCTAACAGGGGAGTTTTGCGAGGGAGTTCAGAGGGGGAGTGTAAAAGTGGGCCAGATACACTTAACATTCCTTAAACTTCTTTAAACTTAAAGCCCAAACCACCCCCTGATAAAAGCAAAGCATCAACAAAGGAACCTGCCTGCATTCTTTTTTACTTCTGCAGCTTAAGTCCAGCAACAGAGTGGGGGCTATCTAGTTTATTGCACCCAATGCAGCATGTATGATTACCTGCCCTATGGGCAGGTGGCATATGTGTGCATTCGGTGCAAGGAGCTCCTGGCCCTCAGAGACCGTGTATGGGCTTTGGAGACCAGAGTGGCTGATCTAAGGGAGACAGACAGGTACATAGATGAGACTTTCTGGGACACAGTAGAACAGCCCCACCCCTGGTCTGACAGCCTCTGTGCTGTTGAGAAGGATGAAAGTCTCAGGGAAGGAGAACATCCAACTGGAGCAGAGGAAAAAGATCCCATAGTGGGGACCCTCCTTCCAGATGATGATGTGGTATCCTCTCACACTGAGGATACCTCTTCAGGGGAGGGAACTCCAGTTATTAGGAAGAGACAGGTATTAGTAATGGGCGATTCGATCATTAGAAACATAGATAGCTGGGTTTGCGATGACCGGGAGAACCACATGGTGACATGCCTCTCTGGTGTGATGTTGTGGATCTCTCAAGACATCTAGATAGACTTATGTGTAGTGCTGGGAAAGAGCCAGTGGTCGTGGTACATGTAGGTACCAATGACATAGGGAAGGATGAGAAAGATGTCCTGGAGGCCAAATTAAAGCTGCTAGGTAAGAGATTGATGTCCAGGACCTCTATGGTAGCATTCTCTGAAATGCTTCCAGTTCCATGCGCAGGGCCAGTTAGACAAGCAGCACTGCAAGGTCTCAATGCGTGGATGAGACGATGGTGCAGGGAGGAGGGGTTTAGATTTATTAGTAACTGAGGAAACTTTTGGGAAAGGGGGAGCCTATACAGGAAGGATGGGCTCCACCTAAACCAAAATGGAACCAGATTGTTGGCACTTAAAATTAAAAAGGTCATTGAGCAGTTTTTAAACTAAGGGCTGGGAGAAAGCCTACAGGTGCGGAGGAGCATATGGTTCCGACAGAGACATCCC
This sequence comes from Emys orbicularis, assembly GCF_028017835.1. Lineage (NCBI taxonomy): Eukaryota > Metazoa > Chordata > Testudines > Emydidae > Emys > Emys orbicularis. The sequence continues at coordinate 261,205,810 of NC_088684.1, read as the reverse complement.
TTAGGGGAGGATCTATTAATGGAGAGTCTCTATGTCCTAGTAAGGAGGAGAGGATGGAAGATGATAAAATACAGGTAGGATCTGATGAGAAACAGTCAAATGAAAAAAAGTCCCATTCAATTACATTATGTAATGGCAGACAGCTGAAAAGTGACAATATTTTAAAGTGCTTATATACCAATGCTAGAAATCTAAATAATAAGATGGGTGAACTAGAGTGCCTCGTATTAAATGAGGATATTGATATAATAGGTATCACAGAAACTTGGTGGAATTAAAATAATCAATGGGACACAGTAATACCTGGGTACAAAATATATCGGAAGGACAGAACAGGTCATGCTGGTAGGGGAAGGGCACTATATGTGAAAGAAATCATAGAATCAAATGAAGTAAAAATCTTAAATGAACCAAACTATGTCATAGAATCTCTATGGATAGTAATTCCATGCTTGAATATTAAGAATATGGCAGTAGGGATATATTACCGACCACCTGACCAGGATGGTGATAGTGACTGTGAAATGCTCAGGAAGATTAGAGAGGTTATAAAAATAAAAACCTCAATAATAATGGGGGGTTTTGTTTCAACTATCGTCATATTGACTAGGTACATATCACCTCAGAATGGGATGCAGAGATAAAGGTTCTTGACACCTTAAATGACTGCTTCTTGGAGCAGCTAGTTCTGGAACCCACAAGAGGAGAGGCAGTTCTTGATTTAGTTCTAAGTGGAGCACAGGATCTGGTCCAAGAGATGAATATAGCTGTATTGCTTGATAATAGTGGCCTTAATTAAATTTAACATCCCTGTGGCGGGGGAAACACCACAGCAGCACTGTAGCATTTAATTTCAGAAAGGGGGACTACACAAAAATGAGGAAGTTAGTTAAACAGAAATTAAATGGTACAGTGCTAAAAGTGAAATCCCTGCAAGCTGCATGGAAACTTTTAAAGACACCATAATAGAGGCTCAACTTAAATGTATACCCCAAATTGAAAAACATACTAAGAGAACCAAAAAAGTGCCACCATGGCTAAACAACAAAGTAAAAGAAGCAGTGAGAGGCAAAAAGGCATCCTTTAAAAAGTGGAAATTAAATCCCAGTGAGGAAAATAGAAAGGAGCATAAACTCTGGCAAATGAAGTGTAAAAATATAATTAGGAAGGCCAAAAAAGAATTTGAAGTACAGGTAGCCAAAGACTCAAAAAATAATAGCAAAAAATGTTTTAAGCACATCAGAAGGAGGAAGCATTCTAAACAACCAATGGGGCCACTGGATGATTGAGATGCTAAAGGAGCACTCAAGGACAATAAGGACATTGTGGAGAAACTAAATGAATTCTTTGCATTGGCTGAGGGAGATTCCCAAACCTGCACCATTCTTTTTAGGGAACAAATCTGATGAACAGTCCCAGATTGAGGTGTCATTAGAGGAAGTTTTGGAACGAATTGATAAACTAAATAGTAATAAGTCACCAGGACCAGATGGTATTCACCCAAGAGTTCTGAAGGAACTCAAATGTGAAACTGCAGAACTACTAACTATAGTCTGTAACCTATCATGTAAATCAGCTTCTGTACCAGATGGCTGGAGGATGCCAATTTTTAAAAAGGGCTCCAGAGGTGATCCTGGCAATTACAGACTTGTGAGCCTGACTTCAGTACCGGGCAAACCAGTTGAAACTGTAGTAAAGAACAAAATTGTCAGATACATAGATGAACGTAATTTGTTGTGGAAGAGTCAACATGGTTTTTGTAAAGGGAAATCATGCCTCACCAATCTACTAGAATTTTTGAGGGGATGAACAAGCATGTGGACAAGGGGGATCCAGTGGATATAGTGTACGTAGATTTTCAGAAATCCTTTGACATATTCCTATATGATCTGGAAAAAGGGGTAAACAGTGATGTGGCAAGATCCTCTGGCAAGGAGTTCCACATATTGACTGTGCACTGTGTGAAAAAATACTTCCTTTTGTTTGTTTTAAATCTGCTGCCTATTAATTTCATTTGGTGACCCCTAGTTCTTGTGTTATGAGAGAGTAAATAACACTTCCTTATTTACTTTCTCCACACCAGTCATGATTTTATAGACCTCTATCATACCCCCCCTTAGTCGTCTGTTTTCCAAGCTGAAAAGTCCCAGTCTTATTAATCTCTCCTCTTTTGACAGCCATTCCATACCCACTGGCAGATTCTGGGAAATTCCTTAAGTAAAAGAAAGTGCTAAACAGACTACATTTATCTAACCCTTTGGAGATTTTGCTTTCCAAGATTACCTTTTGTGATTACCAATGCACCTGAGATTTTCCAAAGAAAGATGGCAGAACTGTTAACAAACACAAATGAAGTTGTAGTTTTCATGTACAATAGTCTTATATATGTATCACTGATGGAAGAACACAACAAAACCCTCAACAATGTCCTAAGCTTAATCAATCAGTCTGTACTGAAACCACTAGGAAAAATGCATTTTCCGCCTACCCCAAATTGCGTTTTTGGGACAGACAATAAACACAATTCTGAGGAGGTAAAAGCAGTTGGAGAATTGAATGCACCAACTAATGTACCAGAACTGAGAAGTATATTGGGAATGGTCATTTGGTTGATACCTATAAGACCTTTTTACAGTGGCAAAACCACTGAATGAACTGTTAAAGTCCAACACATCTTGGCTATGGGGACCAAATCAAAGTGCCTTCAAAAAGGTAAAAGAAATAATCTCAACATCTCCAGCTGTCAAGAACTAGAATGTGAACAATTCCACAATGGTCAATGCAGATGTAGCCAGCTATGGCTAGGTGGTGTATTGTTGCAACAACATTGCTCTGAGCGGAAGCCAGTTGCATTTTGCTCTTGCCTGCTCAGAGAAGCAGTAAAACATGTGATACAGCAGGGCCAGGGAGCAGTGGGAGAGTGGTCTTATTGTGTGCTGGGAAGTGGGTGGGCGCAAGCCTGGGGAGGAGCTACTGAACCCAGTACTCAACTAAAGTCGTGGGACAACGAGAAAACAAAACAGGAACAGGTGTGGGGGTCAAAGAGCCAAAACTAGGGAACCGGAAGGGGACACCGAGCAGAGAACCCTGGACAGTGCCCACTGCTCCTCAAAAGCGTCCAAGGAGCCAGCGGACGCCGCCCAGAGGAACTCTGCCCAGATGCATGAACAGATAAAGGAACAAAAACAGGCCCCACAGTCACAGAGCCCCACCTCCCAGCCAACCTCCTCTCCCTGGTGTTATAAATGGCCACTTTGGCCATGGCTAGGAGGAGGTTGATGAGGTGGTCCTGCAACTTCGTGGGGCCACAGATGGGGTGAGCATATATAAAAAGGTGTGGGGAAAAGTGCAGCCAGAACCTCAACAAGATGTTCTGGAGGAGCCAGAAGAGCAGCTGCAACCTGACGCACTGCAGATAGACATGTGCCAGGGTCTCCCGCACACCGCAAAAAGGGCAGGCTTCAGGGACAGAAGTGAACCACGCCAGGTACATGCCTGTGCTCACGGCTTCATGGAGAAGCTGCCAACTAATGTCCTCGGTGGGCCGTGGAACCAAGGTGGAGTACAGGCTGGCCCACCAGGGTCCCTCATCCTCTGCAGCTGGTAGAAGGTCCCTCCACTTGGTATCGGGGTGGGACACGAGGGTGGGGAAATGAAGAGTTTGGAGCACGAGCGTGTAGAGATGGTCCCATGGTGCGGTTCGGAAGCAAACCAGCTGCAAATTGCGCAGCCGGCTTGGAGTACAAAGGGGTGGGGGCCGAGAGTGCTCATGGGGCAGGGGCCCAATGAAGAGATCTGGAGGGGGACTAGTAGACGGGAGATATATAAACCCTAGGCTAATTAAGGCGTGGTTCTCTATAGACTATGAAAGGTCACTACAGGTTAATTGGAGTACCTGTAGTCAATTAAGGCCCTGTCTGGAACCTAATAAAAGCCCCCTGCTTCTGGCAGACAGAGTGGTGTGAGGAAGGAGAGAGGACTGGAGTTTGGAGGTGTGTTGTTGAGAATTGAAAGACCAGAGAACTGGAGGAAGGGAGACCCTGACCCAGCAGGGCAGGGAGACTCCCTCCCCCAGCGTCAAGGACTGAGGGTAACCCTACCCAAGTGGGAAGAGGGTAAGAAACCCGCAGGGGTTGAGAGGGGCTGGGGCTCAGAGTGAGGAGCAAACCCAGACCCCTTCTCCGCTTCCCTCCTCTACCACTTCCCCAGGCCACTAGCGGAGCCCTTGGCGCCCCAAGAGCAGGGGCAAGGGGTGGTATCCTAGCCCCCCCACCAAGAAAAGCGCGGGACCCACCATACCAACATCGGTCATTTTGCCACAAACAATATACACAGATTGAAAAGGAGTGCCTGGCAAGTGTATGGGGATGTGAGAACTTTGTAGACTGGATTCGTTTACACTGATAACAGACCATAAACTGCTAGTAACCCTTGTCAATAGAAAAGACCCGGATAAAGCACTGCTGAGATGCCAGTGTCTATTGCGAAGGTTAGTGTCATTTAACCCAATTGCTAAACATGTTCCTGGGAAAAATCTGGTAGTAGTAGGCACTCTGTCATAAAGCCCCGCATCATGCTCAACTAGCTGTGAGCTTGAAGATGATGTAAAGGCTATGTGGATGCTCTGGACATATACAGACCGGTGTTGGAAAAGAGACTACTCCAGCTACAAAAAGCAGTCTTGACAAACATACAACTTCATGAAGTTCTAAGTTACATTAGGGGCAGCTGACGCAAGTATCTAAGGATATGTTTACATAGCAGTTAAATTCCCACAACTGGCCTTGGTCATCTGACTTGGGCTTGCAGGGCTTGGCCTGCAGGGTTGTAAAATTGTGGGGTTGACATTCAGGCCTGGGCGGGACCCCGAGCTCTGGGACCCTGCAAGGAGGGAGGATCCCAGAGTCTGGGCTCCAGCCAAAGCCTGAAGTCTATACCTGCAGCCCGAGCCCTGTGAGCCCAAGGCAGCTGACACGGGCCAGTCATGGGTGTTTAATTGCTGTGTAGACCTACTCTGAGGGACACTAAGGAAGTGACAAGAGACTACTTTGCAGTGCATGGACATGAAGTGAGTCAAATGGCCTCATGATTAAAGGCAACTGCATCGTAATTGCAAATAAAATGAGAGGAGAAATCCTGAATCTCATTCATGAAGGACATCAAGGATTATCTAAATGCCATGAACAGGCCAACTAGTGAGTGTGGTGGCTGGGGATCAGCAAGGATATAAAGCATAAAGTATCTGCATGTCAACATTGCAGAATTAACAGGCCAACACAACACAAAGAACCTTAACTAACAACACCACCTCTCTATCAGACAGATCTTGGAAGAGACTCGCTGCAGATTTATGCAAATTCAGAGATCACCATTACCTAGTCGCTGTGGACTGTTTTTCCAGATATGTAGAAATAATGTACTTGAAAGACGTAACATGTTGCAGTGCTCACATTACTATTCCAGAACAAGTAGTGACCACAATTCACTGCAGCAGAATTTGTCATTCTGAACAAAATATTATTTTGAACATATTACTAGCTGTCCACATTACCCACAAGTGAACGGAGAGACTCAGAGTGCTGTACAGAGAGCCAAGAAAATCCTACATCAGGGAGATCCATTCCTTTCTCTTCTGAGTTACAGATCAACACCAACAGTGGTTACTGGATATAGTCCAACGCTGCTACTGATGGGAAGACGATGCAGAACTACTTTTCCAACTTTGCAAAAGAATCTATCTCCAAAGTGACCAGACGTGAAAAGAGTAGCCAAATCAGATAAAAAGGCTGAAAGAACTTACGAACACTTTTACAACAGGCATCACTCAGTTAGAGAACTTCCAGGCCTAGAGCCTGGTGACTGTTTGTGTCAAATTGGATGGAGAAAAGGGATGGACAACTCTAGCTGTAGTAAAGAAAAGGAATTCAGTGCTCAGAGTATATATAATTGAGACTGACAGTGGAGAGTTCAGCAGAAACCATTGACATCTACAGTTTGTTCTTCAGAAGCAACAATTGACAGAGCAAACTCTACAGATGGTGGATGCAGAACAAGAAGAAGACTCAAGGATTCTGGACTGATCCACAGCCTGTTGTTGCAACTAATGGACAGCCAGATGACCAAGTTGTTATGTGTTTGGGTTGTGTAAGTAGAAAACCAGTATGATTCAGAGACATTAAACAGATTGATACACACTAAACTTCAGAGACAGTGTGATAGTGTCAGTATTGTAAATGGTAGGAATGTAGAACTTGACGGGGAGATGTAATGGAATGCTAAACTATATTATACTGTCCAGCCCTAAGGTGGAATTGTGCATAAAACATTACAACCAGTGTTCTACAGTTAGTTGTGAAACCCACTTGGAAAGTGTCATGTTGTCCTCCAGTGGCTGGTCTACTAAGGTGCTAGTAATTAATTCTATAGCTCAAGTAGTTAGGGTCTAAACTGGGGATCTCAAGGTCAGTGGATTCACATGCTGATCTCTCTCTCTCTCTCTATATGGCTAGCATGGTTACATGTTATTCACACAGGGAGAAATACCTCTTTCAATAAGATTTGGTACATTAGAACTATCATAACGTGTAAATTATGGTGTCAATCACCAAAATACACATGCTTTATACTGTAGTCATTTCTCACATATTTTGCTTGTATAACCCATACCTCAGAGTGTGTGTTATATGTCCCCCTTTGTGCCCAATCTGCAGAGGATATGACCCTGTGACAGTTTTCAGCTTGGAAGCTTGGCTCCTTAGTAGAAGTTGTAAAGCCTCATTCTTTTAACTCTAAAGGTCATCAGTTTAATTCCCATTGTTGGTTAGCAACGGCGGCTGTCCCATTTGCAGAAGTCACACATTGGCATGTTTGTAGATTGAGAAGGATGCTTCATAGTGGCAGGGATGGGAGAACCAGCAGATGGGGGAGTGCAGACCTGCTGGGGTAATGCAGGCACATGAACCCAGCTGATGCAGCTGCTTCTGGCCATGACAAATTTCCAGAAACCCTTGAAAGGTTACGGAGTGTTTCGGGAAACAAGTGTTGACACAGACGCCTTCATGGAGGTTCCTTCCTGCTGATAGCTTATGATGTCATTTCTGAACATGGAGGGTTGCTTTTGTTGTGCTTACTTTCAGTAGCTTTAATTGAGGATAAAATGTTGCAGATAAAGAGTTTACTTAGGCACACCATGGACTCGCACATGGTTCAGGATAGCCGACAAAATCAGGAGTGGCTTCAGCAGTGCAGTTTCCCTCTGATTCCCAGGCAGGTGCAGTCCCCCTTCTCCCTGACTCTGGGGAGCCATCCACTAATGAGATACAGAGGTCACCTGTAGGGTTCTGATATGAAACAAGACCAACTCAAAAGGAATTAAAAGTTGTTCATATCTAATCAGTGTTTGGTACCCTCTGTGAGATTAGTTTGGTAGGGCTCAGTCCTAGATCCCATTTCACAAACTCATCAACATCACTGCACAAATTGTCAGTCTTTGCCAGAACTGAATGAGCATAGAGACTGAAATACCCCTATTGCCCTTAGAGGAAGCCCACCCTCATCAGCTTTGAAGCATGCTGGCAGGGAAGTTTGCGTGGAGGAGCTTGGTTGGCCACTGTCCTGTGTATATATAGAGGGCTTCATTCACTAGGGCCATCAAACCGATGCCTTTCACCAGCACTAAATCCACACGTGTTTTTTTTAAGCTGGAGTTTACATGCAACTGAGCTCAATAATGATTTGCATAAAATGTCAGACATGGACAAGTTTTGGATGCTATGAAAAAAAGCTTGTCTTAAATGACACCTTCCTTCTGCAGACAAGAAAAAGCTTATGGTTGCCATTTACTGGTGGGGTGTGGTTGCACAAAGCTCCAGTGTACAATTTATTTACTTCTAAAATTAGCACAATCCCCTGATCATCATTCACTTCATAACAGAGCCATGGCAGCACCTCAAAGCTTTATGAAGTGCCCTGTTTTGTAAATTGCTTTGATGTTGAAATAAAGTTTCCAAGAACTTAAGAGAACCTCTTTTGAATCTTGTCACAAAATAGAATTATAATGTTTGAGTAATATAAGAATTTAGGAATTGCCATTCTGGATCAGATCAGCGGTACATTTAGTCCAATATCCTGTCTCCAACAGTAGCCAGCACCAGATGCATCTTCAGAAGAAGTTGCAAGAACCCCACGTTACATGGATGTGGTATAATCTGCCCCCAAGAAGATCTCATTCCGTCTGAATATTGTGCACTGGAAACTTTCCTTTATGTGGGATGGGAAAAAACCCCCACATGAAACCTAGATCAGCTGGTGAGAATCAGCCTATTGCTGTCACCCAGTAATAACACTGGTCTACAATTTTTGAGAAGTCGTCTGCTTCAGAGATAAAATGTGCTATTTATTATGTATTTTGATGTGCTGAATTCAAATATGACAATTAAAACAACTGATTGGCTACTGTTTCTAAGATATTTAAGTTTTTACATTTTATGTCTATGTATATTGTGTAGATAGTAGAGTTTTAATCATAAATTGTAAACCTAGGTCTTTTCATGTGTTTATGGTTGCTTTACATGATAATATTTCACCTGTCCTGTTTATGTAACACTTTAAAAATCAGCCAAAGGGTTATATAAATAAAATTTATTATGAAACAAAAGGCAAAAAACTATTCTGTACATAGTTTAGTCCTATTCAGTTTTCAGAGTAGCAGCCGTGTTAGTCTGTATCCGCAAAAATAACAGGAGTACTTGTGGCACCTTAGAGACTAACAAATTTATTAGAGCATAAGCTTTCGTGGGCTACAACCCACTTCTTCGGATGCATCCGAAGAAGTGGGTTGTAGCCCACGAAAGCTTATGCTCTAATAAATTTGTTAGTCTCTAAGGTGCCACAAGTACTCCTGTTATTTTTCCTATTCAGTGTCTACTCGGCGCTTCTTGGCTTGTCTCTTGTATTCATTAAATGTAGCATCTCTTGTCACTGTCCAGCAATAGTCTGCAAGCATTGATGGGCTCCATTTGCCCTGATAGTGTTTCTCTATTGTTGCAATGTCCTGGTGAAATCGCTCGCCGTGCTCGTCGCTCACTGCTCCGCAGTTCGGTGGAAAAAAATCTAGATGAGAGTGCAAAAAATGTATCTTTAGTGACATGTTGCAACCAAGGCTTTTGTATGCCTTGAGGAGATTTTCCACCAACAACCTGTAGTTGTCTGCCTTGTTGTTTCCGAGAAAATGTATTGCCACTAACTGGAAGGCTTTCCATGCCGTCTTTTCCTTGCCACGCAGTGAATGGTCAAATGCATCATCTCGAAGAAGTTCACGAATCTGAGGACCAACAAAGACACCTTCCTTTATCTTAGCTTCACTTAACCTTGGAAATTTTCCACGGAGGTACTTGAAAGCTGCTTGTGTTTTGTCAGTGGCCTTGACAAAGTTCTTCATCAGACCCAGCTTGATGTGTAAGGGTGGTAACAAAATCTTCCTTGATTCAACAAGTGGTGGATGCTGAACACTTTTCCTACCAGGCTCCAATGACTGTCGGAGTGGCCAATCTTTCTTGATGTAGTGGGAATCTTTTGCACGACTATCCCATTCGCAGAGAAAACAGCAGTACTTTGTGTATCCAGTCTGCAGACCAAGCAAGAGAGCAACAACCTTCAAATCGCCACAAAGCTGCCACTGATGTTGGTCATAGTTTATGCACCTCAAAAGTTGTTTCATGTTGTCATAGGTTTCCTTCCTATGGACTGCATGACCAACTGGAATTGATGGCAAAACATTGCCATTATGCAGTAAAACAGCTTTAAGACTCGTCTTCGATGAATCAATGAACAGTCTCCACTCATCTGGATCGTGAACGATGTTGAGGGCTGCCATCACACCATCGATGTTGTTGCAGGCTACAAGATCACCTTCCATGAAGAAGAATGGGACAAGATCCTTTTGACGGTCACGGAACATGGAAACCCTAACCTCACCTGCCAGGAGATTCCACTGCTGTAGTCTGGAGCCCAACAGCTCTGCCTTACTCTTGGGTAGTTCCAAATCCCTGACAAGGTCATTCAGTTCACCTTGTGTTATGAGGTGTGGTTCAGAGGAGGAGGATGGGAGAAAATGTGGGTCCTGTGACACTGATGGTTCAGGACCAGAAGTTTCATCCTCTTCCTCTTCCTCGTCTGACTCAAGTGAGAATGATTCTGGTGCATCAGGAACTGGCAGTCCTCCTCTGTGGGGTACTGGGCGTATAGCTGATGGAATGTTTCGATAATGCACAGTCCACTTTTTCTTCTTTGACACACCTTTCCCAACTGGAGGCACCATGTAGAAGTAACAATTGCTGGTATGATCTGTTGGCTCTCTCCAAATCATTGGCACTGCAAAAGGCATAGATTTCCTTTTCCTGTTCAACCACTGGCGAAGATTTGTTGCACAAGTGTTGCAACATATGTGTGGGGCCCACCTCTTGTCCTGATCTCCAATTTTGCAGCCAAAATAAAGGTGATAGGCTTTCTTAACCATAGTGGTTATACTGCATTTTTGTGATGCAAAAGTCACTTCACCACAAACATAGCAGAAGTTATCTGCACTGTTCACACAAGTACGAGGCATCTCTGCTCACTTTGGCTAAACAGAAATGTGTCCCTTTTCAAAATCAAACACTGACAAATAAGAGAGCATGACACTGTATGATTTCTAGAGCTGATATAGGGCAATTTGTTCAGCAGAGTGATGTAAGCTTCGTTATGATTACATCATCCATGATTTCTAGGAATAACATGATGCAATTCATATCATGTATGATGCAATACCAGCTTCAGATTTCATCATTCATTGTTTTGCCTAAAAAGCAAGTACTGTCCAAACCCAGTCATAGATTTATTCATAGATCCAGTCAAAGATGTATTTTAGTCATTTCTGGTTTAAATTGAGATCCCTTCCCTTTATAACTCACTTATCCTCCGCCATTCCCAAGTCAAGGGTCGTATATACTGACCCAATAGCATATCTTGAAAACTAGAGCCAATCAACAATTTTAAGCATCATTTTCGTTCTCAGTGACCCAGAATTAGTAAAGTTTGACTACATTTATTTCAGAAGCATTTTGGCTGTAGAGCAGTGTAATCAGTGGTGCTTGGGTCCCTTGCCAGTGCAGTTACAATTTCTGCAGGCAAATTAAATTAATTCTATGCTAAGCAACTTAAAAACCCCCACATTGGCTTCCGAATTAGAAGCCCAGTGAAAGTGGAATGCTTTTCTCATAATATTCTGGCACTCTAGTTTCTGTGTAAACATCTCTAATGTTTGTGGTATCTGCAGGATTCCAGGCTTTTAAAAAATCCATGACTATAGAAGTTATTTGCCTTACAAAACAATGCATGCAGGAATAGGGCAGCACCATCACTGTACAACCCCAAAGACACATGTTTTTGTTTTTCATTTAAAGGGTTATAAATTATTGGCGGCATTTTAAGTCCAAGTGCTGGGGCCTCTATAAAGAATCCATTAAGGTCAGTATCAGGTGCCAACCTGTCATATTGACATGATCCGATGAGGGCAAAACAAACAGAATACTAAAATGCTCTTTCCCAGAGGAGGCAGTGGAATATGGATTGCTCTTTAAAACAGTTTAAAATTATATTGTTGGGAGTCAAGCAATATCATTTAAAAGCTTTCTAGAGAGTGATCTATTTCCAAACAACATAATTTGAAAACATTCATTTTGTTTTTCTCCCTTATCCAGGTTCACTATTGCTTAAGTGGTCTTTCTATCAGCTCTGCAGAAGGAGGAGGCAGAGTCATATGTATTAGTCACTTGATGATTTTTTGGCTTCCCCTGCTTAAAAGCTCCCCATATGAGTCTGCCGCTTGGTAGAATCAACAGTAGAAGACCTCCTGCTTCCCAAACTACAGAGCATAGACAAAAATCTACTGATCTACCAATCTGTCTCCCAAATGTTTCTTTTTTTGTACCTCCAAGCTGGAGTATTCACTGTCTCCAATTTGCTGGGGTTTAGTATGTTCTCTGCCTACATGGGAAACTTAGCATGCAACAGCCTCATTCCCCCTGACACTTGCTTTGATCTGGAAAAGCCCTCCAAGAAGAAGTCCAATGACAGCAGGTGCCTGCTGTGACTGTCTCTCTCACACCACTGGCAGCCAGGAGAGTTCTGTATTTATTTATTTTGCTTAGGAACCATCTTTGCCTATCTGCTCTGGCTTCCAGCCTTAGTCACTGGTCCCCCTAACCTGTATCAGAATAAGTTGCTCAGTGCCTGCATGTGGCAGCAGCATGCAGCTCAAAAGTAGCTGTCCTGCTTCAGCTCTTTCCCAGCAAAAACAATTCAGAAAGAGGCATTAGTGGTACGAAGGGAGATTATGGCAGCAGCTTCATGGGGAAGGGGGCAGGGTGTCTTGGTGCCATGTCAGGAGGAAGACTCAGTGGCCCAGGTACCTCCACAGATTCCGGCTCCAGCATGAGATGTACCAGAAGGGCTGCTCTCCCATACCCCTGGTATGCCACAGGCCCTTGCAAAAGATTAACAGTTGCTACCCTGCTCCCTTCTTGCCCCAATCTCTACTGCTAGTGGCTATTACTCTGGGGTGCCTCTGTTAATTGTCTGTGCTCTCTCCAGTTGGGAGTAATTACTTTTCCTACTTGTCCTTCCCTTACCACACAACCCCCATACAAGCAAGTGGCTTGTGGTGGTCTCTAATAGGCAACAGTACACCTGTTGCTTCATTTCTTGAGCAGGGGCCACAGGAGGCCACTTTTAAAGAGGCCTATCTTTCTCTGTGGGACCTGCCTAGCTGGAATAAGGCCATTATCCCAATAGTGGTTCTCAAACTGTGGGTCGGGACTCTATTTTAATAGGGTTACCAGGGCCAGCGTTACACTCCCTGGGGCCCGGGGCTGAAGCCAAAGCCTGAGGGCTTCAGCCCTGGGTGGCGGGGGTCGGGCTCTGGCCCTGCCTGGGGTCATGTCGTTTTGTTATTAGAAGGGGGTTGTGGTGCAATGACGTTTGAGAACCGCTGGATCAGTCGTTTTTCCAAGGCTTGTAGCTCTAACTTTCTCAGGAAGTGTCCCTATCAATCTCTCCATCCAAGGCCTTTCTTCAGGAAAAGTACACCAAAGTTGAACACCTGGAACAGAGCAATCGCTGGAGGGGAGAGTGATCCCATGTTGTCAGACCTTTAGCACTCTGAGAGCCAAACCTCTCCCTGTTTAGGTCCAAGAGGAAGCATAAAAGAAAAGGGGAAGAGTCAGGCCAAGATCTTTCAGGGTCTCCAGTTCTCTGATCCCTTGATCCAGAGAAAATAAGCCAAATAGTGTTGAGAGAAATCACGACAAAATTGCTTTTGAAACATCTCATTCTCTCCAAGGGGAAAAGCAGAGTTTCATATAAAGGGAGAAAATATAGTAATCACAAATCCTATTCTTCATGCTCATCCTCAGAGGAGGGTGAGCTCTTAGGCTCCAGCCCTGAGAGGAAGAGACCCAGAAAAAATTCTTTCCTAAACTGCTGAGAGTTCATGCTCCAGAAGGCTATAGTTGTTTATCTAGGAAGCAGTGACAGTTCAGAAAGAAAATGAGACCACAAAAAAGAATAGTTCTTCAGCTTTCCAGAGAACTCCAGCTATGGAAAATGTTACATCAGAGCAGAAGCATCTGAATCAGAAAATGGAATACACTTGAGAGAAATGCTAAAGTTCTGCATGATGTCTAAATCTGAGTTGGCCTAAGCCATGCTTCCCAAGGTTGATGTGGCCGATAACCCCCCGGTCAATGAACTGGCGATCCTTTCAGAAAGTGTCCTGTTCCCTATGGAACCCAGAAACTGCAGAGTAGGGTTCACTGTAGGGCACAGTTGTAAGACAGTTTCTACCATGTTGAGGGCAGTAGGGGGCTTGGCCTGTTTTGCTTAGGCTGGCTGGATTGATTCTCTTTTGGAAAATTTACTCATCATGTCCAAAGATCTAAAACCAGACCCTCACCAAATGTCTTTGGTAGTAGCCTTTGATTCATTTTATTTTATTGTTGGTTTTTGTTTTATTTTGTTTTTTAACTCCCTTGTCTTCATGGTGAAGTCCATGGAATGAACTACTTTAGCCAATGACACTTGTGGACCAGAGTGGAGGCTGGATGTCCAAAGTAGCTGCTTAATAGCTTCCTGGAAGTACTCCAGGGCAAGCTCTTTTTATCCATTACTTCTGGAGAAGTAGTGGATAAAACAGTCTTTGAAACTATAGGAGAAAAATACTCCATCAGCTAAGCAAATGAGGAAGAAGAACAGAAAAACAACCAAAAGAAGGCCAGCCCAGTCATGAATCTGCAAACAATTTTCAAATTTGCTCCAGGAGGTCTTGGAACAGAGCTCAAGGACGAGATTTCTCTATATCCGGGGTTCTCAAACTTCATTGCACTGTGACCCCCTTCTGACAACAAAAAATACTACATCCCCCCAGGAGGGGGGACTAAAGCCTGAGCCCCCCCAAACCCTGCCACCCCTGGGCTGGGGGGCCAAAGCCGAAGCCCAAGGGTTTCAGCCCCAGGCAGGAGGCCTGCAACCTGAGCCTAGTCACCCAGGGCTGAAGCCCTCAGGCTCCAGCTTTGGCTTTGGCCCCGGGCCCCAGCAAGTCTAAGCCAGCCCTTGCAACCCCATTAAAACAGGGTCAAGTCCCACTTTGGGGTCCTGACCCACAGTTTGAGAACCGCTGCTCTAGATAGCCATTTGGCAGCAACAATTGTCTCTCCAGTTGACTGAGGAGATGAAAAACCTGCAGAGGGAAGGCAGGCGTTTCACTTTTTCAGCACTAGGGGTCACCCACCAGTTCTTCAGACTGATGAGTGCTGGAGGTAGTTGACAGTCTGTGCAGTAGAATTAATCAAACAGCTTGAAGCAAATTTTCCCTTGCTCCCCCTCTGCACACCTACATACTAGATTCTCATAAGCATACCTAGGGTGACCAGATAGCAACCGTGAAAAAAACAGGACGGGGGTGGGGATAATAGGTGCCTATATAAGAAAAAGTCCCCAAAAACGGGACTGTCCCTTTAAAAACGGGACATTTGGTCATCCTAAGCATATCTGAATGGTGAAGACAGTTTCCCATTTCCTAACTGTAGAAGCTATCAAGCCAGTCCCCAGTTTAGAGAGATGTCAAAGGGTCCATTTTATGCTCTTTGCATCAGGGGACAGAGCCATCCTGGTCCTAAATAATTTAAACAAATCAGCAAAAAATTCTAATATCGAGATGGAAGTGCAGCTGTCAGAAAAGATTTCAATCTTTTAGAAAAGGGGTTCTCCAGCTGTAGGTTGAAACCACCCTGCTTCTCCCAAATTGCTAAATAGAAGAGGGGTTCTTCTCTATACTCTGGCTAGATGGGAGGGGAGAGCTAGAGAACCACTGTCCTACAATTGTAACTACCTTTTCTCTTCTGCTTTCACCTCCGAGGTCCTAGTGCTGCTGTAGTAATTGCAGCATTTCTCTTCCCTCACTATGCCTGCCTGTCTGGTAGCACTTTGTCACAGAGGATGGTCCAGCATATGGAAATAAGCAAGGTCTTTAATATGCAGCCTGCCTCTGCTGTGTGAAATGAAACAAACAAAAAGTATCAAGTTCTGCAGTATCTAATAAAACAGAGAGGAAGACAGATAGGGAATTTCTTTGTGCAATACACTGAGTAATTTTCATGTTGTTGACAGATTCTGAGTGTTTTTAAGGGCGTTTTGATTTCAGAGGTGGAGCTGATAAAATGCTATTGAGTTTCTTTTGGGGGCATACAGGATATTAGTCTTGGATTGCTGGTTGAACTGGCAGAGAAGAATAGCTTGTGATGAAGTGCTATTATGCTCTCACTTACTGTTTTCAGTGTCACCTTGGTTCTTTGTTCTGGATGCACATCCTAGGGAGTTTTCTTTTCTTCATTTTCATTGATCTTATGTAATTTTCCATCACAAAAAATACATTTTTTTTACTGTCATTTTTGTTAGGAAAATATGTTGTCTTTTTGTTTGTTCTTTAGAGTTTCTGTTTTTTCTTACTATGGGTTTTGAAGTTGAGAGCTGGACATTCCTCCTTTGATTTCCTTTATGGGCCAGATCTTATCATTGAACTCAATGGTATTATGTGTGAGTAAGGCTAGCAGCTTTTGTCCTTGTCTTGCTTTGTCTGAAATAGAGCTGGGTGAAAATTTTCCTGCAAAACCTTTCCAACCAAGAAACGTAGATTTAGATCAGCCAGAACAATGAGCAAATTTGGGTCAATTTCAGCAAACTTTTTCAGTTGCGAAAAAAATTGTAAACGTTGAAACGGTTCATTTTGCCATTACTGAAATGGAACATTTTGATTTTTCATTTTGGAAAGCCATTTTGCTTAGGAATTTCCCTCAATTTCATATAAAACATTCAAAAAGATTAAAAAACCTTGAAATAATTTCATTTTGGGTCAACTGAAAGATTGGTGTCAACACAAAACTTTATTTTGAAATTTCAGTTCACTGAAAATTTTGAAACATTTTCATTTTGGTTTGACCTAAAACAATTTTATTTCAATTTTTCACACTTGCCCCCAAACCAAACAGTTATTTGCACAATCCTAGTCTCAAAATTGTCACATATTTTGGGTAGTTCCAAGTACACATCATCACAATTCCAGGTTTCATCATATGAGAAAAGCAACAGTTTTTGTGAAATCTTTAGTATTGTTTCATAATTTTCAGATACAGTAAGTGTTAAATGAACCCAGCAAAAGAAGATAATGGAAAAAAGATATTATGCAGGAGAGGTGAGTACTGGTATAACTTTCTGAAGAAATTTTAGCCTCAGAAGAAGGTTGGCACACTCAAAATCAGACAAACTGTTCTTGTTGGCCACAAAATAGAAAAGACTGTAAGCTACATACACAATAGCAGGAGAAAATAGGTTTTTTAAACACCCAAAAGTGGGACACAAGATATGACAAAAAGCCAAAACGAGGGACACAAAAATATTATTCCTGCTGGAAATTTACAATGATATGGGATTCATTCTGTTAGTGTAAAAAATTCCCTGTAACTTCAGTTTCGTGTTTATTTTACTGACGTAAATAATTTTTTAAAGTAAAAAGTGTGGGGACACTAAATTTGTGAAGAAGGTAGGTAACTTTGGCACTAAAATGAAAGACAGTTGAGAGATACAAGTTAGACTTGTTAAAAAAGAAACCCACTGAACAAAAACTGTTGCTTATACAGACTGACTGTTCAACATCAGAAAATATACCGTAAGTGGGACAACCTCAGTGGAAAATCACAGAGGATCAATGAGAATGAAAATGAGGCAGACCACTCCAGTTGTACAACCAGAAGTAATAAAAAGGTGATAAACAGATTCACAGAGTCCACAGCCTTTCTCTGTTGGTTCAGTTGCTAATGTGGCAATACAGAACTTTTTGACGGGACACAGGTTAAAAATTCATAATTAAAAGAATACATTGTGTTACCAGGACCTCAAACATTAAAACAACCTGAAATCTACTTTATTTTTTGCAGTTTTTGTTTTTATTTTTTGCCCTTCACTGAGCTTGAGCAATACAAATAGACTAGTCAATTTCATATTTCTAGCCAGTTTTCCTTTCTGATTCTCATGTACTTTCCCCTAAGCTTTTTCCTGTTGTTGCAGTCCACTCTGGATCGCTAACAGTTGGTGGGCTGCCATGTGCAACTGTCTCGAAGGAAACTGAACTCAGTGGTTTTGGTTCAGCTCTGGGTTTTTTATGTAATTGTAGGAAGACTAAGGGAAAAAGATTAAGTGAAAATTTGTTTAAGTAACTGAAGGCAAGTTGAGATCAAGAACCAAAGCACTTGGGCTGTGTGCATAACTGAATCTTAGGTTTGGGTGTCTGTCCGAAAAACCGAAAGCAAATTTAGTTTTGTGTCAACCTCAGTGTTTTGGATGACCCAAAACAAAATGTTTCATTTTTCTTTCCAGGCTTTAAAAACATTTAAACATTTTTTTTTAAATAAAACCAGGAGAAATTCCAAAACGTAAAGTCTTTCTGAAATGAATTCTTTTGGCATAATTTTTTTCTTTCTTTTTTGACCCAAATTTGCAAATTGTTTCAGATGACGGTCTCAGCATTTTTTTGGCAAAAAAAAAAAAAAAGGTTTTGCACAAAAAATTACATCGAGCTCTACAAAGCACAGGGTAATTGCTGTGGAAAGTGAGGCACACAGAGATTGAAACTCATTCACAGGAAGTCTGGCAAAACTAGGAAATGAATCCAGATCTCCTGAATCTCAACACTATGCCTTGACTAAAAGAACATCCTGAAACTTCTCTTTTCTTCATTTTCTTCTGGGATTATAAACATTCTGATTATACCACTTGTCCCTCTAGTCCAGTATTCTGTTACTACCAGTGGTATCTTCTTCTGAAGCACCTAGTTCTGGCCACTATTGGTGACGGAATACTGAACTAAGAGGACCACTGGTCTGATCCAGTATGGTAATGTTTATATTTCCACCCCAGAAGGAAAGGTCTGCACCATAGTGAAGAAAAGAGAGAACTTTCAGGAAGGTCGTATAGTCAAGTTGTAGCTCCTACCTGCTTGGTGTGGCACTCTGTCCCCCTCTAGTGGCACTTAGACCATCTAGGGCAGGGGTCAGCAACCTTTCAGAAGTGGTGTGCCGAGTCTTCATTTATTCAGTCTAATTTAAGGTTTCGCGTGCCAATAATACATTTTAATGTTTTTAGAAGGTCTCTTTCTATAAGTCTATAATATATAACTAAACTATTGTTGTATGTAAAGTAAATAAGGTTTTTAAAATGTTTAAGAAGCTTCATTTAAAATTAAATTAAAATGCAGAGCCCCCCGGACCTGTGGCCAGGACCTGGGCAGTGTGAGTGCCACTGAAAATCAGCTTTCATGCTGCCTTCGGCACGCGTGCCATAGGTTGCCTACCCCTGATCTAGAGCATGTGAAACCTTAAATTAGAGGGAATAAATGAAGACTTGGCACACCACTTCTGAAAGGTTGCCGACCTCTGAGCTAGAGATTAATGAGTCTGCTACAGCCTTGGCTAAGAGGCCGGTGGCTTTTAGCTCATGCAGTAGAGACTCATATACTAAGCTTCAGTGGTCCTAGGTTTGATCCTGCTCACTGAAGACTGGGGTCTGTCAGAATTACAAGATGTTGGATTACAGGAGGAGGTCTAGGTTCATTTCCTAGTTTTGCCAAAGACTTTGTCAGTGGTGGGCAACCATTGCGGGAAGCAGCGGGCCGCAGGGACATGCTGGCTGCCGCTTCCCGCAGCTCCCATTGGCCGGGAATGGTGAACCGTGGCCACTGGGAGCTGCAGGGGGCTGTGCCTGTGGACGGTCAATGTCACAAAATGTCTTGCAGCCCACAATCAGGTTACCCTGATAGGCCGCAGGTTGCCCACCACTGCTTTATATGGTCAGTTCTCATAGTCTCTGTGTGACACAGTTCTCCATTTTTACAGTGGAGATGATAGTGCTCCAGTACCGCACAAGAAATGGTGGTGGCATATGAGTATTTAGGTGGGTACATTCTTATCCGAAATTTCCAATGTGAGAGTATGACAATGAATTATTTGTATATGAACATTGGATTAACCTGGTTCCTATTCCATGTTGTGACATTTAAAGGATTCAATTTAGTTGACTCATTTTAAAGGTCTTACTTTCTCAGAAGTACTGACCTGTTGCTTATCAAAGAATGAAGTCATCCATCTTGCTATAGTACAACATTTTTATTTATTTATTTCCTCAGTGGCAATTTCCCCAGGAACTTCTTTAGAGACTCAGGACTGAGAATCTCTATAGGCAAGCTTTATTTTTCTCCACATTTTTTCTCTTCCTTATTCTCATGGCTTTGCATTAACTTTTTGAAAGGATATGATTAATGACTACATTCCGCTTAATTGTATCAGTCCTTTTGAAATGTTTTTAAGCTGGTCTCATTCTTTTGTAAGTTTCTACAATGATATTCCTCTCTTCCTCTTTAGATCTGGTTACTTTTTTTTCTGCTGATGCATACAACCTCAGGCTGTCAGTGTAGTTAATTCAAGGGACTCTGGAGATTGCTCAAGGCTACAACACTGTGTTCCTTTCAGTACGATCCTCAGCTCCCTCTCACGTGAGAAGTCAAATTTAAAGTGATCATTAACTAGTGGATTGAGAGACCAAATTCTCCTCTAACATACTTCAGGGAGCAGAAATATCTCAAACTCATAGTTAGGTTTTCCCATAGTTAAGTATTTTCCCAATATGCAATAAACATGAATTAACATTTTATGGTCAACCTATTCCCCGTGGAAACTACAATCCTCAGATACCATGGTGTTGGGCATATATAATAACCCGAATAGACTAGAATTCCTGAGAATTATGACATATTTGCACATTAGTCTTATTTTATACAGTTATCATTTCTCTCCTTCACACAAGGCATACTCTGTTTTAGATCTGTATATTTTTTTAAAGGAAAATATTGCCATTGCTAAAGATTGCCATCATGTGATTCTGTAACTGTGGTTTACCGCTAACTTTGAAGAATCTATGTATAATGTCTGACTTGAGGCCCTCCGTTGAAACTTACAAAAGCTGGGGCTGGATAGATCTCTCTAGATATTTTTTCCAGTGAGCCAGATAGAATTTGTCCACATGTCTCTTCATCTTCTGACAACCAGCTATTCCCAGAATGTAGGCCTGGGGACTAGAACAGAGGTTTGCAAAGCCTGTGGCAGCTGACAGTGTCACCGGGAGGCCATGCAGAGACACAGCCAGGGAGCACTGGCTGCTGCAGGAAGTACCACCCAGAGAGACAGTATCCTGTAGCCCTCTGATTGGCCAAGTGCCCCAACTTAGCCCGAAGGGTTGTCCCGGGAAGTTATCTGAGCACCACATAGACCTTGGCCTGGTGCAACGCCAGACTTTGCCTCGTCTCCTGATCTCTGGTCTCTGACTTTGACCCTGATTCCTGCCTCTCGATTCTAACCCAGTACAATACTGCTTCTGATCTCCAGTTTCCGACTCCAGCTTGGCTCTGACCCTGATTCCTGCCTCTCGATTCTAACCCAGTACAGTACTGCTTCTGATCTCCAGTTTCCGACTCCAGCTTGGCTCTGACCCTGATTCCTGCCTCTCGATTCTAACCCAGTACAGTACTGCTTCTGATCTCCAGTTTCCGACTCCAGCTTGGCTCTGACCCTGATTCCTGCCTCTCGATTCTAACCCAGTACAGTACTGCTTCTGATCTCCAGTTTCCGACTCCAGCTTGGCTCTGACCCTGATTCCTGCCTCTCGATTCTAACCCAGTACAGTACTGCTTCTGATCTCCAGTTTCCGACTCCAGCTTGGCTCTGACCCTGATTCCTGCCTCTCGATTCTAACCCAGTACAGTACTGCTTCTGATCTCCAGTTTCCGACTCCAGCTTGGCTCTGACCCTGATTCCTGCCTCTCGATTCTAACCCAGTACAGTACTGCTTCTGATCTCTAGTTTCCGACTCCAGCTTGGCTCTGACCCTGATTCCTGCCTCTCGATTCTAACCCAGTACAGTACTGCTTCTGATCTCCAGTTTCCGACTCCAGCTTGACTCTGATTGCTCCCTCTTGATTCTAACCTGGTACTATCTTTGATCTCCAATCTCTGACCCTGACTCTTGTTTATGGGGCCTGGCCTTGTGATTCCTCCTGCTCTGGCCTGGGGATTCCCATTCCTGGTGGGCAGACTTGAGCCCAGCTGTGACCGCTAGGCAAGACCGCCTACACCCTGGTTCTTTACAGTGGGTTGGCAACTGAGCAACTCCCTTGAAATTCATCACACTCTCTACTGTCGGTCAACATCTGAGGATGTCCATAATAAAATGACCAGCGTAGTTACTGAATGGGAAAACTAGGGTTGCCAGGTGTCCAGTTTTCTACCGGAATGCACGGTTGAAAAGGGACCCTGGCAGCTCCAGTCAGCACTGCTAACCGGACTATTAAAAGTCTGGTTGGCGGTGCAGCGGGGCTAAGGCAGGCTCTCTGTGGCTCTGCACAGCTCGCTGGAAGCAGCCGGCATGTCCCCCCTCTGGCTCCTGTGCATAGGGAAAGCCAGGGGGCTCCGTATGCTGCCCCCACCCCAAGTGCCTGCTCTGCAGTTCCGATTGGCCAGGAACCGTGGCCAATGGGAGCTGAGGGGGTGGCACCTTCGGAAAAGGCAGCGTGCAGAGCCGCCTGCCCGAACCTCCGCATAGGAGCTGGAGGGGGGCAGGAGCTGGAGTAGGAGCTGCTTCAGGGAGCTGCATGAGGTAAGTGCCGCCCGGAGCCTGCACCCCTGACCCCCTCCTGCACCCCAACCCCCTTCTCCAGCCCTGATCCCCCTCCTGCCCTCCGAACCCCTTGGTCCCAGCCCGGAGCACCCTCCTACACCCCAACCCCCCCATGCCCACCCCAGAGTCTGCACCCCCATCTGGAGTCCTCACCCTCCCTCATCCCAACCCCCTGCCCCAGCCCAGAGCCCCCTCCCACACTCTGAACCTCTCAGCCCCATCCCGGAGCCCCCCTCCTGCACTCCAAATCCCACATCCCCGGCCCCAGCCCAGAGCCCATACTTCCTCCCACATCCAACCCCCTGCCTCATGCTGGAGCCCCCTCCCATACTCCAAACCTCTTGGATCCACCTGGAGCTCCCTCTTTCACCCCAAACTCCTAATTTCTGGCCCCATCCCAGAGCCTGCACCCCCAGCCATAGCCCTCACCCCCTCCTGCATCCTAACCCACTGCCTCAGCCCAGAGCCCCCTCCCACACCCTGAACTCCTCATTTCTAGCTCCACCCCAGAGCCCACACCTCCAGCCGGAGCCCTCACCTCCTCCCACACCCCAACCCCCTGAGCCAACCCGGTGAAAATGAGCAAGTGAGTGAGGGTGGAGAGGGCGAGCGACAGAGGGAGAGGGGATGGAGTGAGCAGGGAGCGGGGCCTCGGAGGAGGGACGGGGCAAGGGTGTTTGGTTTTGTGTGAATACAAAGTTGGCAACCCTAGGGAGAACTCCAAGCAGAAAGAGTCTTATGTACTGTTATTTAATAGGGTTCTCAGGGAATGTAAAGGCCAATGAAAGAGAGAGAGCTGCAGTCATCTATGGAAAATTAAAAAGAAAAAGTGGTGGGATGGTCTCTTTGCTCTTGCAAAGCTATGGGAGGGCTTTGTCTGCTCCACTAAATCAGACTTTTTACACTGTCTGCAGACACAGGGGTATCTTCTTTTCATGATTGTTGCTGTTTGTAGTTTGAGATGTCCACGATGAGTGGAGCATTTGCAGTATGTTGAACAAAGGTTTAGCTTCAGGTTGAAAGAAAGGAGAAGCCAGCTTTGGCTATCTTGGTGCTATATTGTGCCAGTACAGGGCACACTACAATGTAAGAAGAATTGTCATAGTATGAGGCCTTTAAAAGTGTTGGGAGACGGGAAGGAAGGGGTAGGGAGATCCTAAAAAAAACCCCTTTCCCCTGACCCTAATAAAATGACAGGAGAGTTTGTCATTTTATTCAGTCTTTGCCTGATGCTTGGTTAGTTATTGAGGAGGCTGTTGTAGGTCCAAGAAATATATTGTTCTTCTGATTTATTCTTGGATGCTGGGGGAACCATTCAGAATTCAATGGTTTCTTGTAACTGCTACCTCGTGGGATGGATTGATGACGATGAGGGGAGATTGTTCGTCAGGTACTCCTGTGGTTGCAAGAGATTATGTTGATTGACTTTCAAGTGAAAGGATCATGGAAGGGGAGAGATTATATTATGTTTATATTGTGACAAAGTTCCTCCTCTGCCTTGGTGGGTCCTGCGCTTATTGGCGGATTTGCTCACCTCAGAGATTGACAGCAGCCCTCAGTTTGGCCACTTTTGATAGTGGCTCAAACCTGCTGTTCACTCAGCTAACCTCATCACTGGCCAACATGGGGAAAAGGAAGCAGGACAATCCCCGCAGTCTCTGCTGATCCACTTAGTGGGTCGTGGGTAGGGTGACCAGATATCCTGATTTTATAGGGACAGTCCCAATTTTTGGGTCTTTTTCTTATATAGGCTCCTATTACCCCCACCCCCATCCCGATTTGTCACACTTGCTGTCTGGTCACCCTAGTCGGGGGACAGGCCAGGGACCTTCCCCTCTGGTGGGTCCCACAGTCCAGGTCAACTCCTCTTATATCCAGTAGGGGGGAGGGGGAGGGGGGGAACCCGGGCCCACCCTCTACTCCGGGTTCCAGTGCAGGGCCCTGTGGGTCACAGCTGTCTACAGTGTTTCTTGTAACAGCTGCGTGACAGCTACAACTCCCTGGGCTACTTCCCCATGGCCTCCTCCCAACACCTTCTTTATCCTCACCACAGGACCTTCCTTCTGATGCCAGATAGCATGTGTACTCAGTCCTCCAGCAGCACACCCTCTCACTCTCAACTCCTTGCGCGCCCCTCACTGACTGAAGTGAGGTCCTTTTTAAACCAGGTGCCCTGATTAGCCTGCCTGCCTTAATTGGTTCCAGCAAGTTCCTGATTGTTCTGGAACCGCCCCTGTTACCTTACCCAGGGAAAAGGGACCTGCGTAATCTGAGGCTAATATATCTGCCTTCTATCACTCTCCTGTAGCCCTCTGGCCTGGAGGGAGGTAGGTAGGGGGCTGCTTCTCCTGCTACTAGGCCCTGGGCTCTCCCTACAACTGCAGCTACTCGCCCCCTCTGACTCTGGGGGAGCCCCCCCAGCCGGCAGGAAGGGCCAGGGCACAAAGAAAGGTAAAGGCCCCGCCAAAAAGGCCAGGCCCTCCATGGCGGGGGCTGCCCCCACTGCTGCGGCCCCGCCACCGGCCGCGGCGTCCCTCCCCGCTGTTCCCTCCACCAGCTCTGTGGGTGGTCCCTCCCCCGGCCCTCAGGGCATACGCCCAGGTTGCGGCGGCCCCCCCGCCTGCCGCTGCATCATCATCTCAACCGACCACTGCCTCTGCTACCATCTACAGCGGCCGAGGCCCCTTCCCCACCTTGACCAGGAAGCACGGCGTCCGTTGCCTCCTGGTACCCGCCTCGCCCCACGTGGAGACCTACGTGCGGGTGTTGGCGAGGGTGGTGGGGCCCACGGCCATTGTGGCAGCCTCCAAGATGTACGGAAAGGTTGTCTTCTTCCTAGCATCGGAGGCCGCCGCCCAGGAGGTGGTGGAGAAGGGCCTGGTCGTGGGGGGTGTGTTCGTCCCCCTGGAGCCGCTAGAAGACCTGGGCGCCTGACTGGTCCTGACTTCTGTCCCTCCCTGCCTTCCTAATGCCGCCCTGTTACCCACCCTCTCTACCCTGGGGAGGCTGATCTCCGTGGTAAGCCTTCTCCCATTGGGCTGCAAGGACCCCGCCCTCCATCATGTCCTCTCGTTCCGCTGGCAGGTACAGTTACAACTGCCGGCGGCGGCGTGTGACGGAGAGGCGCTCGAGGGGTCCTTCTTGGTCCCCTACCAGGGGGCCCGCTACCGGGTGCATTATTTGACGGGGGAGGCCCGGTGCTACTTCTGCCGGGTGATGGGGCACGTCCGGAGGGACTGCCCCTTGGCCCGGCACGGAGGGACATCCAGGACCCCCGAGCCCTGGCAGGGCGCCAGCCCCGGCATCGCCGGCACCCCTGGCTGCCCGGCGCCTGAAGCCGCCCCTCCTCCTTTCCGGCCCACCAACGCTCCCGCTCGGGCCCAAGGGGTATCTCCCCCAGTGCGCCCAGACGAGCGGGAGGGCCCCGCCTCTGCTGCCTGCGATCTGGCGGGGCCTGTGGAGGTGGGTGAGTTAGGGATACTGCCGGGCATAGAAGAGGGCACGCCCCAGGGAGAATCCTCCCTCCTACATGCTGCCCCACCATTGCCTCCCCGAGTCCCTGAGCCTTCGCCCTTGCTCCCTGACCCGACCCCTGTTAGCCAGCCCCCAGATGATGCCATGGAGGGCTGGTCCTTAGCACAGGGGAAGCGGGGCAAGCGGAAGGCTCGGGCTCCGCTCCTCCCATCTTGTGCGGAAGCCCCCCGGAAGACCAGGAAAGGGGGCATTGCTGCCGAGCCTTCTGCTTTGCCCCCGAGTGGATTTTGTCCACCATTGCTGGCTGGGGAAGACGTGGCAACATCGGAGGATAGCACTGCCCCTCCTCCGCAGTCCCTTCCTATGGAAGCCCCTGATGGAGCCCCTCTCACCCCCTTACAATCTGCAGCCCCTGCAAGCACCAAGGCGAGCGTCGCTTCGGGTGCTGGGGGGGAGAGCCCTGGGGTGGTGGAAGGTGATCTCCCCTCCATTTATGAGGAGATCGAGGCCCTGGGTCTGACCCCGGTTACCCAGGGGGAGGACGACCCTCTGCCAGCGGGCCTCGATTTGAGTGACCTAGCCTCGGCCCTCCTTTCCCTGTGTTCCGTCCCCCTACCCACTGCTTCCGCTCCCTCCTCCGAGGAGCCCCTGGACTCTTCCACCAACCTGGCCGCAGATGGCACCCCGCTAGCGGCCGCCGAGCCTCTTGAGGCGACGGCCAGTGCCATGCGGCCGGGACCCGAGTTGCCAGGGGACTCCCTCGTGGCTGCGGGGCAGCCGACCTCCTTTCCGGGTGGGGGCCCCATCGTTGATTCTCCACCTATGGATGCCGTGGCCTTCCCATCTGCCCTGGAGCACGAGCCCGGCATCGCCGAGGGCCCCCCTCACTCCCTGAATCCCTGAGCCCATTTGCGGGGTGCCACTCCCCCCACCCTGTGGCCTGGCTGCTGAGGCCCCCGATCCCACTATCACCCCTTCCCCTGTCCCTATTCCTGACTCCGGCCCTGCCCCTGATACCGACCCCGTCCCTATCCCCTCCGCTTCCCGTGATGCTATTTCCGCCCCTGAGGCCGTCTCCTTCCATATTGCAGAGGATGACCCCCAGGGAGCGGCCTTTGTTTTTCTGTGTCCCGACCCACCAGGGGCTGCTATCTTCCCTCCGCCGCCCCCCATTGAGCCAGGGTCTGAGGCGGGCCACGTGGTGCCAGCCCATCGGATGCCACGTCGAGGGTCTGCCCCCTGCTTGCCCATCTCGGTGGCCCACGGGGCTGTGACAGGGGCCCCTCTGGGGGAAAGTCATGGATCAGTAACCCTGCCTCCCCATGCGCTGAGAGAGGAGCTACGGGAGTTCCTTGAGGACGTCCGAGGCTCCCGCAACAAGGTACAGCTTGAACTCCAGCGATGGGGGGATTTCCATCAGATCCTCCGGGCCGCGAGGGCCCTCATGGGGGAGGGTAAGAGGACCGGGAGGCAGGCCGCCGCGGCCTACCAACGGGTCCGCCTCTTCTGTGACTCCTTAATCGACTACGGGGTAGGTCACGGATTGTTGCGCGGCCCGACGGAGGCCGTGGGCGTCTCTGCCGGCGAGGATCCCCCCCAGCCCTCATTATGGCACCGATCATCTTTGCAACATTGAACACCCGGGGCTGTAGGATGGGTCTCCGCAGGAACCAGGTGCTCTCCTTCCTTCGGGAGGGGGGGTACTCTGTGGTTTTCCTGCAGGAGACCCATACGGATCCGGCCGCTGAAGTTAGCTGGCGGCTGGAGTGGGGGGACAGGGTCTACTTTAGCCACCTCACAGTTCGTACGGCTGGAGTGGCGACCCTGTTCTCCCCCGACCTATGGCCCGAGGTGCTGGGGGTCGCCGAGACTGTGCCGGGCCGCCTGCTGCACCTCCGGGTCCGCATGGAGGGGCTTGTAGTCAATCTCGTCAACGTTTACGCCCAGACATTGGGCCCGGAGAGGTTGCGTTTTTATCAGCAGGCGTCCGCCTTCCTCGGCACCTTGGATCCTTGCGAGTGCCTGGTCCTGGGCGGGGACTTTAACACCACTCTCGAGGAGTGGGACCGCTCAGGGACCGAGCAGTGCCTGGCCGCCGCGGACGTCCTCCGGGAGATCGTCGAACATCACTCCCTGGTGGACGTCTGGCGCGACCACCACCCGGATGACGTTTCGACGTTCACTTTTGTCTGGGTGGAGGTCCATCGGTTGCGCCACTCCCGGTTGGACCGCATCTATTTGTCATGCTTCCATCTTTCATGAGCCAACTCCTCCAGCATTCGGCCGGCCCCTTTTTCAGATCACCATCTAGCCACCGTGACAGCCTCTCTCTGCGCGGAGAGGCCGGGGCCGGCCTATTGGCACTTTAATAATAGCTTGTTGGAGGATGTGGGCTTCGTGGCGTCCTTCCGGGAGTTCTGGCTGGCCTGGCGAGGGCAGCGGCATGCCTTTCCCTCGGCGCGGCGGTGGTGGGACCTGGGGAAGGTGCGCACCCGGCTCTTCTGCCGTGACTACACCCGGGGCGCCAGCCGACAGAGGGATGCGGTGATAGGGCAGTTGGAACGGGAGGTCTTAGAGCTGGAGAGGCATCTGGCCGCCAGCCCCGGTGATCCATCCCTCTGCGGAGCATGCCGGGAGAAGCGGGAGGAGCTCCGGACCCTCGAGGACCATCGGGCCCGAGGTGCCTTTGTTCAATCCCGCATCTGCCTCCTTCGGGAGATGGATCGTGGCTCCCGCTTCTTCTACGCCCTGGAGAAAAAGAGGGGGGCCAAGAAGCACGTCACCTGCCTTCTAGCAGAGGACGGCACCCCCCTCACGTATCCGGCGGAGATGTGCGGGAGGGCCAGGGCCTTCTACGCAGGCCTTTTCTCCCCGGATCCGACCGATCCTAACGCTTGCAGAATGCTCTGGGATGAACTCCCGACGGTCAGCGCGGGCGACCGAGACCGGCTGGAGCTGCCTCTCTCTCTGGGTCGAGTTTTCGGAAGCCCTCTGCCGCATGCCCACCAATAAATTTCCGGGCATGGACGGGCTGACCGTGGAGTTCTACCGCGTGTTTTGGGACGTCCTCGGCCTGGACCTTGTCACCGTCTGGGCCGAGTCCTTGCAGGGCGGGGTCCTCCCTCTTTCGTGCAGGCGAGCCATGCTCGCCTTATTGCCGAAGAAGGGGGACCTCCGCGATTTACGGAATTGGCGTCCCATCTCGCTCCTCAGCACGGACTATAAAGTCGTAGCGAAGGCCATCTCGCTGCGGCTAGGGTCCGTGCTGGCGGACGTGATCCACCCAGACTAGACCTACACCATCCCGGGCCGCACCATCTTCGACAACTTGTATCTGGTCCGGGACCTCTTGGAACTCGGGTGTAGGGATGGTCTGTCGTTCGCCCCCCTGTCCCTGGATCAGGAGAAGGCGTTCGACCGGGTGGACCACGGGTATCTCCTGGGCACTCTGCGAGCGTTTGGCTTCGGGCCCCACTTTGTGGGTTTTCTCCAGGTGCTGTATGCTTCCGCGGAGTGTCTGGTCAGGCTCAACTGGACCCTGACCGAACCGGTCAGCTTCGGGCGAGGAGTATGTCAAGGGTGCCCCCTCTCGGGCCAGCTGTATGCTCTGGCGATCGAGCCCTTCCTCTGTCTCCTCCGTAGGAGGTTGACAGGGTTGGTGCTGCGGGAGCTGGAGCTGCGGGTGGTCCTGTCGGCGTACGCCGACGACGTGCTCCTCGTGGTCCAGGACCCGGGCGACTTGGTGCAGGTGGAGGCTTGCCAGACATCTATTCGGCAGCCTCCTCCGCCCGGGTCAACTGGGTCAAGAGCTCTGGCCTGGTGGTAGGGGACGGTGGCAGGCGAGCTCCCTCCCACCCGCGCTTCAGGCCGTCCGGTGGAGCAAGGGTCCGCTGCTCTATCTCGGCGTTTACCTTTCTGCCACGCATCCGTCTCCGCCGGAGAACTGGCTAGGTTTAGAGGGCAGGGTGTCGGAGCGGCTCCGGAAATGGACAGGACTGCTCCGGTGTCTCTCCCTTCGAGGGAGAGCACTGGTGCTCAATCAACTAGTCCTGTCCATGCTCTGGTACCGGCTCAACACCCTGGTCCCGGCCCCGGGTTTCCTGGCCAACCTCCGGACGTCGATTCTGGAGTTCTTTTGGTCAGGACTGCACTGGGTCTCTGCGGGGGTTCTCCATCTACCCCTGGAGGAGGGAGGGCAGGGCCTGAAGTGTCTGCACGCTCAGGTCCACGTCTTCCGCCTTCAGGCCCTGCAGAGACTCCTTTATGGTGCAGGTGGAGCGTGGAGCGTATTGGTGCACGCCTTCCTGCGCCGCTTCCGAGGGCTCCGATATGACCGGCAGCTCCTTTGTCTCCATCCGAGAGGTCTTCTGCGATACCTCTCCGGGCTGCCGGTCTTCTACCAGGACCTCCTCCGGACCTGGAAACTGTTCTCAGTGACCAGGTCCATGGCGGCCACCGTGGGGGCAGATCTCCTCGCGGAGCCCCTGCTACACAACCCCCAGCTCCGTGTGCAGGTGGCGGAGTCCCCCATGGTGCACCAGAGGTTGGTCTTGGCAGAAGTCACCAAAGTCGGAGACCTCCTGGACTACGACTGGGGAGACTGGCTGGATCCCCTGACAGTCGCTCAGCACATGGGGCTCTCCAGACCTCGTACTCCCCGGCGCGTCCTTCAGGAGGTGAGGGCCGCTTTGCCACCCGCTGCTCGGGACTATCTTGACCGGGTCCTGCGAGAGGGCACGCCCCGCCCACCCTCCACTCCGAGCCCTCCAGACTTTTTCATCGGGCCCCTGCCCCGTGGACCCAACCGGCCCCCTTCCCGTCCCTTCGCCATGAGCCGGCTGCACGATCTGCAGCCGGTTCTGTTCCGGACCACGCCAAGGAAACATCTATACACACTCGTGCTCCATGTTCTTCATGTCCTCACCCTCGCGTCCCGTCCCGATACGAAGTGGCGGGACCTTCTGCCACCTCTGGAGGGTGAGGAGCCCCGGTGGGCCAGCCTTTATTCTACTCTGATCCCGAAGCCCACCGGGGACATCAGTTGGCGGCTCCTTCACGGAGCTGTGAGCATGGGCGTGTACTTGGCGCGGTTTACCCCTATCCCAGACACCTGCCCCTTCTGCGGCGTGAGGGAGACCCTGGCGCATGTTTACCTGGAGTGCGCCAGGCTGCAGCCCCTATTCCGGCTCCTCACGGATATTTTGTTAAGATTTTGGTTGCACTTTTCTCCTCACCTTTTTATTTATGCACTCCCTATCCGTCGCCCCACAAAGTCACGGGACCTCCTGGTCAACCTCCTCTTGGCCCTAGCGAAACTGGCCATTTATAAAACCAGCCCACTTCCTGGATCCCAATAGGATCACTCTCCTGTAGCCATCTGGCCCGACCCTGTCACAATATATATATAATAGGCTTTATATAATGTTTAACCTTGTTCAAAACAAAGTGCTTGTAAGAAACTACTGAATATTCTCATTGCACCAAATGTTAGAGCTTGAAGGTACTTGTTGAAGAACAGAAGAGTATTTTTTGCTGAATCTTTAATGTTAGAATGGGACTAGAAAAATTCCTATTTTTATTTTCCCCACAAACTACTCAAGTGTTCTGGACAGGCAAGGAATGTGAGTGTCTCAGAATGCACTGCGACACAGAAATCTCACAGTTGGGTGGTGAGGGTTTCAGCACAGAATAGCAGTGTGGCTCAGCACAGATGGGCTTTAAGGTGGTTAGGGAAGGGGAAGAGACAGGTTGCTGCAGGTGGAGCTGGAGAAGAATTGGAGAGTAGGCAAGGAAGGGTGAATGACTGGCAAGAGGTCTGAACGGGAACAAAACCTCTGATCACATAGAATTAGCCACTGGGACGGTTCTTCAAAACCAGGAGGATCATGGTGGGATCAAAATGGTACATCTGGTTAGTGTAGCACCTGTGTCTCTGGGCTGCACTTCAGCTACCTGTGTTATATGCAATCATAGAAGATTAGGGTTGGAAGAGACCTCAGGAGGTCATCTAGTCCAACCCCCTGCTCAAAGCAGGACCAACACCAACTAAATCATCCCAGCCAGGGCTTTGTCAAGCCGGGCCTTAAAAACCTCTAAGGATGGAGATTCCACCACTTCCCTAGGTAACCCATTCTAGTGCTTCACCACCCTCCTAGTGAAATAGTGTTTCTTAACATCCAACCTAGACCTCCCCCACTGCAACTTGAGACCATTACTCCTTGTATTGTCATCTGACACCACTGAGAACAGCCTAGCTCCATCCTCTTTGGAACCCCCCTTCAGGTAGTTGAAGGCTGCTATCAAATTCCCCCCTCATTCTTCTCTTCTGCAGACTAAACAATCCCAGTTCCCTCAGCCTCTCCTCGTAAGTCATGTGCCCCAGCCCCCTGATGATTTTCGTTGCCCTCCACTGGACTCTCTCCAATTTGTCTACATCCTTTCTGTAGTGGGGGGCAATATTCCAGATGTGGCCTCACCAGTGCCGAATAGAGGGGAATAATCACTTCCCTCAATCTGATGGCAATGCTTCTACTAATGCAGCCGTTAGCCTTCTTGGCAACAAGGACACGCTGCTGACTCATATCCAGCTTCTCATCCATTGTAATTCCCAGGTCCTTTTCTGCTTAGCCAGTCGGTCCCCAGCCTGTAGCGGTGCATGGATTCTTCCATCCTAAGTGAAGGACTCTGCACTTGTCCTTGTTGAACCTCATCAGATTTCTTTTGGCCCAATCCTCCAATTTGTCTAGGTCACTCTGGACCCTATCCCTACCCTCCAGCGTATCTACCTCTCCCCCAGCTTAGTGTCATCTGCGAACTTGCTGAGGGTGCAATCCATCCCATCATCCAGATCATTAATAAAGATGTTGAACAAAACTGGCCCCAGGACCAACCCCGAGGCACTCCGCTTGATACCAGCTGCCAACTAGACATTGAGCCATTGATCACTACCCATTGAGCCCGACAATCTAGCCAGCTTTCTGTCCACCTTATAGTCCATTTATCCAATCCATACTTTTTTAACTTGCTGGCAAGAATACCGTGGGAGACTGTATGAAAAGCTTTGCTAAAGTCAAGATATATCACATTCACTGCTTTTCCCCATATCCACAGAGCCAGTTATCTCATCATAGAAGGCAATCAGGTTGATCAGGCATGACTTGCCTTTGGTGAATCCATGTTAACTGTTCCTGATTACCTTCCTCTCCTCCAAGTGCTTCAAAATGGTTTCCTTGAGGACCTGCTCCATGATGGATCCAGTTACCAAGGCATAGCATGATGGGTTAAGTGCTTAGGTGGAACCTTGTATTAAATTTTCCTGCTTTTATAGCTTAAATTGGATCCTTAATGTTGAATTCACAAACAAGGCTTTGAAAACCTCAAAACCTATTAACAGGAGAGAACCGAACCTACAAACTAGAGGCCAATGTGAAAAATGAAGGGGGTGGGATTGAGAGGTGGGCCATGAGTGCCTACAACTGATCCCAGGGGCAACATCCTGGTCAGAAGCCGGCTCCCATCCAGAGCTGCTAGGATGTGGGAAGGGGCTGGGTTTCTGGCTAGGGGGTTTCATTTTAATATTATGCTATAACAGTCTCTGGCTGCCAGAAGGGAGAAGGGAGTACCAGCCCGGACCTTCCTGGCTACTGTCCTGCTTCTGTTGCCTCTTGCAGTTGATGGAGGAGGGGAAGCTTCTTTGCCACTATTGGGCTAGAAACTTGTTTTTCTAAATGAAAGGTTAGGACATGCAGAAATTGATGTCTTAGGCCTCCCCTTCCTTTCCAGGGAAAACTTCCCACCTGCCTCTAGTGAGTAGCTGAGTGGAGTTTTTTTCAAGCGCTCTTAACAAGTTTTTATATTTACTTTTCTTTCAGACTTTGTCTAATGACAAGTGATTTGACACAGACATTGGTTCATGGTCCATATTAAATTATTCTGATTTGTTACTCCAGTCCATAGCTTTAAATAAATTGTTTTGTACCTATTAAGATTTTATGTATGCTAAGGGCTTTCTTATTATTTAATTGTGTCACTATACCTTTCTAGAGCCACTTGGATTTTATATTTCCCACTTGATAGACTAAGAACCGTTCACTCTCATTTATGAAGCAACACAGGGATACGATTCCTTTCCTGGCAACAAGAGAATGGTTCTATTTGTTCAAACTTTTTCCTCTGTTACTTTTCTGAGAAACAAATCTGTTTCATTTCTCATGATAGGTCTGAGGGGGTTTCCTGTTGCCTCTAGTAAGCCAGAAAGAAGCAGAAATGCTAAAGATCTAACTTCCATCATCAATTAAATGGCTGTTACAAGTCAAATAGTAATATATTTTGGCTAGCATAAATGTTGTCAAGGCAAATACTTTTGAAAAGCAGTTTTAAAATATGATTGTTAAATACTCAGGAATGTGTGGGCCAAAATAATATTGGGGGTAGAGAAAAATCTCCAAATCTAATGCAAGCTTTCCAGCCAATCAGTAGCTGGATTTAGACCCATTCAAGAGATCTGTCTGACTCAGCTATTTTAAGTCATTCTTCAGTCAGTTTGGGTGCTGGCTGGCAGCGTGTAGCTTCTCATCAGTCATTCTTGGGGGAGGTTAGAAGGAAAAAAATCTGTTTCAAACAAATTAAAACACACAACCCAAAACAAAGCAACAAAATAAAACCTCCTCTTTAAACATGTTGGGTTAGGCCATCAGCTGGTGCAAATCACATTAGCTCCATTCACTTCACACCATTTCCCACCTCAGTGAATATTGTATTTTGACATTGGAGAGTGGAGAAGTGCAGCCTTCAGTGTCAATGGGATCTGTGGTGTTTTTCAGCACTTTTGAAAATCAGGCCATAAAGTTTATACACTGAAGGCCACAGAAGTAAACAAACTATTTTAATCAATGTCTTCTTTCAGGATTCTATCCATATGCTTTATGGTTGCAAATTCATTTTTGAGACAAAAACAGTAGGAATACTTAGTTCTGCCATGAGTGCCCGGACTGGACTAGATGACCCCTCCAGATCCCTTTGAGTTCTATGAACATGAGAAACATGATGGGAAGCTGGAAGGGAGACCTGCAGGTTTCCACTCCCAGGACCCAATCCAGTCAATAAAATGAATGAAACACCTATCTTCCCCCCATTTCAATAATTTGTAATCTAACTAAAGCAAACAGTGCCACACTGAATACACTCAGGTGGTGCCAAGCAGCCAGTCACGTGTTGACTTTTTAAACTACTCCAGACTAAAAGACATTTCTGGAAGTTATTTTTGGTATCTATAAATATGGTCTCTGGTGCAATTTTTGAACAGCATGTTGGTGATGTGTATATCAAACTAAATGCATTGCCTACCCAAAGGACTTAAATTCTTATAGAGTATTTCCCTAACCCCAAACCCAACATGCTATAAAAACTCCAGGAGGTTTTAAATATTTACTAGAGCTCCGTTCCGGACAACTCTGTCTGAATTTAAGCACTGCCTACCCATCTGGTAGGAGAGGAGAGTTGTGCTGGCACTGTCTGTTGGGTGGAATGCTACCACTGATAGATGGATTTGCTTCTAACAAAAGGAAGATTCAGAGAGGCCCATATTTTATTTAAAAACTAAGTCTGCTTATGAATTCTGTATTCACTTTGCTCAGCCCTAAACCTGTGGATGCAGCCTCACTGTTTGCAATTAAAATGGAACATTATTAAAACAAAAGGCATCCATACTCCTTGATTGCTAATGGCTGGCTATGAAAAGTTTCAGCATGAACTTTCTCTTAAGTACCAATAAAGCCTGTCAGTCCATAAGTATCTTGGCTGCCGGAACCTTTACTGAGGGTCATATTTAGAGAAAGGGCAAAACCAGCACCTCAGATATGAAACCTTTTAAATGATTTCATACACTACAATTATGAGGTCCAGTATTAGAATTTTTTAATTTCATGGAAGCTCCCAAACCCCATGGTGATACTTTACCAAGGAAATCAACCAACAAGAGTTTATTGTGCCATTTGGCTATTAAATGGCAAATCCCAGTTTTGCAAACAGAAAAAACTCATTGTACAGTTTTATGCTGGAATACTACTACTTTTTGGGAAAAGATAAGTAAACATAATCCTGGGGGTTAGTTTTATCAGTAATACTGCTGTACAAATAAGTGGACCAGTTCCTTTCAGTAATCTTTGGGATGACAGCAGTAAATTATTCATTTGCAAACTCTGGGTTTTTACAGTCAGTGAATATCTGAGATTTTTTTGTTCTACCAGTCTCTGATTCATGCTCTGTATGTAAATGCTTGAATAGCTATCTTTTGGTGCTACCCAAATAATGAACTACAACACTATTTTTTCTAGTGCCTTTTATTACAGAGATGTTGTCTAAGGGAAAAAGCAGATAAAAGAAAATAAAAGAAAAATGCTAAGAAAATTTTATTCTTTTGGGATATTAGATTAAAACATTGGTTACATTTGGTTCCTATCAATCTGATCAGCAACCATTTAATTATCAGGGACTATTTTTGCAGAGACGGGGTGAAACAATTTATTGCATGAAAAAATTCAAGAATAAATTACAGAAGTATAGTAGAGTTTAATACTTTAAAATATGTTGTAACGGGATTGGGTCTCGCCACCTGGCGCCTCCTGCTAGTTACCTCCGGGAATTAACTCAGTCCAGTGGAGCGCCCTCTCTCGGTGGTGTCCCGTCCGTTGTCTCGCCCTTGGTTGGCGTCTGAGCCTGCGTCGCTCTCCAGCTCGCGGCGTCCTCTTCAGGACCACTGCCCTCTGGCAGTGCCCCTCAGTCCATCCACACCCCCTTCCAGGGGGTGGGTGGGTGGGTTGATCAGCAGTCTCTCTACACCCCAGCTACCATGTCCAACCACACATCCCAAAGTCTAATCCCTCTTGTCAGGGATCTGGCATAGTCTATGATGGCCGCTCCCTACGACCGATGGCTGCGTGTACTGCAAGAGGGGAAGGGGGGGGACCCAGGCCCGCCCTCTACTCTGGGTCCCGGCCCAGGGACCCTCTGGCGGCAGCCTCGCTGTCCTCCTTCTCTCCCCTCCGTCTGTCCACATCCCTGGGCCGCTTCCCCTATGGCCCCTCGCACCGGCTAGGCCCTTCCCCTCAGGGCCTGCAGTCTGGCAGACACCGGGCTGGCGTTCCCTTCTGCTCCCCCAGGCCTGCGCTGCGCTGTCCCAGGTACTAGTCTGGAGACAGACCTTCCCCTCTCAAAGGCCTGGGACAGACTGACTGCTTGCTCCCTGTGCGGCCTTTTATTGGGCTGAGCCTGGCCCTGATTGGCTCACAATAAGCCCTTCTCTAATTG
Source organism: Emys orbicularis (assembly GCF_028017835.1). Taxonomy (NCBI): domain Eukaryota; kingdom Metazoa; phylum Chordata; order Testudines; family Emydidae; genus Emys; species Emys orbicularis. The sequence goes on along the minus strand of NC_088684.1, from coordinate 261,168,718 downwards.
GCTCCCTGTCTGCGCAGGCCAACTGGCCTGCTGCAGCCTAAATTCTCAGGGAGTAGGGCAGTCTGCCCCACTACATATGTATACAACAATCAGTATAGTAGAACAATAATTGTTTTGGGATGTTTTATTTTTTCAACATATTCTTCTCTTTCAATTAAATTTGTTTTCTCTGTTACCATAGCATTTCCTGTTCACATTTCTCAGTATGCAGAGGCTAGCCACTGCAAGTGTCCTAATTATTGCGCTAAAATGAAGATATGTTAATTTTCACCACTGTGCTGGTGCTTTGTGAATATTTTCCCCTTGACTATGTGGCTGCTTTTATTCTTTCTGAAACAGTTACTGTCCAGCACTTTTTGTCTGGTTGGCAGAGTGGTGAAGCAGCTATCTTCAAAACTGATGCAGTTACTAACATGTTTTCTATGCATGAAGGCAGACTCACTATCCTCTGCCTCTGGGGACTGTAAATATCATTTTTATGATGTCTGAACTACAGGCCCTGTCAGCCCAGTGATCTTGTTCTCAATTAGCATGATGCAGCCTGATTCAGCAGGGAATAACTGCTCCTTTTCAAGTCCATTTTTCTTTCAGCGTTTCTTGCACTGATTTCCAGCAGTTACCTTAAAGCTTTGGGAACCATCTGTCTCAAAAGAAACTCCCTGTGTGTCACTGTCCAGTTGACAGGGAATTTTCATGCAAAAAATGGCTAATACTACTTTGCTAATTACATCTATATAATATGTGGTCAAATTTTCAGTCCACTAAATTAAAATAAAATAAAGTGAAATATTGCTAATTTGTATTAATGATGGAAAAAACCCATTGCTGTATTTGTAAATTAGTGAATATGCAAACAAGCACATTAAAAAAGGATAGATATTACATCACAAAATGAACTTTATTCATCTGGTAATAATGTCACATTATAGTTATACTACTGATAGATCAACTGTACATGTAGGACTAGTTAAGATGATGTCTGGTGAGAACTAAGTGTCCCTCATGCCAAAAGTTCAACCCCTGTCTACTGTAAAAATGTTACCTTCCAGTTATGGATATTTTTCCCATTGAGGTCCCTTGGTAAAGAAGGAATCTCAAATAGCATTGCCCCTAAAATTTGGAAGAGGTAAATGAAGCACATATCTTTGAAGACTTCTTTATATTCAACTTTCATTTGTTTTCATCTTGCTCCTATGTCAGGGGATTGGATGTGGGAGATCTGGAGGGGGACTATTGAGGCAGAGACCAACTATCAAACTTCTGTCTGCCACCTCCCCAGCCTTCTCCAGACACTATCATTAATTTCCAGACCAATGCAGGAAACAGCAGAAAATAGAGGCAGGGGGGAACTATGTCATTCCTAGCACCCACGACTGCACCTACATTTCAATGGAAGACTTCTAGCCGTGATCCTCCCCAACAATTTGGCCATCTCTTCAGGGCCTCTCCCCATCCAACTTGATTTAATTCCTGCATCTCTTGCTACTGGAGTCTCTCAAACTCTAGTTGCATAACTGGCTCAAGAGTGGATGTTTGAGGCCACATAACCCCACACTCACGGGCTTCCACTCATAGTCTTTCACAAGAAGAAATGGAGGGTTAGACTAGGCACATGGAATTTGAATTGCCTTAGTGGGGCAGAAGAGGAGTTTATTTGGTCTATAATTTATAGAAGGATAATTGGAGAGAGATCCCAAACTGGAGAGGCAGGATACCCAAATCAGTATGTAGGTACCCAAATATCCATTTGATTGCCTAAATCCTGTAGTTAGATAATCTATTAAATTGCCCCAGTTTTAGGCATATGCCAGCATATTCTTTTCTGTTGAAATGTCAATTTACATGAAAACTGGTAGGCTATGTGGTCCAAAAGCCTCAATGGTATTAATTTTAAATGGCATAAATTTAGAAAAATGGTAAGTTAGAAAATAGTAAATATTGTGTTTCTTTACTTGGAATTCTATACAGCTATGAACTATTTTTTTATTGTTGAAGAAAATCTATTTAGACAGGAATGTTTATTGATAATTTTAAAGTTAGGAATAATTACACATATGATAGGGTTGTTCCCTTTCTCTGCTCCTTTACATCCTGGTTATTGAGCCACTGTATAAAATTTCCGAAAGCGCTTGAGTGACTTAGGCCTTGGCTACACTTGCAGACTGAGCAACAGATTAAGATTAAAACACTCAGGCTAACCTATTACTCACCTGGCATTTACTGTGATTCAGTTAACAACCTACCCATGTTTAGAAACAATGCACTTTTTCCTACAGCCAGAATCAGTTCATTAAAGTCAACCACTCCTCTTAATTGGCACAGAGGCAGAAAACAGCTCATTATAACAACCCAAAATGCTACCTTGGCTACCAGAACAGGACTAGCTCATGCTTGACAAATAGTTCTTGTAAATGTCCAAGCAAATATTAAATATTAAATATGATGGCATCAAGCTATAAATGTATGTTTCTTTCTCTGTGCATATCTTTATTGATACACATTATAATGCTTGTGTATAGGGGTCTGAATTTTCAAAAATAGTTTATGGCAACAATTTTGCCCACATTAGAATCCATATTTATACAGACATATTATCTTGCTAGAGAGCTAACTACCCAATTTACACATGCAAAAAATTGCACATGTATAACTTTAGGTACAAAGTTCGTCCCCAGTGCTGCAATGTAATCCATCAGATCACATGGCTCATTTAAAAAATTGGCTCATAATGTGTAATATACAGTATGGAAGTTTTTTTATTGTAATACTAATATAGAAACTAAGGATAATTGCTTTACTGTGACACCATAGAAAGCTTTTGCTTTTATAGTTAGTTACAGAACAAGGGACTCTAAATAAATCCTTAGTCTGTGGTGAGGTGGCGAAGTTTTATTAACCATTCTCTGTGAAAGTAGACTCTTCTAGTCAGCCCTGGAGAGTAGTCAGATGACTTGTTCATGTCCAGTTCTGTAAAGATTTTTCATGTGATTTATTTATGTGACTATAAATATCAAATTAGAATGTTACAAAGCCATAGCATGTAATCTAATATGTTGTATATTTGAGTCTATATTTGGTAGTGAAAAACTATGAGGACGAGTGTTTTTCTATAATTTCTGTAACACAACAGAGATGTAATAAATAGGTACTATAGCAATAGATAAACCCAGGATAAACTCAAACATAAATGGGGCACATGTGTGTATTGGGGAGGAAGTTTAACTCAATGAATAGGACACTGGACTAGGAGTAAAGACCTGTTCCAGGATCTGCCACCATTGTGCTATGTGAATAGGGGAATTAAATTAATCTCTCTGTGCCTCAGTTCCCCCATCCCTAAAATGGGGATAATGATATTCTCCTTTGAACAGAACTGTGTATGATAGGCACTATATGGGAACCAAGTGGTGATGGTGATTAGCTGCTGTTAGCAGTGCATTACCTAGATTTAGAAGACATTCCTTAGACAGTAAAATTCTTGAATAAAATATATTTGAGTTTGTGGTCAAAGAGCAATATAATATTTCTGTTTTCTTTTTATATTGTATAATTGTCATCTTATTGTTGTAGATGTATGTTTAACTTTCATGTAAAATGTCTGTAACCTTTACTTTTCCTGCCTTTTGAAGAGATCAGTTTTACAAAGAGTCTGAGCAACTGTGAATGGTTATCCTGATGAGAATGTTGCAATCAGACACTGAAAACGTGTTGCTGAGAATGACAGACAGATATTGATTTTCGGATTACAGCCCCCTGGTAATACTGCTTAATGTGCGCAAATTGTGGTGAAACACTACGAAAGAACATGTCAGGGAAATACATTCAGGATTACAAGGAGGAGGTTCATTGGAGCTGATTGAAAATGCTTGATTTAAAAACATTTTTTTTTCTGCTGTGTTCGGCTGTCCTTTCTAGACACGATGAGCATTTACTGCGGTACGTGCAATTTACCCACTGCATATAACTAGCTTTTGTGGGCTAACAGGAGATGGTAGAAAAAGGAAAAAGATGTATCGTGGCAATATGATTGGAACATATTAACATCTTTTTGCATAAACAGTATATGCTTAAAAATTTATTTTGTCATATTAAAAAGTAAACTGAAGCAGAAAGGTAAATTAGATTCTGATTTTCTTCAGAAGAGTGGATTAAACCATTCTAAAATATATGGCTCCTGCACAAAAACTTTAGCAGGATGCTGACAAACTGTAAGGCTCACAGATGTGGGATTTTAGAAAGAAAGAAACTGACTTAATGGTGTTTTTAATCATAAAATGGAAACAAAGAACAAGAAAGAGAGTTAAGAAAACTATTGCCTACTTCCCTCCTGGAAAATATATCAAACTGTACATTTCAAAGCAAAGATCACTTTCTTTAGATTCTGTGGCACTTCTTGTTAAGGAAATTCTAAGTCAGGATAGTGCAGTATTGCTCCCTGTGTTACAAGATATAATAAAATAAATGTGGGTAAAAATGTCTTGAAATCTTGAATTAAAATAACATATTGTTAGCATATATACAAGAGCTGGAAAGAAAACAAAAGCCAGCAATGCTACATCCCAGTTCAGAATTGTAAGGTATTTTTGTTGCACATATTTTACCTCTACCCCACACTTATTTTTCTGGTCTCAGACAGTATATGTATAGTGATTGTTACTAGGAAAATGCATATAAATATATATTTTAGTAGGAATAGGTGAACCTGATGGAATTTAAGATTTTTGGCCTTGTAAACTATTTTATATTTGATTTTTCAACGTTTGCAACCCAAGTTTGTACCAGTTTCTCTCCTACAATGTAATTGTCTCTTTCTCGTTTCTTCTATTATCTAGAAAAACATTTTTAAGTTGACTCATTAAATGGAAGCCTGTGCTGTATACTAGGAACAGAAGACTACGCACACAAGCTAGGCTGGCACCAGAGAATAGAATTAGAATTTATTAGAATTTGTCTCCTTCCTTCCGCTTTGCTCATTTTTTCAGTTCCTCTGGATTTGTTCTTTCACACTTTCCCCACTAGATTGTTTGCTCTGCCTTTTCTCTTAGATTTCCCCCCCAATCTCTTCTAAGGAGAATTTGAACCGAATATATCATTTCAGTACAAGTCAAACTTTGAAACCCACAGTTATTGAATGCTTCAAAATTGGGCAAAATGATTTTTTTCATCCCTAAATTTTAGACAGAAAGAAGACCCATGTTTGTTTTACTAAAAATCGAGGTAGGGAAAACCTATATGTTGGAAATCCCGTAATTGTTAAATGTAATTGATTGGTTGTAATGTCAAGATTCCAACACAAGAAGGATTGATTGTGAGTTTAAAGAGAGAGGCTCCATCTACACTGAATGGTTGATGGGGGAGGGGTAATTAGAAGGCTATAAAAAAACACCACAGCAGGAGAATGGAGAGGAATATGAGGAGAAGAAAGCTTAAACATTAAATACAAAATAAAAAAAAATACTGTGAAAGATTATGAGACTATAGCCCTTTTTAGAACATGCTCAATGGTATTTCTAATTATTCTGTGTAGCATTTAGGTGCCGAAGTGATAGGTTCCTCAGAAATAGCTAAGACAGGCAGAAATCCTGCTTGCTGTAATCACTGAAGTAATCCCATTAACTTCAGTGGGTCAGCTTGCATCAGTAGTGGTTGAGCAGGACTTGGGCCTCATTGTGGAAAGCTGCAGTGTGTCACTGCATTCATATTTTGGCAGTGGATAAGCTTTGCAGTAATTAGTTGCTGATGTAAACAATATCCTTTAGAGCATGTTAGTGAGGCCTGGGTTATAAGTGCATGCTTGTCAGTATTATGTTTAGGACATGTAAATCTTATGTTAATTATTCCTATTAGAAATTTTGAGATATATTTTCAGATCGATAGATAATCCTTCAGGACCTGATGAGAAAACAAGGTTGATGGGCAAGCAGTGGTTCCGCATTCTCTTATTTTTTATATGTTTTAGTCCACGCTTATGGAATAGTTATTGGGCCAGATTATGAAGTGTTTAAGGAGTCAGGAGAGGGCCCAAGAAGCCTCCTCATCCCTTCTAGTGCCTCTGTGGATAAGGGCTAGTCCCAACATGGATCGGAGATATCACCTCTGGCAGCACTAGCTTCAAAGGTGTCAGTGTGAAGTTGGGAGCATGGTGCTGTCTCCACTCTACTGGCTGGCAGAATTGGCCAGGTGTGTGAGGAGAGCGCACTGCACCTGTTCAAAGTGTGATAGAGCATCTGAGACAGCGTGCACTCCCCTGGAATCCGGACAGGAATTCTAGCTGAAGCAGCTAAAATTGCTGTTGGCACTTCTGCTGTAGTGCACTCCCCTCCTTTCTCTACTACAGGGCTGTGATAAAAGGAACAGTGTAGGCCATGACTTTTAAAGTTACATGGATTGAATTATATAACTCATAATAAAATCAATAGTAATTTTGTGGCTTAATTCTATAAGGGTAGATAACATTATATTTCACTTGGCTTATTTCTGCATTTTCCGCAGGGGACAAAGAACTTGTTTCCTGTTGTTTAACTCATTGTGGTTTTCTTTGATATCAGTTATTTAATTATTGGAGGCACTGTGCTCTTTTAATGTAAACTTGAAAATAGCATCTAATGGGAAAGTTGTTGCTCTGAGCTCTGCTGGTGCTTATTTGACTTTTAAAGTAGGATGATGTGGTAAAGAGATCACAAAAGATTTTAGGATTTAGATAAAAGTAAGTTAGAAATTGTTTCACCTGCCTCCCCCTCCCCCTTACATTCTTACTATAGCTCAGGGTCGTTAAGGTCAAACTTGAAATGTCACTGTCTGAATTAATTAGTAGATAGAGTGTTAGAGAACTCAATAGAAGCCTGCCTGTCATCTACCCATTTAAAACAAAAAGTGTGATTAAGATCAGTTTCAGAGTTTACCTTCTACCAGATGGCACAGTTGCCTTGAATCTGTTTCTGAATCCAGGATTTAAAGGTGGAAAAGATTACACAAAGGGTGCCACCCGGCTGGCTACACTGTCTAAATTATGGCATCTGTCATGATTTATTTTATGTGAATAGTTGCTACTCTGGATTAAATTTATTAGCAAAAATTATGAAAATGGTTACTGTGATATTTGCAGAACTGACTTTTCCCCTTCCCAGTCAAAACAACAAATCGGGTTAGATTTATATTACCAATCGAAGAATTGTTAAATTTATAGAGTATGATCTTAGAGAGATTGGGAGTGAGTGCTGTATATGGTTACTGTAAATTGTGATGGAAACACTTACTACAAATTTAAAAGAAAGAAAAAAGAAACAATTTAAGTCTGGTTTGGTATTTCCCCCCCGTAACTGAACAAATGTTAAAATTGTGTATCTCCATAACAAGTATGTTTTACAATAATGCAAGCATTCTGCTGCTACAGGTTTTATATCACAGAACCTTGAGTCTGTGTATTACCCTCAAGGTTCAAAATAATGGCAAGCATGAATAGTCCCTAGAGAGTGACAGTCTGTGTGAAATCACTGTTTGAAGACTTGAATTGTTTACACATAACACTTTAATAATTACCATATCAAAGCCAGCAGGAAAAAATCCTAAGGACTTTTAAAGTGAGCATGATGGGGAATTTTAATAAGATAATCTACTTTTGGTGAAGTGGAGTTAATCAATACATATCAAAGAGATTCTCTTTATAAACTTTTGTTGAAATACCATGATTACATGGCCGTATTTCTATTGACTAGAGTTCCTGATTGTACCTGAGTATCTGATTTCTCAGATACTCAGGTACCACCCATCATTGTTATGTGGATATGTGTTTTATAGGACTGGAAAAATCTACTATGATGAGAATTTTGGCATTTCCAGACTTATAGGTTTAAGGTCCTCTCTACACTAGGAAAGTGACAAGAGGTGTCACTCATTGACCAGGGTATAAAATGTTTGTTTATTTCTGGTTTGTTTTGTTATACCTGCCTGTGATACTGCTCTAAACACTGCAGGATTCACTTTGCCTAATGCAGCATTGTCATCATGTTGTGTTGTAGCATGACAGGGCTGCTGCATTTTGTGTGTCCTCGTCCAGTAATCTGTCACCATAGCCTTTTCAGTTTAACAGCGCTGCATCTAATATGGTAGGTCTTGTCCTTTCTTTCTCCCTTGGATAGCATTGCTTCTGTTAGTATGAGCTATTATCAGTCTCAGTAGCCATGCAATTAGGAATTGAGATATTTAGATGTCACTTGCAGGTGAAACAAAGCAAGTTTTCCAAATATAGCTTTGGTGCAAGGAGTGGGGAAGAGGTTGATCTGGTAGCAGAAAGCAATCAAATGTCCAGGCAAATAATTATCTCAGGATAGGTCTGTGTTTTAATCTCCTTAATGTTCTTCAGTGTACTTAAATGAACATGATGACAAGAATTCCAGTACATATGCTGTGGGGAATGGGATGTATTTCTTTCTGGGGCAGTCTTTGTCCATGCTGGCATTTATGGAACATTGAACATTAAGGTGAAATAAAACTAACTGGTCTTCTTCTCTTTGTCTGGTTTTCCTGACAATTGGAGTAAGACCTGTGAAGGGAAGGTTCAGTAGCTCATTGGGACCCAGACTGTTTATTGAAATGCATCTTCTGCTTGAACTCTCAAGTTAAATTTTATTTGGTTTAGGTGGGATTGTCACTCTTCTGTTCCTACTTGGCCTTTTGCATAATTACTAAATAAAAGCATACATTTTATGAGCCAGATTCTTTAAAATATGCTTGCAAAATATGTGAGCACATTTGTTGTGGGTGTAGATTAGTAAGCAATGTGCACAAATGGTGCATCACATAATTGCCTAGTATGTATGCGCAAATAAGCATTCATTTCCTCATATGAAAGAATGAACCTGTAGATTCTTTGGTTCATTTTTAATGAGTAACTTGAAAATTGGCCTTATATACTTTTGATATATAGAATAAATAACAGCTAAGTAGGCAATATGATGCTATAATTCCATCTTGGAGTTATCGTGATCACATAAACAATGAGGCACTGCAGTCTTCAGTGGCATGTGTAGTAACCAGTACCTGGAATTGGAATTATCAGTGTGTAACTCAAATTTTATATTTCTCTTTTATTTTATGATACATACATACATACATATATACACATATATACACACACCTGCTGAATTTTTGTCCTGGATATTCACCAACAGCTCTGATCCGACTGCTACATCCCTCCTTCCCCATATCCCGCATTACTTCCCCTTTCTGCCTTTCCTTACTCTTAGAAGTTAGTCAGAGCATCTATCTCCTACTGCTTCAGCAGCTCTTTGACTACAGAATGGTGTGTATGTGAGGTGTAGGTGCTGGTGATGACAAAGTATTGCAGAAATCTCATAATTCACAGATGTGATGTCATACATTTGAATTTAAATTATGAATTTTTAAGTTTCATGAGGGTGTGATGTCATATCTTTAAAACAAGGGTTTCCATGTGTTTAACACTACAATCCATGTGTTAGATGCATTTACTCTTTACAGTAGCTTTCATTTGTTTAATAATGTAGATTTTAATATTTAACATCTCATATTTTTCTCTCATTTGGTGCTACTGACAAAGAGTAAACTGAGACCAGATGGTTGGCAAACTGAGAAACCACCTGGCATACAAGCATTGCCAAATATATTTCTTTCCCATTTTTCTTCATATAACTTGAGTATATTGGGGCAGCAGATCTAGCTGAGACGGGTCTGGAAACTAGCAAATAGGGATTCCTAGAGAATACTTGTGGGCAGGGCAGAGCAGAATGTCCTGAACCCCTACATTTATCCCTATTCTTCTATTCTCTATTTTGTTTTTCCCCAAGCCCCCTTTTTCATTTGATTCAGCTCCCTACTTTCCTTCTTGCTCTCTCCTTTTCTTGTCCCTTTCACTAAAGTTGCTTCATACTGGTTGTGAGGACTCCAGCACCTTGCACTGCTGCTGTGGCATTAGGTTTGCAGTTGAAGCACTTATTCTAATCGCTCATTGCTCCACAATGCTGTGAATCCTGTAGGCAGGACGGGAGTGGAAGGGGAGCATGGATTAGAACAAGCCCCTGCCCTCTCTCACCAACAGAAGTTGGTCCAATAAAGATATCACCTCACCCACCTTGTCTCTGTAATATCCTGAAACCAACATAGCTACAATAACACTGCATATGCTAACTAACAAGGACTGAGTCAGTACTGGTGCAGTCTTCTGGTTGAGACGTACAGTAAAAATGAGTTCCTGACCACTTGTGCCCATTGAAAGTCAATGAGTATGAGTGTCAGTCTTAGTATACTAGCCAAATTCCAATAGGGGTAAAGATTGTTATTAGTTATTATTATGTATGTTACTGAAGCAACTAGGATCCCTAATCATGGACTAGGATCCCACTGCACTAGCTGCTGTACAAACACAGAATGAAAAGGTGGTCCCTGCCTCAAAGAGTTTAAGTCAAAGACAGACAAAAGATGGATACCAACAGGGGAGGAGGGGCAACAAAGAAACAGTGAGACAATACTGGTCAGCATGATACAGTAATATCAGTGCACCAGCAGCCCTGACCTCTGTGTGTAATATATCAATGTATACATATCTATCAGAGTATACACTAAAATTGTTTGTATAGCATTTTGGGGTCCCTCAGAGTGAAAGCACTACAATGCAGTTTCTAAGATTCTGCTGTAAAGAGACACTCCATATACTTAAAATGGGGGACACAGGTAATATCTTTTCAACAGATAAAACTTTTTAATTTCACCCACACTAAAACATACGTAAGATACTGTGGTCAGATTTCAAAAATCGTAAAGCCCGAGTCTTAGTGGGAAAGTGCCCAGTAATGTATCTTCTTCCATGGAAACCATCTACACATGCCCTCTCTAGGCATCCTGACCTATGGAGATTAGATGCAATATGTGGATAGAGCTATGGGGAGCTACCAGGTTTGCTTGGTCAGTTTTTCACTTTGAAGAGACAGTGATCTTTACTCGGACCAGTGCTGTTCAACATATTCATAAATGATCTGGAAAAAGAGGTGAGGTGGCAAACGTTGCAGATGATACAAAATTACTCAAGGTAGTTATGTCCAAAGCAGACTGTGAAGAGTTACAAAGGGATCTCACAAAACTGGGTGACTGGTCAACATAATGGCAGATGAAATTCAATGTTCATAAATGCAAAGTAATGCACATTGGAAAACATAATCCCACCTATACATATAAAATTATGAGATCTAAATTAGCTGTTACCACTCAAGAAAGAGATGTTGGAGTCATTGTGGATAGTTCTCTGAAAACATCTGTTCAATGTACAGTGAGTCAAAAAAGCTAACAATGTTAGGAACCATTAATAAAGTCATACATAGTAAGACAGAAAATATCATAATACCACTATAAATCCATGGTACGCCCACACCTTGAATACTGTATGCAATTCTGGTTGCCCCATCTCAATAAAGATACATTAGAATTGGAAAAGGTACAGAGAGGGGCAACAAAAATGATTAAGGGTATGGAACCCTTATGAGGAGAGAGTGAAAAGACTGAGACTTTTCAGCTTGGAAAAGAGACGACTAAGGGGGGATATGATAGAGGTCTATAATATCATGAATGGTGTGGAGAAAGTGAATAAGGAAGGGTTAGTTACTCCTTAACATAACACAAGAACCAGGGGTCTGTATCAGCAAAAACAACAAGGAGTCCTTGTGGCACCTTAGAGACCTAGAGGCTATGCCCAAATACATTTGTTAGTATCTAAGGTGCCACAAGGACTGCTTGTTGTTTTTGTCTGAAGACAGGATACTGGGCTAGATAGACCGTTAGTCTGACCCACTATGGCTGTTCTTATGATTTTCTTTAAATTCGGTCCAGTGTTAAATTTATACTAATTTTGCAATGTTTACTGTTTTTAAAAAAAAAAAATTAACTTTGTGAAATCAACAGTAGGACATTGGCTCAGACTTGCACCAGTGTTTGCCTGTAAGAAGCAGTTTTTCCCCCTCACAGAAAATTGGAGGAAATCTAAATGAATAGGGCAGCATTTTTGCCACTGTGAATCCAACTAAATTAAACCTAATGAGCTTAATTCAAACTAATATTTGGAAAATGTGTCATGGTGTCACTGTTATTGCTGTCTGCCGCTAACATGTGAACATGTGACAGCCCTGTGATTTAAAAAAAAATTTCTGCAATTAGTAAGACAACATTCATCCAGTGATTTAATGGAAGTATAGAAACAGATGCAGCAATGGCAATGGTGATATATTTGACTTTTACTAATTTATTTATTAGACAGACTTTGGACTGCAACTGAGGATTTGTTTGTCATCATCACATCATCCATCAGCTCTGTGTTGCCCTGTGAGGCAGGGGGCATGCTGTTGCTAATTTCAGTCTGTCTTGATTTTTTTTAGCTCACTTGATTTATGCAGTTTGGATGCAAACTCTCTCAGCATCTGCATTTGTCAGTTTTGGCTCATGCTGCCCTGGACACTCAGAAATTGTATCTGCCAAACAAAATCCTCCCTCATTTCCTCTAACCTTTAGGTAGGAGTCCTTGAGACTCGAAATTGGGTATAATGCACACGACTCTGTCTCCGTTTGTCTTTTGATATTCCCTGCTCTTGAAATAGACCGGATTCAGTTTAAGGATTCTTCTCCTCTCTTGGTAGATACATAAAGTTCCACAAATAGGCCAACCTACTTTATAGCTAATAAATACTTAGATTTATTTACAAATATATTGGATTGTTTCCAACAGATATGCAGTAAAATAAAAGGACTTACATACAAAATAACACATACAGAACGTAGGACTATTCTCAGAGTGGTTATCACAGAAAAGAAATCTTGAAGTGAGCAACGAGTGCCAGTTTACGTGTGCTCAGATTCCTATAATCTCAGTCAGATGGCCTGTATTCTCAAGTTTAAAAATAAAGCCAAATTATCTTGGCGAGTAAAGATGAGGCACAATGAAACAATATTGGCTCCTCATTTGGGAATGACTAATGGTTACTCACTCCATGTTTGAGAAATATAAATCCTAACATTGTTGTAACCTATTGAAAACTTGAATTTGTGTTACAAGTTTTTAATTGTATCTTTAATTGTATCTGCAACTTTTTAATTGTCTGCCAAAGAAATATGACGATAAAGCTCTTCCATACAGAAATCTTCAAAACATAAGGATTTAAGAATAGCCACACTGGGTCAGGCCAATGGTCCATCTAGCCCAGTATCCTGCCTTCTGACAGTGGCAATTGATAGGTGCTTCAGAGGTAATGAACAGAACAGGGCAATTTTGAGTGATCCAGCCCCTGTTGTCCACTCCCAGCTTGTGGCGTTTGGAGGTTTAGGGACACCCGGAGCATGGGGTTGCGTCCCTGGACATCTTGGCTAATAGCCATTGGTGGACCTATCCTCCATGAACTTATCTAATTCTTTTTTGAACCCAGTTTTACTTTTGGCCTCCACAACATCCCCTGGCAACGAGTTCCTCAAGTTGACTATATGTTTGGTGAATAAGTACTTCTATATGTTTGTTTTAAACAGGCTGCCTATTCATTTCATTGGGTGACCCCTTGTTCTTGTGTTGTGTGAAGGAGTAACTAACCCTTCCTTATTCACTTTCTCCACACCATTCATGATATTATAGACCTCTATCATATCCCCCCTTAGTCCTCTCTTTTCCAAGCTGAAAAGTCCCAGTCTTATCAATCTCTCCTCATATGGAAGCTGTTCTATACCCTTAATCATTTTTGTTTCCCTTCTCAGTACCTTTTCCAATTCTAATATATCTTTTTTGAGATTGGGCAACCAGAACTACATACAGTATTCTAGGTGTCAGCATACCATGGATTTATATAGTGGCATGATGATATTTTCTGTTTTGTTATCTATCCCTTTCGTAATGGTCCTAACATTCTGTTAGATTGTTTAACTGTCACTGTACATTGAGTGGATATTTTCAGAGAACTTTTCACAAATACTTCAGGATCTCTTTCTTGAGTAGTAACAGCTAATTTAGAGCCCATCATTTTATATGTGTAGTTGGGATTGGGTTTTTCCAATGTGCATTACTTTGCATGTATCAATATTGAGTTTCATCTGCCATTTTCTTGCTCATTCATCCAGTCTAATGAGATCCTTTTGTAATTCTTCATAGTCAGCTTTGGACTTAACTATCTTGATTAATTTTGTGTCATTTACAAATTTTGCCACCTTACTGTTCACCCTCTTCTCCAGATCATTTATGAATATGCTCAACAACACTTGTCCCAGTCTGCTATTTACCTCTCTCTGAAAGCTGACCATGTATTCCCGTGCTTTGTTTCCAATCTTTTAACTAGCTACTGATCCATGAGAGGACCTCCCCTCTTATCCCATGACTGCATAATTTGCTTAAGAGCCTTGGTGAGGGACCTTGTTTTCTGAAAATTCAAGTACACTGCATCAACTGTATCACCCTTGTCCACATGCTTGTTGACACCCTCAATGAATACGAATAGATTGGCGAGGCATGATCTCCCTTTACAAAAGTCATTTTGACTTTCCCCCTACATATTATGTTTATCTAAATGTCTGATTATTCTGTTCTTTACTATAGTTTCGACCAATTTCTCTGGTATTGAAATTAGGCTTACTGGCATGTGATTGCCAGAATTGCTTCTGGAGCCTTTTTAAAAAATTGCCATTACATTAGTTACCTTCCAGTCACCTGGTACAGAGGCTGATTTAAGTGGTAGGTTACATACCTCAGTTAGTAGTTCTGCAGTTTCATATTTGAGTTCCTTCAAAACTTTGCAAAGTGCAAGGTCATGCATTTAGTGACTCACAACAAGAATTTTTGCTATAAGCTGGGGACTTATCAGTTGGAAGTGATAGAGGAGAAGAAAGATTTGGGTGTATTGGTTGATCACAGGATGACTATGAGCTGTCAATGGGATGCGGCCATGAAAAAGGCTAATGCAGTCCTAGGATGCATCAGGCGAGGTATTTCCAGTAGAGACAGGGAAGTGTTTGTACCATTATACAAGGCACTGGTGAGACCTCATCTGGAATACTGTGTTAAGTTCTGGTCTCCTTTATTTAGGAAAGATGAATTCAAACTGGAACAGGTGCAGAGAAGGGCTACTAGGATGATCAAAGGAATGGAAAATCTACCTTATGAGAGGAGACTCAAAGAGCTTGGCTTGTTTAGCCTAAACAAAATAAGGCTGAGGGGGAGATCTGATTGTGCTCTATAAATACATCAGAGGGATAAATACCAGGGAGGGAGAGGAGTTATTTAAGTTAAGTGCCAATGTGGACACAAGAACAAATGGATATAAACTGGCCATCAACAAGTTTATGCTCGAAACCATCAGAGGAGTGAAGTTCTGGAACAGTCTTCCAAGGGGATCAGTGGGAGCTAAAATCTAACTAGCTTTAGGACTGAGCTTGATAAGTTTATGGAAGAGATGGTATGATGGGACTGCCTATGAAGGCATGTGTCCCATCAGCGACCACCATTAGCAAAAAACCCAATGGCTGGAAACGGAACATTATCTGGGCAGGGCTCTGAGTTACTACAGAGAATTCTTTCCCAGGTATCTGCCTGATGGGTCTTGCCCACATCTCCGGGTCTAACTGATCACCATATTTGGGGTCTGGAAGGAATTTCCCCCTGGGTCAGATTGGCAGAGACCCTGGGTTTTTTTTGCCTTCCTCTGCAGCATGGGGCACAGGCTTAAACTAGTGTAAAGGGTGAATTCTCTGTAACTTGAAGTCTTTAAACAATGATTGAGGACTTCAGTGACTCAGAAAGAGGTTAGGGGTCTATTTCAGGAAGTGGGTGGTGAGATTCCGTGGCCTGTAATGTGCAGGAGGTCAGATTAGATGATCATGATGATCCCTTCTGACGTTAAAGTCTATGAGTCTGCTTCTTGAGTGAATAATCTGAAAGCAAACATAACACAGGATAGGTAAGAATTTCCCACTTTTCTTTTATAAGTATCCATGACCCCCTTTCAACTGTTACCTGGTAACCTAAAATAGCTTGATGCCTTTAATACTGTTAGTTAAAAAGAAATTATTATTTTTATATATTTACATTATACAGGAAGTTTTCTTAAAGCAAAACAACAATTTTAAAATAATCAATATCCTTTTTAGGTACCCACTAATTCCTCTAACTAATTACCCTATAACAAAGGAAACAATGTTTACCTTTAGGATGATTTGTAACTGTTTCCACTTTCCCCCTTGTTGCTGGCTAACATCTCTGATAAGAAGTTTAATGCACAAACACTTATTTGTTTTGAGATGCTTAGTTTTCCTTTTCTGTACCACATTTTCTTTTTTAATATCAGTTTATTTTGGAATTATTTCACTCACTCGTTCACTTTCCCATTTCCCTCTCTTGTTTATTTTTTTGTTTTTATTAGTGTGTGTGTGTGTGTGTGTGTGTGTGTGTGTGTTTGAAAGTCCTGCTGCTACACTGCACTGTCCTTATTCTGCTCCAACTCTCATTTCCAACCTGCAGGGAACCTTCTGGTACAAAATTCTTTTCTTGTTTTTATTAGAAGGGCATCTCTCCAAACATTATCCTGTTTGAAACAGAAGCTATCTATACTGACTGGGAATGTAGGGTGACAGATGTCCCGATTTTATAGGGACAGTCCCAATATTTGGGGCTTTATCTTATATAGGCGCCTATTACCCCCCACCCCATGTCCCGATTTTTCACACTTGCTGTCTGGTCACCCTATGGGAATGAATAATGGGTATATTTAAAGGGCACTTGACCCTTTTCATCTCCTTACACACCATAAATAACCACTCCTTTATGTTGATTTTACATATCTGAAATGTGCTTTGCTATTCAGTAACACCTAAAAAGTCATTAGAAGGAACAATTCAAAGAGTGTGGTAAGTACGTCAGCTCTCAGTATATGAAATAAATTTCTATACAGACTCAGTAATAATCTGTATCAGCCTCCATCCACAGTTCTAGAATTCAGGAAATGAGTCACATGTTCAGGAAGATGGTCACATGATTGCTTCAGAGCAGACTGTCAGAACACAGTATGATAGAAGAGATACAGTAATTACAGAAGATGATTTCATCTTTATGATTTTTTATATTTTGGGGAGCAGTTTGTAGGATTAAGGGTTTTATCCACTGCCCATTGACATCACTGGGAGTCACTTTAATGGGCTTTATATAGAGGATCCAGAAATTAGAGGATGGTGGTTTAATAATTTGAACATGGTTTAAGGGGACATTTTATGCAAGTATTTTGGCAGCAAGCATTTATGATGGGGGAGGAATAATAGATTGGCAATATAAGTGAGATAAATGGAAGAAAGGATTATAACTGGGATTTGAAGAGTCAAATGCTACATGTAAACTGCAGTTCGCTCCTTCCTTCTGAAAGCTTTGAGGAGAGGTGAACTGGGTTTCCAGACTGGAGGGAAGTATTTTCAAGGCAAAGAGTACAGAATAAGTGTGGAGAGTTGGAAAGTGCATAAATACAATGGAGCTACAGAGATTTAACTCATGCTACTGAGAGAGTGATGGTCAAGTGATTTGAGCACCATAAGTAGATAGATTACTGGGAGTCATGAACTCGTGATTGGTAATACTAACTTTGACACTGACTCCATCAGTGGCCTTTGGCAAGCCAGGTGGGTTGTTGCAATTGTGGCTGAAGCCCCATCTATGCTTCTGGTGCCTCTAGGAGTAGCCCTGAGCCATGGCTGCGATCTTACCTGCATTGGGGGCAGGCAGTGGATCAAGAGAGGCAAGAGTGTTTCCCTGGCAGCCTGGGTGAGGGCTGCTTCCTGCTACCGAGAGCCCCAGTTAGCAGCTGCCCCTAGCCTCAGCAGCCTCATCTCCTGCCCTTGGAGGAAACCTGGGTGAGTCTACAGAAATATGCCGCCCTCAGAAATCTGCTGCCTTAGGCAGCTGCCTAGTTTGCCTATAGCTAGTGTGGCCTCTGTGTATCATCCACTGTGGTGATTGATTGCCTGCCTATAATCCATGTCAATTTCAAGTGGCTGCCAGGAAGTTGTACTCTGCAGGATAACCATGGGATCATGCTATTTGTAAAATATGCAAAATTCTCCCACATAGGAAGGGGCAGAGAAGACATGAATTAAAAGTGAGTTCCAGGATTTAGAAAACGTACTACTAGAAAATTTTTAAAAAGGTCTTTTTCTTATCCCAGTTACACTGGGTAATTTTTCTGAGGGCTAGGGTTGTTGGCTATCATTGCCAAATATAGATCCAGGTTTTCTTTGGTAGCTTATTAAATTACTTTTAGATTATATGTTGATCCTCCGAGACCTCACTTCCAGTTCCTGATTAAAGATAGTCTGTACATATCGGGGAAGATCTGTCCCAGAATGGCAGGGTAGGAATTGCAGACTTTACCTCCCCAGACTTGGTTCCTCAGAGGTAAGGCAATGGAAGTCCAGAGATTTATCACTTTCTGACAGGCAGTGGGTCAGAAGACAATTTTTACCTTGCGGACCATATTTCTCTGAATTGTCCAAGTTCCAAGCAGGAGACCCTGTTCGGCTTTATTGCATTGAATTGTCCCTCTCTGCATCTCTGCTTGCAATTCAGTTGTTGCTTCTGAAGTGCTTTCTTGCATATTGGTAAGGAGCACCTGGAATTAAAATAGCCTCCACAGCGTTAATGTGTGCCACTTGCTTGGGTAGCAGGCACAAAAGGCTTGATTCTCTGCTGCCCTGTACCTTATGTAGTCTTTTTTACCCTACGAAGTGGAGGGAAAATACTGCCTTTCGAATGTGATAGTGTGTTACACCCACTTTGCACAATGAAAACACAAGGTACAAGGAAGTGGATTAAATGTCAAATTTTGGGCGGAAGTGACTAAGCAGTAAAGTCATTTCTGATGGCGTGGTAAGGTACATGACTGATTGGAATGGAAGTATAAGAGTTATTTGGGGTTGTTTCAGTGGACTCATCAGTGGCATAACTTTACTTGAATTCCTGTTACCAGACACATGCAGTTGTGGTGTATTCTAACTATGAACTCAATCCTTTCCTCATTCTGTAATCCTGAGCTCTTGCTCCCTCTGATTTTCTTTCCTTTCAGATCTTAGTTGGTGAGGTTCTTTTGCTTGTGATTTTTTTTGTGAACCAGCTGTCACAATCCTACCTTTAAAGACTTTACATTGTAGTGCCATTATTTGCACAGTTACTCATGTTATACATTTTAATCATTTGCATCCATCCAGCTTTTTAACTGCTCTATCCTGAATTCCAAGACCTTTATTTTTTAGAAGTGGCTCCTTGGCAAAACTATGAAGCTTCTCAGAGAAACATGGAAAAGAGATTTGTAGATGGTCATAGAGCTGATCAGGCATACTGTGCATTGTAACACAGAGAGTCGTGCCCAGTTTACTGCATGATGCAGAGCAGGGACAGGATCTCCCACTGGTCGAACAGTCGGTAGCATTGGAACCATCTTTACCCTGTGTAATTACCATATGACAAATCTGAGGGCTTCTGTAGTGGTCAAATTACTTGGCACTGAAGCAATTTTTTTTTTTTTTGTATTGAGGAACTTTTTGTTCTAACAGATCTAAATGTATAATTATTGCACTTAAAAGTAAAACTGTAATGAGGTTGCTCATAACTTAGAGGACTTTTTGGAAGAATTGCAAAATTCTGAGGGTATTTTAACGTTACCTACTGGAATGTATTTTATTTACTTCTGATTATGGAAGGCAGTATTCAAAAACAATCAGAGCTTAATTCACTGTAGTTCCCTGAGTCTTTTCTGTGCTGGTCTTTTCTTTTACTACTAACAAAAGATGTGTATGGAGTTTGTTTCTATAGCTGCTTTCTACAGACTCAAACACTAGAAGTTGCTTTATGGGCTTTATTTCCCTATTTTTTTTTATTAGTCGCTGCAAATTTTTCTCCTCTTGCTCCAGATCCTTCTTTCATTGTCTTTCTATTACTGATCTTACTGGCAAATAGAAGAGTGGGTGCATGGATGGAAGGATTAAGCTTATTGGGACTAAAATAGGCTTTCTAAGGGTATGTCTACACTACGAGAGTAGTTAGATTTTAGTTAAATCGAATATGTGGAATCGATATTACAAAGTCGAACGTGTGTGTCCACACTAAGGACAGTAATTCGACTTTGTCAGTCCACACTAACGGGGCAAGCGTCGACATTGGAAGCGGTGCACTGTGGGCAGCTATCCCACAGTTCCCGCAGTCCCCGCTGCCCATTGGAATTCTGGGTCGAGCCGCCATTGCCTTCTGGGTAAAAAAATGTGTCGAGGGTGGTTTTGGGTAACTGTCGTCATCCAACCGTCACTCCCGCCCTCCCTCCCTGAAAGCGCCAGCGGGAAATCAGTTCGCGCACTTTTCTGGTCAGTGACAGCGCGGACGCCACAGCACTGCGAGCATGGATCCCGCTGCGACCATCGCTGCAGTTGTGGCCGTTGTCAATGCATCGCAGCTCATCATCGACCTTTCACTGAGGCAGATAGAGAGAAATCAGGCGAGGAGGCTACGGCACCGGGGTGAGGACCTGAACTCCGAGAGTAGCACACGCCTGTCTGAAACCACGACACCCAGTGCCGAGGACATCACGGTGACAATGGGTCTTGTGGATACTGTGGAACGGCGATTCTGGGCCCGTGAAACAAGCACGGACTGGTGGGACCGCATAGTGCTTCAGGTCTGGGATGAATCCCAGTGGCTGCGAAACTTTCGCATGCGGAAGGGGACTTTCCTCGAACTTTGTGAGTTGCTGTCCCCTGCCCTGAAGCGCAAGGACACCCGGATGCGAGCAGCCCTGACTGTCCAGAAGCGAGTGGCCATAGCCCTCTGGAAGCTTGCAACGCCGGACAGCTACCGGTCAGTCGCGAACCAGTTTGGCGTGGGCAAATCTACCGTTGGGGTTGTTGTCATGCAAGTAGCCAAGGCAATCGTGAAGGTACTGCTGTCAAAGGTAGTGACCCTGGGAAACGCGCAGGCCATCATAGATGGCTTCGCCGCGATGGGATTCCCAAACTGCGGTGGGGCTATAGATGGGACTCACATCCCTATCCTGGGACCGGACCACCAGGCCAGCCAGTACATCAACCGAAAGGGCTACTTTTCAATGGTGCTGCAAGCACTGGTGGACCATAAGGGACGTTTTACTAACATCAACGTTGGATGGCCGGGCAAGGTTCATGACGCTCGCGTGTTCAGGAACTCTGGTCTGTTTAGACGGCTGCAGGAAGGTATTTACTTCCCGGACCACAAAATAACTCTTGGGGATGTGGAGATGCCTACAGTGATCCTCGGGGACCCAGCATACCCGCTAATGCCCTGGCTCATGAAGCCCTATACTGGCGCCCTGGACACAGAAAAAGAACTGTTCAACTACCGGCTCAGCAAGTGCAGAATGGTGGTGGAGTGTGCTTTTGGCCGTCTCAAGGGGAGATGGAGAAGCTTACTGACTCGCTGTGATCTCAGCTAAACCAATATCCCCATTGTTATTGCAGCTTGCTGTGTGCTCCACAATCTCTGTGAGAGCAAGGGGGAGACCTTTATGGCGGGGTGGGAGGTTGAGGCAAATCGCCTGGCTGCTGATTACTCCCAGCCAGACAGCCGGGAGATTAGAAGAGCCCAGCGGGACGCACTGTGCATCCGGGAGGCTTTGAAAGACAGTTTCCAGACTGAGCAGGGTCACCAGTGAATTTTAAGTTTGTGGACTCAGAACCTGAACTTGCCACCGTTTCTTTACCCAGTTACCGTTGACTATCCTCTCCAGTTACATACCCCCTTCACCCCCTTCCCAAAAAATAAAATCTTTTCTGTTTTGTTAATGAACACCGTTGTCTTTATTACTGTTTTCGCGAGAATGTTTTAAACCTGGGACGCAGACTGTGGCGGGGTGCGGGTTTAGTGTTGTGATGCAAATGATGCTTCTAAACTCCAGGAAAGACGGGTTCCGCAGTGGTGGACTGGTTGTTTCAACAGAGCCTGCCAGCCCTCCTGGGCGGGACAGCGTGTATGTGTCGGCTATGTGACTGTCTGGCAGGGGGAGGAGGGTTACAGCTCCCCTGCTGCGGGGCTCTGTGATGCATTAGATCTGTAACTGCCCTCCCCCGCCACAAAGTCACAGAGCAACCCCCCCCCCCGAACATGAAAACCACCTCCCAGATTGAACAGGGTCACTAGTCACTGCACTGGGTATGTGTCCTGATCCTGGACCTGACCCCGCCTCTGTACCCTGGTAAAGGTGACTGTCCTGTCCAATTACCATGCCCCTTCCCCTCGTTCAGACAGACTCTCCTCCAAAATAAAATCATGGAAACAGTAATTAACAGAAACGAATATTTTATTATGAACCAGACATGAAACGTGGGGGTTGAAACTTGCACGGGGGCTTCTGTGAGGTGTGTAGGAAAGGACTTTTAAAATTTTGGGGAATGAGAGCCTTCTAGTGCTAGAGCAGTCTGCAGGGGTTGACTGAAAGTTTTAACGGCCCTTGCCGCCCCTCCTTCTTTGTACTTTGGGTGAGGGGGGTGTGGGACTTGGTGGCGGGGGAGGGCGGTTAGAGATAGACTGCAGGGGCTCTGCAGGGGCTCTGTCCTCCTGCCTCCGGTCTTGCAGAACATCCACAAGGCGCCGGAGCGTGTCCGTTTGCTCCCTCAGAAGTCCAAGCAGCTTTTCAGTAGCCTGCTGGTCCTCCTGACGCCACCTCTCCTCCCGTTCCATGACTGCTCGGTGCATTTGGGACAAGTTCTCCCTCCACTGTGTCTGCTGGGCTGCCTGGGCTCGGGAGCAGCTCATTAGTTCTGAGAACATGTCCTCCCGCGTCTTCTTCTTCCTCCTCCTAATCTGCGCTAGCCTTTGGGAGTGTGCTGACAGGCTGGGTTGGGAGACAGTCGCAGATGTGTCTGTGTGAATGGGAAAAATGGAGTGAATTCCTGAGACAGATAAATGAAGTTGTGTACAAAGAACCTAGTCTTTCTCTGTGAACAAGACCATGCACTGCACCTCTCACATGCGCACTCAGGACAAGGTCGAATTTTCGGCCCTCGCCTTCAGTGCCTGGGGTCCTGCAGTGGTCTTGCAGTTATCTGAGAAGCGTGGCAGGACACCTGAACTTCTGTAGCGTGCAATCATGGTAAGCCGTAGACTTCTGGCTGCTTAAAACTGTACTAGTAGCACTGGCCTCCTTTCACATTGAAAGCAATGCCAGTCTCTGCTGCCAGCAATCAGGACAGCATGAACTATGCCCCTGTCCCACCCCCTTGCGGCTGTTCCAGGGAAAGATCCCTGTATGCTGCCCCTCTCCCTCCACCGCGTGGCTGTAAAGCAGTCCCAATACTAACATTCCCCTCCCTAATTCAAAGCAGGGCGTAATGAGCGACATCACCCTGCTGAGGATCTCGGAGTCCCAGAGGGAAAGGATGTTTCGAGAAAGCCTTCAGAAACCAGGGCCGTTTGCCGCTATGCTCTGCAGGGCAATGATACCAGAGTATCTGATGGTGTCGTGGCGCGGTAACGTGTCCTGCCACGGAGGGCCCAATAAGATCGCCCTACCCAGGAACCTGATGAACAGGCTGGAAATGTACCTTCATGAGACCTACGAGGAGTTCTCCTATGAGGATTTCGCCTCCATCCCCGGCCATATTGACCGGATTTTCGCGTAGGTGCACTGGGACTAAAGAGTGGAGCGTCTTGGGCAGCATAATCATGACTTACCGGACATTGTAAAAATTTTTTTAAATACTTGGGACTAAATTGTGAAGAGCCTAAGGCAGACAAATCATGAAAAACCCTTTGTTACTATTGTAAATATTCCAGTTTTTTTGCAGATAATTGTTTACATATTTAAGCACTTTAAGAAACAGCCATTGTTAATATTATAAATATTTCAGTTCTTGTAAAAATAAATGTTTAGATATTTAAAGCACTTACTGCTTGATCCTTCCCCTGATTCTGTCTCTGGGGTAAGGGATGGGGACGGTTGGTAGGGGATCTCGGTAAGGGTGATGAAGAGATCCTGGCTGTCGGGGAAATCAGCGGTGCCAGCGCTGTCGACTGCCTCGTCCTCCTCATCTCCTTCTTCATCTTCCCCGTCCGCTAACATGTCCGACGAGGAACCTGCCGCGGACAGTATCCCATCCTCAGAGTCCACGGTCAGTGGTGGGGTAGTGGTGGCGGCCGCACCTAGGATGGAATGCAGTGCCTTGTAGAAACGGGATGTGTGGGGATGGGATCTGGAGCGTCCGTTTGCCTCTTTGGTTTTTTGGTAGCCTTGTCTCAGCTCCTTGATTTTCACGCGGCACTGCGTTGCATCCCGGCTGTATCCTCTCTCTGCCATGGCTTTAGAGATCTTCTCGTAGATCTTTGCATTCCGTCTTTTGGAGTGCAGCTCTGAAAGCACGGACTCATCGCCCCACACAGCGATGAGATCCAAGACTTCCCGATCAGTCCATGCTGGGGCCCTCCTTCTATTAGATTGCACGGCCATCTCTGCTGGAGAGCTCTGCATCGTTGCCAGTGCTGCTGAGCTCGCCACGCTGTCCAAACAGGGAATGAGATTCAAACTGCCCAGACAGGAAAAGGAATTCAAATTTTCCCGGGGCTTTTCCTGTGTGGCTGATCAGAGCATCCGAGCTCGGACTGCTGTCCAGAGCGTCAACAGAGTGGTGCACTGTGGGATAGCTCCCGGAGCTATTACCGTCGATTTCCATCCACACCTAGCCTAATTCGATATGGCCATTTCGAATTTAGCGCTACTCCTCTCGTTTTGGAGGAGTACAGAAGTCGAATTTAAGAGAGCTCTATGTCGAACTAAATAGCTTCGTGGTGTGGACGGGTGCAGGGTTAATTCGATGTAACGGCGCTAAATTCGACATAAAAGCCTAGTGTAGACCAGGCCTAAGGGTTGACTAATTTTGAGGTGGGGGTAGACTGAAGGATTAACTTCAGGGTCTAATCATATTCAGAATTCTCCACTGATGATAAAGAGGATGATGACCTGCTATGCTGTGTTTTTGTTTTGCTTTTTTTGGTTTGTTTTTAGAATTGCCATCCTGTTTGCAGAGCTGTTAATTAATAAAGAGCTGTCTTTCTGCTACTGGAAGTGATTTTTGTGTTAAAGATAAATGCAGAAATGTATACCACTAATGAAAGATCAGTAGCATTTTGGTCTCAGAATTTTTAGTGTATTTTCCACAGTGCACGTGGGGAAAAAAAGAGAGAAAACAGGAAGGGAAGTAAATTTTACAGATGAAAAAGGTCATTTCTATGGAAATAGATGGCTTTGATGAAAAATGGCAAATCTTACCTGAAAAATAATGAATTCTTGACTGAAAAAGTGCACAATATTATACCATTTTTCCAGGATATGATTTTAGATACAGATAAGAAAGTGGAGTCTCCACACTGACCTCAGATTGAAAATCCAGAATGGTTAAACAAAATCCTCTACTTGGGTCTATTGAAGACATGTGGCCAGAACCATGAATCATAGAAATTTGATTTGGAAAAGATCTATTAGATTACCTAGTCTTTCCCTGGGGACCAGCGTAAGCGTTATTCCTCACTGTGTATTTTCACTTTAAACTATTTCTTTTAAAATTGTTTTTGAAAGCTTTGTTTCTATTTTTTTATGTCACAACCATAGTTTCTAGGAATCAATCCGGCATGGTGCTAAGCACTCCTGAAAGGTACATGAGGGCACTCTGCACCTTGGGAGACTGCACTGCATTATTGACAGTAAAGTTCATGATTATACATGTGCACCAGAGAGAGTATGGATCTTTTAATATTTCATGTTGCCTGGACATTGGTTGAGTTTTTTGGTTGTTTTACATTTACAAAAGCCAGCATTTGAGAGCAACAATTTGTACAGCTGTGATGTTAATGAAACTTAAGAGTATGATACTATTTTGTGATTCTTGTGATTTAAAACTAATTTTTGAAAATTGATTGCAATACCCCAGTGTAATGCATATGCTGCTATTGCACCAACATTTTAATTCATTTTTTAAAATTTTTAAAATTTTTGCAGAGATTTTTTCGAAAGATATATTTAGTTACCTTTAATCCTTGTGAAGATTTATATATTAGTGGATATAATTGATAATCAGATAAAACTATAGCTCCAATTTGATGTCAACTAATTCAAAATTATGAAGGGCATAGTGCAAATTGCATGATTCTCTCTATATTTTCTTTTTGCTGTTCCATAATACGAAAAAAGTCACTTCAAGTTAACTGCTGGTGTATTTGGAATAAAAGGAAATATTATTGCACACAATGTATAGTTTTTCTGTTTAAACATATTATCATAGGCAGGGTTGGTAGCACCATCCATCGTTAAGATTGGCTAACACTTCCTATTATAAGACCCCAGTTTCAGTTGCTTATAATTTTGCAAAACTTGAAGGAAATGCTGTCCATAGGATTCCTGCCTTATCTACTGAATGTATTGGAAGGTGTGTAAGGAATGAGGCAGGGTTTGCAGGAAGAGAAAGGATGGTTTCATGGTTAGGGTAGTTGAATGCTGCACTGGAAGAACTGGATTCTATTCCTGCCTCTGCCTTTGAGTTCCCACATAATGCTGAACAAGTCATTTAAACCAGACTTTTCACAAGTGGTAGATAATTGTGTGTTCCTCATTTTCTGGGTGCCAAACTTGAGACCCTGGGGTCTGATTGCAGAAGTGCTGAGCAACGAAAAAGTTAGTGGGAGCTGTGCTTGTATGTAATATTCTTTTAACAGTTGCACAGTTTTTGTGTGTAATTTGTATTCAGAATGGGGAGGAGAATGATGAACCCCATTATAAAGAGAGAATTGGAACATGAAACATTGTTATATGAACTCCAATTTAACCTCTGCTAAATTTTATTTTTAATTACAAAAGCATGTCTGAATGTAGTCAGTGTTTCATGATCCTTGCGTGACATCTTTGTTGGCAATCTTCAGCAGAGGCAACTGGTATAAGGATGGAAATGGGCATGAAGACTGATCTTCTCACTCCTACAGTATAGAAGGCACATGGGTGGAACAGTAGGGAAACTTGCTCAACTGCTGCCCTGTTTTCTGTGGATAAAGAGAAGAATTCACCCTCCAAGGCTATCAGCCAGTCACGAGTACTTAAAAAAAATCTTAGTCTGTGATATTACTAATAGTACGTAGTGAAAATAACTATTCTTCTGTATTTTCTATTCCTTAGGTTAAATACAAAAGAGACTTTGAAGAAAGCAAAGGAAGAGGGTTCAGCATTGTGACTGACACACCTGAATTACAAAGACTGAAAAGGACTCAGGAACAAATTAGTAACGTATGTGACTATCTCCTCCAACGATAGCAGATCAGACATGGTACACATAAGAAAAGGCATGATTGTAGGTTTGTGATGTTTCTGATGGAGTCTGTGAAAGTGAAGAAAATGAATTTGATGACTGATTTGTGTGTCAGGTTCTGAAATGTGTGTAACCTTATACCATACACTTACACAGCACATTGGCAGGTGTGTTCACCTCTCCAGTTTCCATCAAAGGTGTTTGTAGTATTTGCTATACTACAAAGGTTATATGCATTTTACTTTTTTATTTAACATTATTGTTTGCAAATAATATTTATATTGTTTGATATATATTCCTCTACAGGAGTTCTCAAAATAAGCATAGCTTGCAAAATAAAATTCTAAAATAAAATAAGACACTGATATTTAATTTTAGAAAGAAAATACCAGGAAAATGGCATATAGATAAGAAAAGAGGTACAAATGCTAGCAATGGAAAAGCATTGTCATGCATTAATTTATACCAATATTAATAATACTGAATAACACCTTTGACATGGAGTGGGATTTTCAAAAATGGAACTTATCCTCAAAAGCACTATGGTGCTTTTGAAAATTCCACCCTAACTATTTTATATATTCATATATTCCTACACTGGACATTTAGCTGACTGCACAAAAATGGAGAATTGTTATAGACCATAATATATATGTCCAGTGGATATTATGTAGAATAAAATTCAACATTGCCTTTAGCTTTACCCAGCTTCAGTTCTAATGGGTATTCTGACTTTGAGCTAGGCTCTGTAAGCTATTTTTGTAAATTCTTTATTCTTTCCTTTGTTTTAGCCATAAAAAAAGTAGTTGCACAAAACCAGAGAGACACACTGGTGAAAAGTGTTTTCAGAAAAGGATCTTGACCTTTACCAACTTGCAAGAAAAATATTTCTTGAGTGGAATGAAGGGTTTCTCTGCGGGCATGGGACCTTGTTGCTTAATTAACTATACTGTCTGGCTCTTGCACCCAACACATTTGCATTTCTTTTCAGACCAAGCAAATTTGTTTTAGGTAAGAAATATTTTATTTCCTAGATTCCTTTTTCTATGCAGGGGAGTAGGTGTAAAGCATGGATGTTCAACTCCCATCTCTCCATACCTGAAAAAGATGTCGTATGTCAATGAAGATTTTTTTTCTTCTCTTGCTATATAAATGATATCTGGACTTGAAATCAAAGGACTTTATTAGAATTAATCTTGAAGGGTAAAGCAGAATTAAAAAAAATTGGTAAATGAAGTTCAATTTCAATTATGCCTATCCTAAACACCTTTAGATTTATCATACTACTTTGTAGAAGGATAATACTACATAAAACACAGTTTAAATCTAATTATTATTATTAGATTGTCTCACAGAGTAACTTCTGTGTTTAATAGTTTAGAAATGTACTTCACGGTTAGATTAAGAATCTCATTAAGATTTTAACTGGTTGAAAGGTAAGCTCTTTTATATTTTTTAAAATTTTTGTCACTTTTAATATATAGCAAAATATAAAACTTACTAATAATCTTTTTTTTAATTTTTAGTTGTGCATTGATTTTTCTCTTCCCTCCTCCCCATAACTACTGGACACTTCTCAAAGATTGTCTTTGAAATGAAATTGTAACAACTTCACGGCAGGGGTAAGTTAGCACAGTTATGTGCATACCTATCACAAATATACATAATATTATATTATCAATAGATGTAATACAGTAGAAACAGATATTTTAAAATATTCTTTTGTCTTGATATTAAGTCCTGCAGCACTCACAAAAATTCTCATAGTGCTCTGTCTCTTTCATAATGCATGAAAGATTCTTTTGTGCTATAGTGAAATATAACCGTAAAGGGGAAAAAAACAATAGATGGGGGTTAAAAAAAGAGTTATAAAAGGGGTGGCCATAATACTGTTGTTCTTTTATTAGTAGAAACCCAGACACTGAAGTGCCTAGATCAGACAAGTACTAATGGAATGTGGGGCATGATTGGTATAGCTGGATCAGGATGAAGTTTCTCAGAAATGAGTGAAATTTGCTCTGTGTCCTCAGACCGTTGTGTGAATTAATGGCCGAAACCTGCAAGGTGTGCAGTATACTTCCCGACTTCAGTGGGATTGGAGCAGCCTTCACAAGGCACCCAGCACCTTTGAGGCCCCATAGCAAGAAATGTAATAGCTTGTTAGTATCATGTTGGCATGACAGTCACAAACCAAGCATTCTAGTCTAGATTGATATAGGAGAATTAAATAAATTAAGTAGGTCTCTTAATGACAAGTTTGAGATATTTCGGGCAACCTTTTCATGGATGGATGAGCATTTTAAATTGCCTGTACATTTTCCAATTTGTATGGAGCGATTTAAGATGCTCATAAATTCGTTTTGTTCAATATTTGAAACATAAAAATTCACATCCACTCTGCTGCAAAGGATGTCACTGATTTGTGGAATCAAATGGGCATATAATATGCACACAGAAATCTCAAATTGTGTGTGCAGTGAAATGCATTTATTTTGTTAGTGATCTGGGCCGTTGTTTTTGTCCTTGTAAACTATGAGGGATAATTTTCAATATGCAGTCAAAACTGTCAAATATTCTGAAAATTAAAAACATTTAACTTCAAAATCCAATAACACTGGTGAATTTTATCAAGGAAAATGAGAAGGTAGCAAAATGGCCATAATAATTTTGCAAAGGCTCTATTGTTGCACATGCAGTTTTGAAGGGAGGGGAAGAAGCTGTGTCTGTAAATCTGAAAAGGGAATCACATAGCTAAAGGAAAAAAGAGCAACACAATTTAATAAAATGTTAAGCAGCCTTAATGGGAATTGAGGACTCGCAACAACTTGCAGGAATGCCTCTAGCTTAGTGCCATTAGTCTTTTATCTCTGGAGATCAGGTTGGAACCTCATTTATGTCATATATGAAATAAGTTGTTTGTTCTCAATTTAGTTCTTGGTAAATTATTTCAAATTTAAAATCAAACATCTCTACAGTTTGGTTAAATGGGCAATTTCTGTTAAGAAGAAGCCAGGAGCTGGATGTCAAGTTCCCGCTGGCTTTGCTGGATAAGCATGATGGTGTATGGAATCTTGCATAGTGTATGCCTGCCTTGGATCAAGTTGGTATTACCTAATCTTTCCTCAGTATAAGCATTTGATCATGAATTTAATTCATGTATGAACAGAAAAAGCACACATCTACTGCCTTCTTTGTCCAGAGACCTGGGAAAATGTATTCATTTACTTATTTTATATATACATGGTGTTCTCCTCAGGGCCGGCTCTGGCTTTTTGGCCGCCCCAAGCAAAAAAAAAAAAAAAAAAAAACACACGGGGCGGCCAGAACGGCAAAGCAAAAAACAAGCCTGCGGCGCGGCTGGAGCGCGGGTGCAGGGGGACTGGCTGGGGGGGGGGGGGGAGAGGGAGGGAGTGGGCGGTAGAGAGAGAGAGAAGGGGCGGACAGGGCTACAGCAGGGGCGCTGCCACACAGCCCCTCCCGCTGCGCCGCCTCCTGCCACCTGCCGCAAGGGCTCCGCTCCGGTCGGCGGGGAGGGAAGGAAGAGGACTGCCCTGCAGGGCGCTCTGGTTCTCCACGCCGCCGCCCCCTACAGGGCGGCCGGAGCGGAACAAGAACAACAAAAAAAAAAAAGCGGCCGTGCCGCCCTAGGATTGGGCAGAATGCCGCCTCCAACAATCTGGAGCCGGCCCTGGTTCTCCTTCCTGACAATATGCAAGATGTTGGGGGAAAGAAGGATGGGGGTCATGTTAAAAAAAAAAAAAAGTGAGCTCTAAAAAATGGCTTTAATTTACTCTGCTAAATCTGAAAACAGAACAAACCAAAAAATAGCCTAATGTACCAAGAAGTAAATTAACACTGTCTCTTTGCCCAGTTATATGAAAATAACACTTTAAACCTCTAGGGATGATTGAATTCTGATGTGACTATTCAATTTCATTAGAAAAATTTTTGGTTTATAGTACATTGTTTTCGTTTCAATGGAAATCTGGTAATATAAGCTCCCCCAAAACGGAGTGCATGAATTTGTATCATAAGAAGGGTAACTTTTTTTGTTTTGTCTCTTAGGCAAATTGTTGCACATTTTTAAGTAGTAGGGGTCACAATCTACCCTCAACTACATCTATGCAACTCCACCGGGCTGTAACTGATGGCAAAACTTGCTCCTAAATATGAATGCTCTAAATACCAATTTTCAGACAAAAGACCTAGGGGATAAAGGAGGATTACTCTCTCAGATGTGACACAAACGTGTTTTCACACAGTATCTAAAGAAAAACTCCTGTTGCTGGCTTCTGTATTTTTGCTATGCACATCTCAGAGTAGATCTCGGCCCTAATTGTATGTTTGAGTAACAATTTCATATTTGGAACTTGCTGGCACATTTGCTTGCCCTGTTTACTTGCTCTAATATAAACTGCACTTTCAAATTGCCAAAACAGATTGTAACGAAAATTGGCAGGAGAAGTTGTTAACATCAAGCCCAGGAGCACCATTTGTAGGCTACAAGCGTAAAGCTTGAAGACTTTAGTTTAAAGGGTGGTTGGTTGGTTGGTTTCAAAGGGGGAGAGGAACTGAATGAAAAGGAAGGAGCAAAATTGACAGGTTCATGAATGTCAACGTTTCACACAACTAACTCAAGTGCTAGAGTAATCTGTGGTGTGCCAATAAGTAGACAGGAAAAGCATGTAGAATCACACAGAAAAAGAGTGAGCATTATTAAAGGCATAATTGGGTTTAACATTGCCTAACCAAGTGGCTGATATTTTTATCTGCTTAGTCTTCTCCTTCCAAACATGATAATTTTCATCTCTCATCTGGAAGTCCTACATTAAATTTAACCAGTGCCAAAACCCATTTATATCTGTGTGCATAATTATAATTGAGCCAGATGAAAAATGTAGTTGCTGACATCAAAAATATTCCATACACACTCACCAGTTTCTGAACTGCATGGAAATATTGGCCTTGGAGGACTCCATCTTGCAAGGTGGTGATTGCCTTCAGGTCCCCTTAACACCACTAGCAATTAAGTGCGCTGAGCAACTCCCAGAACTGCTCATTATCTTGTTGGACTGAGTCCAGAGTGTACAAAACTTCAGTTAAAGTAAATTACATGTAACACATTTAATTATTTTCCTACCATTTTACATCAGCTTAGAGATTTAGAGGATAAAAGGGTCTTTCTTCCTGTTAACTAACACACACACACACACACACACACACACACACACACACACACACACACACACACACACTCTCTCTCTCTCTCTCTCTCAATCAGTAATGTCCAAACTCATCCCTTTTGGACTTTGTTGTACTTAAGTGAGCAATGAGCTGGAGCTCTCTACTTTCTCCGGAGGCTATGGCTTATCTCAGCGAGAACCTTCCGATATTCAAACCTTATACTCCTGTGGTGGAGCTGATAGAATCCATTTGACCTGTCATCATAGTAAGAAGGCAGAAATAATTCTGCCTCCATCAGCAGGGTCCTGGCACATGACGTGAGAGTGACTCAGCAAAAGAGCCAATTACTCCTCTGTGTGACTGTGAATATATGAATAAGACGTGGATCATGAGCAGGGTTTGGGATCTTTAGATTCACAGTACCAGTTCCCTAACATTTGAGCTAATGGAGTAAATGGTAGCAGTACTAGGTTGTTATTTTCTATGAGGAAGGGATGGAGACACACACTTTGCTAGACAACAAAGGAATGTGGAGAATCAGGAATAATCTGTTCAATTCCAGGTTATGCACGGGAGTGTTCTCTAGTGATTAGAGACACTTCCCACCCCTGTCCCCCCAGCCTCCCACTGTCCTCCTCCTGTTCCACCTCGCCGTCCTGCCCATGTTTCTTCCCCTTCTGCTATTACCCTGGCCCTTGCCCATTTCCTCACTGCTTCTCTCCTCCTCCCTCTGCTCCTCTCCCTATCCAACCTCCACTTTGCTTCTATCGTCCCACCTACCCCTGGGCTCCTGCCCCCTCTCCTCCTCTTGTTCCTATCCTCTGCTCTGGTATTTTGCTCTATCCATGCTCCCCCCACAGGTTCCTCTTCATCCACCTTGGCCCCACCTCCTGCCCTTGCCTCCCTGTCCTGCCTCTCACCCTTCTGTATTCAAGTCTGGTAGCTTCCTCCTTCCCCTTCATGCCACCTGGGTGCCAGCAGAAGGAACCTTTGAGAACACAGGACAGGGTATCTCTCTGCTCTCAGTTCCTTTGGTGCCACAGCAGCCCCCTGTGTTTGGAAGAAGCAATTGCATGAAAAGTACTGCTCAGCCCCTGCATCCCTGGTTTGGAGCACGCTAAGTTGATCTTTTGGGATGTTATGGGTATTCTGGTCAACATATTGGAGCTGTGGGATCCGGGGGGGATGGACGACCATGCTCGGTAGAGATGGAATTGGGGAGCTTAATTGCCAAACTCTAGCAAATCTCTCCTGAACTTGTGGAAACTGTGATTTATCAGAGGCTTAAAACTTTAAGCAAATTTTCGTGGATGGCAAAAGGCACATCCCTACACCACAGTGACCACCCCTCCCAAATTTAAACTCCCTGCTGCAAAGCATGGAGATGCTAGACCTTCTCAATGATGCAGTTTCAAGAATTTTTTTTAACATGGGCAAAGGAATATATATTCTCCTAACCTCATTTTTGGAAGCAGCTGCTCTGTTTTAGCTGAAACTTTAAAAATAAAAACAAAATAAATCATCCTGAGGCAGACACCTGGAATGGAAAATGTCATCTTGAGTAGGTTAAGTTTGGCAAAGTTATAAATAATTGAAAATAGATTCTTATAATGGAAGGTGTTGAGCAGCCTTAACTATAGCCATCACTATCTGTTCCACGTGTAATTATATTATACGTACAAATTCAGATGAGCTCTCAAGTGAGAAAAAATCTGTTGAAATTTGACAGATATTATACCTACATTTATATTGAGCTGATCTGCTGGTAAGCTAAAAATATGCGAGAGAAACTCCACGTCAGCAAATGGTCTGAAATGAAAGTACTGTTTTGTCAGATAGAAGTACATTGTATCTTGAATAGGGGCTTTGGAAACCGACAGCAGACCTTGGAAGACTTTATTATTGTTGAAAGGTTCTCTTTGAACCTGTGAACAATGATAAGTGGCCTCCAAAAGAAACCTTACAATTCCGAGATCAGAGTTATCTTGGAAGATTTCTGGGGTTAGAGGAAATATTTTAAGTGAAGTGAAGGTCCAGAATTAGAATCAAACATATATGGTACCTACATTCAAGAACAGGCCTCAGGTATGTTACAAAGTGATAATTTTTAAATTACAGGCTCGCTTATTAATTTAGCATATAGGATATCAGAATTTATTCTGCAAAAAGAACAGGAGTACTTGTGGCACCTTAGAGACTAACTACAGCCCACGAAAGCTTATGCTCAAATAAATTTGTTAGTCTCTAAGGTGCCACAAGTACTCCTGTTCTTTTTGCGGATACAGACTAACACGGCTGCTACTCTGAAACCTGTCAGAATTTATTCTACAGACTAGGTTAGAAAAGCTCTTCTTTCTCTATTTTTATAACAAATAATTTGTATAACAGTGCTATATGCTACATGGGTTTACATATAATTTCAGAAAGTCTTTTTATAAAGTTTCTAAAAGAGTCAACTTTTAAGATTTAAAGATAGAGCCATGATTTATAATAAAATAGGCATTGATTGGAAGTTGTCCGATTACCAAAATCATAGAACTTACCGTGTTAAAACATGTATCAAAGTTGTAGTCATCTCTCTGATTCTGTTTTAAATAAATAACGTTGACAGGATGACTGTAACATTGTTCATTATGCTGACAATATGAAATTATGCTGTGTGATAGACACAAAACAAGCAGTCAAGAAAAATCCCCAAAGGCATGAATTTTCTATATTATATAATTTGGTCAACATTCATGAGAAATGCCTGCTAATTGTAAATTGGTTGCAAAACTGTAGAATTTAAGTGCAATTAGATGAAATAGCCCAATTATTTGGACAGCAACCGTAAATAAATAATTTTTCCTTAACAAGTCTAAGCATTACAGAGAAGCAATTAAAATGTTTCTTTAGGATAAATTAGAGCAGAGGTACTCAAGTCCAAAGTCAGGGCCATTACAGCATTGTATTCATTTCTGTCACTATATAACAAGTGATAAATCACTTAAATGAATCCTTGTATTTGGGTTTGTGGGATGCTTTGCATGAGGAATCCTCTAATTCAGTAAGAATGTTCTATTTTTCAATGACCAAACTACTCCTTCCTGTCTAGAGGGAAGGAGGAGGACCTGATTTTCTTCTTATGATTTAACAAAGTCATCTGGTTAGGAGGCACAGAGGAAAAAGATTGAGCAAATAAGAGAGAAGTTCCCAAATCTCAAGAGGTATGGAACAATATTCATGTTGAATTGCAAGGCCAAGGCAAAGTTTTATCACATGAGGAAACTATCTAGTAGTTTCTTGAATTACTAGTTTTCTATGTGGAAGACACAATCTCATGGATCTTTTCTTAATTTATAATTGTTTGTATGTCTTGTCAACAAAGACATTTGTAATATGATGTAGAGCTGGGATGTGCACATATTTAATAGGAAGTTCAAATACTATATCCAGAGGCTAAAACTGGTACACAGACATGTAACTGCCATTTTGACGCACCTACTTATGTCCTTCTTTTTTGCCTTTGCAACTAAAGAATGTTGCCATGGTATCTCATCTCTATGCTTCCCTAGGCTATACACCTTACCTCAATATAACGCTGACCTCGGGAGCCAAAAAATCTTAGTGCGTTATAGGTGAAACTGCGTTATATCGAACTTGGTTTGATCCGCTGGAGTGCGCAGCCCCACTCCCCTGGAGCACTGCTTTACCGCGTTATATCCGAATTCGTGTTATATCGGGGTAGAGGTGTACTTTGTAGAAGGAGCATTGCAATAACAGTTAGTTATAAAGGCATTTGAAAAGTTTTTCAGAATAACTACTTAATTACTATTTTGGGGTTCTGACTAAAGAATTTGAAAGTCTGATTAAAGCCTTGCATTTAAAACATGGGCCGTTAGTAGTTTTCACAACATAAGGGGAAAGGGAACTTGGCAAGTTTCCGATATACAGCATGAGCTAGTAAATTATGTTAAATGTATTGCATTTGACTTTGAGTTACTAAGTTACTAAATCATGTCAAGAATCAGAAAGTTACTGAAAGCCGATTTTTTTTTCTTTCAGTGGCTTTTCAGTACCTCACACTATGAGGTAAATGAAGTAATTAATTTTGTTGTAAAATTAGGTTTTCAGCTAAATAATGAAATGAATATATTTTATTTAATAGACTTTTTATTTTTATTTATAGAATTACAATGTCTTTTAAATAATAAAGAATAAGGCCACATTTCTGATTTTAACCAATGAATACTTGTGAAGTGAGTGTATTTGTGTGTAGTAAAAAAAGAAACACTTAGTAAAGTAAAATTTTCAAAATGAGCTGAAATTAAGTGGCTTAAAAGTTGAAGCCCAGAATCTAGGCTTTTTCAGGCATTCCTGTGTACCTTCTTACAATAAAAAGTTTACTTTTTGTTTTTCTGGATGGGTATGAGACTGTTCATATTTCCAACACTTCAGCCTTTAATTCTTCTTTCTAATACTTTTGTGCTGTTTAGCAGTTGCTAGAGTGGTATTTTAAGCAGTGTATCTCCCGATGAAGAACAAGATGCTCTGCTTCTTCTAAAGCCATCTCTAATCCTGATCCCTAGTGATCTGAATGTCTCACCACTGTAATGTTCTCAGACTTCACTGATCTTGAAGGTACGGGTATTCGGTCATCTATGACACTCAGGGGTTTTTTTGGTTTTTTTTTGCATGTTAGCACAAATGACTACATTTCCTTAGCCTGTCAGTGGCTGCATTAGTTGTGACAAAGCCAACACTTTATTAAGTCAATGTGATTAAACTTGTTAACCTCCCTAATGTAAGGGGTGGGGTGGGGAAAGTTTGCATGTGACATTTCTGCTTGTGCCTACAAAGATGTCAGAGGATAAGAGTTTGCCCTTTCAATAAGCAGATTAGAATGAGACTACTACTATTTTCTCACCCATTTTGCTCTCAGTATTATCTGAATTACTATATAGGTTTGTGTGCTTTTTTTAAAAGGCTCTCTCTCCAGTCTCTGCTAGCAACCCCAATATTTTTGTGAAAACCTGAAATATTTTGCAATTTGGTTTTGTTTTGGGTATTTTTGTTTTTTGTTTTTTTCTTGGGCTTTGCAGAAATAAGAGACAGATTCCACAGTGGAGAAGTTGCTGTGAAAATGGTAAAATATGCTGGATCAAATTAGTACATTCCTTTGACTGCTCATCATAATGTTTAGTTATGCACTAGAATACATAGCTAACAGGAACTGGAGGGATTGCTCAACTCTATTCTATATACATTCTCAAGGTGTTAAGAGAGTGGGGTTATGCTAGCATTTCCTGTTGAAAGAGGACTTCAATTACGTTACGCAGGATGTTTTCTGATGTTACGATAGTTGCCGTTGGGTATGATTCAGTAGCCAGAGAAGTTCTAGATGGTAGTGGTGCCGACTTTGCTGGAGATACTACTGAAGGGTTGAATTTCATTCCCTATTGAAGGAAAACAACAGCTAAACTTAATTTACAAGAGCAGTGAATGTTTAATCATATTGTACATCTAATAGTAAGTGACAAATCCACAATTTCAAGTGCATGCATAAGGTTGCAGCCAGGGCACCATATAATTTGCAGCCTAGTGGGACCAAATTCTACAGCAAGAGCCATTAAATTCGGCAGCAGTGTTAATTTATTCTATCTCCATGAAATTCTTCATACCCATCCTCCCACACCTACAAAATCATAGAATCATAGAATATCAGGGTTGGAAGGGACCTCAGGAGGTCATCTAGTCCAACCCCCTGCTCAAAGCAGGACCAATTCCCAACTAAATCATCCCAGCCAGGGCTTTGTCAAGCCGGGCCTTAAAAACCTCCAAGGAAGGAGATTCCACCACCTCCCTAGGTAAAGCATTCCAGTGCTTCACCACCGTAAAATACACAATTACGGATCAGAAAACAGAAAATTAGTCAATGATTATTCTCAACATGTTAGTTCTTACTTAATTTCATAGTGCTGTCATATCTATGGGGGGAAAAAAGCCAAACATCATTTCTATGGGGTACATTTTTTAAAAAATGTGCATATTATTTAGCAGGCCTTTGCAGCAAACCACATAGCAAATTTAGGTTAATTCACTTCATGTTTACTGCACAGGTATGGTACTGTCTAGTCATCATTGATTTAACTGTTTTACATTTTTCTTCATCTAAGTATATTTGGTATGTTAAACTAATTTGGGCTTGATCCTATAGTCAGATATCCAATTTGGAAGATCCTGTCTGTGTAAGGACTGCAGCAAGCTACATAACTGTCTGGAAAATAAGTGATAATGTTATATAGATTTCAGTTGTCTAGGCAACACTTAACACATGTTCCAATATGCCACATACATAGGAGGTGCATAAAAGAGGCTTCAGGAGGCTGAGCCTTCCCAAAATAAAATAGGCTGGTCATGCAGGGGGAAAATGCCAGATGCAGCGTGGGTCATCTCCCTTTTGAAGCCCGATGACTTTGCGCCTGGTGGACTTTGCGCCGAAAGCTCCCTAGAAGTGGGGGCCATTGGCACCTGGACTGTAGCTCAGCTCTGAGGCCCCACCCCCATTCAGCCTCTTCCTCCGAGGCCCATATTTGGGGGGGCTGCACAGAACGGGTGAGAGTGGGGAGCTGAGCATGTTTGGGGCCTGCACAGAATGGGGAGGTTGGGCGAGTTTGGGAGGGTTACACAGAATGGGGAGCTGGGTGTGTTTGGGGGGGCTGCATAGAACCGGAGGGGGAGGGGTCAGGGCATGCTTGGGACACATCAGCCACAACCCCCATGCAGTTTGAGCCCAACAAGCTAGATTGGGAGGAGAGGCAGGTTGCCCAGTGAGGGGGCGGGGAGAATGGCAGTCTTTGTTCTGTGCCTCAGGGCAGTGCCCACTCAGCCCAGCACAACTGTCAGATGGGTGCCTGCCAGGCTGGTGGGGGCTGAATTCCCAGTGGGCCAGAGCCAGGGGGCTGGGCTGCACTTTCCCAGGCCAGACTCTGCAGGGAAATAAATGGGGGCGGGCGGAAGGGAGGATCACAGAGTATCGGGTTACGTGACTGTCTAGCACTCACCCCCCCCACACACTATACCCCCCTGCACAACACACACACACACACACACACTACCCCCTGCAAAACCCTCACACACTGTACCTGCCCACATTTTTTCTGCCTTAAGGCCTGGGCCTTGGGAGGGAGGAAATCCACAACTGTGGATTTATCATCATTTCCAAAGGAAGTTTTGCATGATGGTTTGGTGTACATTTGAGATGGTTAACCAATGGTTCATCCCATTTTCCAAATTATTTCGACCGCTATGTCTTTTGGTAATCAATTATAAATAGCAGTATACCGTCAGAGTCCAGTAGTATGGCAGATAGATATAAGGAAAGGTCTTCCTCCTTCCACTAAAAGGACGGATTGTCCTTTCTAGAGTTTAAATAGTCACTGCTGGACTAAGTCTGAATTGAGATTTCTATTTATTATTGGTACTAATGGAAGGTTCTGTATTGAAGTAATAATACCATTGACATCAGCAACTAAAATGCATTCTTCTCTATTGTGCAGGATATATAATGATTAGAGTTTTTTATCTAAGTCATTTTCATTTTTTCTTCTCAAACAGGAGTCTCAGACACAAATCCAGAAAGTGATTCAGTCATCAAACTGTCCTCAGTATGTCACACTTCTGTGTGGTTCCTTTCATGTCATAATTTTATAACTGAAGTGTACATCAAAATTAAGTGAACTACTAGAACATTTTGTTTGTTCAATAGTGGTAACAAAATCAAAGGTACCTTATGTTGCAAAGTTAGGCACTGATGAGCCAAGTGACGAATCATAACTTCAAAGGCTCATTGTGACTCTATGAAAGAAAATGAAAATACAAAAGCTTTCTTGGATGTAATTGGAGGCCTGTTACTTTTTTTTTTTTTTAAATAGAAATTCAGTAAAAAGAAGCAGTGGACAATTTTTTTTTAAATTAAGATTTTAATGTCTCCAACTTCCTCAATCAATTGCTACTAATTAGAACATTCATTCTTTAGCATAGGACATTATGTAAATAATCGCAGTAGACTTAAATTATTTGTTAAATTTATCCCAGATGCTTTTCAGGTGCTTACTTTCATTTTTGGAAAATGCTTGCTATCAGTATTATAAAGGATCTCATGCTGTAGTCCTTTCACAGGCAAAACTGTAATTGACTTCAACGGGTTCTGTATATGTTATGGGGTTACAGGAACATAATTAATACCATTATCATGTAAGTGAAATGGTTCTCATGAATATTGAGTAATTTGTTATGAATATTGGAAAAATATCAAAGAGGGCTAGTTGTCACAAAGTGTTATATTCCCTTACTTCATATGAAAGAAGATTGCATATGGATTGAAAACTATTGACCATTATCCATAAATGTCATAGAGCCAACCCCATGGGAGAAACTGTCCTGGAGGTTCTATGTTTTCAGGCAAACTTTGTGGCATGTCTTTGAAAAGAAACCATCAATACTTCACTGCACATTTGTAACTATAATAATTTTTGGTTAAATTCAAAATTATCCTCTTTAAATCCAATTTCTACATAGTTATAACTTAAAATTAGCCTAAAATAAACTTGTTAACATAGTCCCCAAGATACTGGCTGTTGGTATGAGAGTCAGGTCTCACAATCATTATGCATGTGCCTACTTGACTTTGACAAGTCACTCAACATTCCTCTGTGTTAGTTTTCCCCAATTATAAAATGGGGCAATGTTTTTACCACAGATGAGATTAAAACAAAACAAGAAACACACCAGGATTTAGGATGGCCACAAGTAGGTGGTAGGCAAAGTAGTGTTTTATCCTCATTTTTGGGGTTTGGAAACTGCCAGTAAGTTTGAATGAGTTGCCTTGGAGGCAGTCTGGTCTAACAGACCAGTCATAGTTCTGGGAGCCACATGACCTGTACTCTAATCTTAACTCTGATGCTTGTAATGTAACTTGAAGTAACTCAAAGCTCTCGGAGTCTGTTTGCCTGTCTGAAAAATGGGGATCATAATTTTTAGCTACTTCATAACTCAGTAATGTTTGGAAAGTAATATAAAAGTGCAAGGTTTCAGAGTGGTACCTGTGTTAGTCTGTATCAGCAGAAACAATGAGGAGTTCTTGTGGCACCTTAGAGACTTAACAAATTTATTTGGGCATAAGCTTTTGTGGGCTAAAACCCACTTCATCAGATGCATGGAGTGAAAAATACAGTAAGTAGTATATATATTACAGCACATGAAAAGATGGGAGTTGCCTTACCAAGTGAGGGGTCAGTGCTAAAGAGGCCAATTCAATCAAAGTGGAAGTGGCCTATTCTCAACAGTTGACAAGAAGGTGTGAGTAACAACAGAGGGAAAATTACTTTTGTAGTGACCCAGCCATTATTTTAAGTGCAAATTATTTTAAGGCCATTCAGTGAAATAGCTGGGTATAATTATTAATACTAATAGCATTAATACTTATTACAGTAGTGCCCAGAAATATGTTAATTGCTGTACAGATATAGAAGTCAACATGGTCCCTGCTCTGAAGAATTTACAGCCTAAGATTATACCTCAGACCAACTTGCTGTCAACCCTGCGCTTGTTTTCCTAGACCATGCTGCATATATGGGGACACCACTAACGTTCTGATCTTGGCGGCTTTTTCAGAGATTTTGAGATTCTGATTTTGGTTTCTCAATTTTTGTGCAAACTTTCCTTGAAAAACTTGGAAGTTTCATAAAATTGTTCCAATTTTGGAGAATGTTATAATGTAAACACCTTTGCAATGAATCTTTCACCCAGTGGATACATTCTTCTTTGAATTCTAACTGGTCTTTCCATTACTTTACTTCTAAAGTGGAACATTTTTTGCAAAAATGGAATTATTCAATAAGTTGACATTTTAATTGCATAAATGTCAGGAAGTTCAGAAGTAAGGTTGCATCCTCATTTCTTAGGCATGCAGCAGTTCTCCAAAAAGCACTATATTTCTAGAGTTTTGTGTACCCATGCTACACCCAAACACATCAGATGTCATTTAAAAGCCATTTTATTTACGTGTAGATGAGGTATAAGGTGGAGCTGTCAAGTGATGCCATAAGCCTGTAGGTGAGGTATAACAGTGGAATAAAAATTAAGGAAGTGTAATTTTTGCACAGTTCCAGAAACACTGCAACATGACTGACTACAGTTTTTACTGTTTATGTTAATTTGAACACCTTCATATGTGTTTTTTGGTCAAAGCTACCAACTAACAACATACTAGGTTTATTCACAGAATCTCCAATGTGTTTGATGTCTGCCCATCACTGCATGATACTTCCCACAAGCATATTTGCTCATTATAAAGTAAGCAGACTTATTCCGGACTATACTCTGGTTATTTTGGAAGGCTGCATCCAGAATCAGTGCGAGTGTGTGCTTGGAAAGTACTGTGCAGAGATAGGGGAACCCCAAACATTTAGGAGGTCTGGTTTGGAAGGCTCTTTTGCCTTTGAGGGATTTCAGATCATGTCAGAAGCTGGTTAGAGATCTGGGTGAGGTTTATATCCAGGGATAGCTTGCAAAGGCGAGGATTGTTTACTATTGGAACTATTCAATATTTTCATTAATGACTTGGATAATGGAGTGCAGAGTATGCTTATAAAATTTGTGGATGACACGAAGCTGGGAGGGATTGTAAGCACATTGGAAATTAAAATTCAAAATGACCTTGACAAATCAGAGAATTGGTCTGAAATCAACAAAATGAAATTCAAGAGACAAGTGCAAAGTACTTCCCTTAGGAAGGAAAAATCAAATGCACAACTACAAAATGGGGGAATAACTAGTTAGGTGGTAGTGCTGCTGAAAAGGATCTGGGGGTTATAGTGGATCACATTGAATACGTGTCAACAATGTGATGTAGTTATAGCAAAAAAGGCTAATGTTCTGCAGTGTATTAACAGGGAGTATTGTATGTAAGACAGGGGAGGTAATTGTTCCACTCTGCTCAACACTGGTGAGGCTTTAGCTGGAGTATGGTGTCTTCTGGATGCCAGACATTAGGAAAGATATGGACAAACTGGAGAGAATCCAGAGGAGAGCAACAAAAATGATAAAAAGTTTAGAAAACCTGACCTGTGAGGAAAGGTTAAAAAACCTGGGCATGTTTAGTCTTGAGAAAAGAAGAACGACGTGGACCTGATCACAGTCTTCAAATATATAATGGGTTTATAAAGAGGATGGTGATCAATTGCTCTCTGTTTCCAGGACAAGAAATAATGGGCTTAATCTGCAGCAAGGGAGATTTAGGTTAGATATCAGGAAAAACTTTCTAACTATAAGGGTAATTAAGCTCTGTCATAGGCTTCCAAGAGAGGTCTTGGAATCTGCATCATTGGATGGTTTTAAGAACATGTTGAACAAACACCTGCCAATGATGGTCTAGGCCAGGGATCGGCAACCTTTGGCACGCGGCCCGCCAGGGTGCTTACCCTGGCAGGCCAGGCTGGTTTGTTTACCTGCTGCGTCCGCAGGTTCGGCCGATCGCAGCTCCCACTAGCCGCAGTTCGCCGCTCCAGGCCAATGGGGGCTGTGGGAAGCGGCGGCCAGCACATCCCTCGGCCTGCACCATTTCCTGTAGCCCCCATTGGCCTGGAGCTGTGAACCGCGGCCAGTGGGAGCCACAGTCGGCCAAACCTGCGGACGCGGCAGGTAAACAAACTGGCCCGGCCCGCCAGGGTAAGCCATCTGTCAGGCCGTGTGCCAAAGATTGCCGATCCCTGGTCTAGGCTTACTTGGTTCTACCTCAGTGCAGATGGTTGGGCTTGATAACCTCATGAGGTCCCTTCCAGCACTACCTTTCCATGGTTCTGTGATTAAAAGAGTGATTTTTTTGGTTTTGCATGGGAAGTATTTTTTCCCAGAAATGCTAAAGCTGTTTAGTATGTGGC
Organism: Emys orbicularis; assembly: GCF_028017835.1. NCBI lineage: Eukaryota > Metazoa > Chordata > Testudines > Emydidae > Emys > Emys orbicularis. Next base: position 261,124,280 of record NC_088684.1, on the reverse strand, counting down.
AAAAATGGCAAATATCAACATTTTGCAATATACTAACATGAAATGTTTTCACATCTTGTATTCTTAATTGTCAAAGAATATCACAAGTAATTATAATAGTTTTCTATATTTTCAATTGAAATTTGCTGACCAGATCTGCAGCCCTTCTGATCTGAGCCAGCCCGGCCCTGACTGGCTGCTCTTTACAGCCGCTTTCTAATTGGCTGCCTCTTGTGCAGCTTTCCTAGGTCTCTATTAATCCCTTAGGCCTGGTCTACACTAGGAGCTTATATCGAATTTAGCGCCGTTACATCGAATTAACCCTGCACCCGTCCACACCAGGAAGCTACTTAGTTCGAAATAGAGCTCTTTTAAATTCGACTTCTGTAATCCTCGAAAACGAGAGGAGTAGCGCTAAATTCGAAATGGCAATATCGAATTAGGCTAGGTGTGGATGGAAATCGACGGTAATAGCTCCGGGAGCTATCCCACAGTGCACCACTCTGTTGACGCTCTGGACAGCAGTCTGAGCTCGGATGCTCTGACCAGCCACACAGGAAAAGCCCCGGGAAAATTTGAATTCCTTTTCCTGTCTGGCCACTTTGAATCTCATTTTCTGTTTGGACAGCGTGGAGAGCTCAGCAGCACTAGCAACGATGCAGAGCTCTCCAGCAGAGTTGGCCGTGCAATCTAATAGAAAGAGGGCCCCAGCATGGACTGATCGGGAGGTCTTGGATCTCATCGCTGTGTGGGGCGATGAGTCCGTGCTTTCAGAGCTGCGCTCCAAAAGAAGGAATGCAAAGATCTATGAGAAGATCTCTAAAGCCATGGCAGAGAGAGGATACAGCCGGGATGCAACGCAGTGCCGCGTGAAAATCAAGGAGCTGAGACAAGGCTACCAAAAAACCAAAGAGGCAAACCGACGCTCCGGATCCCAGCCCCACACATCACGTTTCTACGAGGCACTGCATTCCATCCTAGGTGCGGCCGCCACCACTACCCCACCAGTGACCGTGGACTCCGAGGATGGGATATTGTCCACGGCCGGTTCCTCCTCGGAAATGTTAGGTGACGGGGAAGATGAGGAAGGAGATGAGGAGGACGAGGCAGTCGACAGCGCTTGCACCGCTGATTTCAACGACAGCCAGGAGCTCTTCATCACCCTTACCGAGATCCCCTACCAACCGTCCACAGCCCTTACCCCGGACACCGAATCAGGGGAAGGATCAAGCAGTGAGTGCTTTAAACATCTAAACATTTCATTTTAACATAAGTGGAATATTTATATTGTTAAGAATGGGCTTTTCAGTCACTCAGTTAAACATAGAAACTTTTATTTATAACAAAACAGGAATAATAACTATATCAGTAATTTGTTGTTCATGATTTAGTTGGCTTAGTAAACTTTTTTCTACTAACTATGTATAGAAAATCAAGTACTGTCCGGATATTCATGATTAGTCCACAACACGGCCCCTCCACTCTGTAGTCCGTTATGCTCAACTTAAAGGAAAAGGCGGTCAATGTGCCCGGGAATGGACAGACAGTCCTCCTGGGATAGCTCCGCATAGCTCTCCTGGAGGTACCGCTCCAGCATGCGCACGAGGTTCAACGGCAGGGCAATCTTGTTTGGTCCCCCGTGGTAGCACACGTTCCCACGCCATGAGTCCATGAGGTAGTCGGGGATCAGTGCGCAGCACAGCATGGCGGCATATGGCCCAGGCCTCTGCATGCATTCACGCAGCATCCTTCCCCTCTCGGTCTCCGAGATCCTCATGAGGGTTATGTCACACATGACGCCCTGCTTTAAATTAGGGAGGGGAATGTTAGTATTTGGACTGCTTTACAGCCACGCGGTGGAGGCGGCAGAGGGGCAGCATACAGGGATCTTTCCCGGGGACAGCCGCGAGGTGGTGGGACAGGGGCAGAGCTCATGCTTCCCTGATTGCTGCCAGCAGAGAGTGGCCTTGCATTCAGTGCGAAAGGAGCCCAGTGCTACTATTACATGTTTAAGCTGCCACAAGTCTACGGCTTACCATGTTTTCCCGCAGCAGAAGTAGAGGTGTCCTGCAACGCTTCTCTGATCGCAACTGCAGGACCCCAGACACATAAGGCGAGGGCCGAAAATTCGACCTTGTCCTGAGTGCGCATGTGAAAGGTGCAGTGCATGGTGTTGTTCACAGAGAAAGACTATGCTCTTTGTTAGCAACTTCATTTATCTGTCTCAGGAATTTACTCCCTTTTTCCCATTCCAACAGACACATCTGCGACTGTCTCCCAACCCAGCCTGGCATCACACTCCCAGAGGCTAGCGCAGATTAGAAGAAGGAAGAGAAAAACTCGTGAAGACATGTTTTATGAACTTATGGAGTGCTCACGAGAGCAGGCAGCCCAGACGACACAGTGGAGGGAGAACTTGTCACAAATGCACAGAGCAGTCATGGAACGGGAGGAGAGGTGGCGCCAGGAGGACCAGCAGGCTACTCAAACCCTGCTTGGACTAATGAGGGAGCAAACGGAGACGCTCCGGCGCCTAGTGGATGTTCTGCAAGACCGGAGGCAGGAGGACAGAGCACTGCTGCTGTCTATCTCTAACCGCCCTCCCCCGCCACCAAGTCCCACACCCCCCTCACCAAAAGTACAAAGAAGGAGGGGCGGCAAGGGCCGTTAAAACTGTCAGTCGGCCACTGCACACTGCTGCAGCAATGGAAGGCTCTCGTTCCAAAGTTTGAAAAGTCCTTTCCTACCCATCTCACACTAGCCCATGTCCAAGTTTCCTTCCCCCCCCCCCTTTTCATGTGCGGTTCGTAATAAAACATCGGTTTCTGTTAAGTACTGTTTCCGAGAGTGTCTTTTGGAGGGGATTCTGTCTGAAGGGGGGGAAGGGGTTTGTTACTTGGACAGGACAGTCACCTGTAGCAGGCTACAGAGGCGGGGGCAGGTCCAGCATCAGGACACATACACAGCACAGTCACCAGTTACCCTGGTCAGTCTGGGAGGCGGTTTTCTTGTTCTGGGGTGCGAGGGGGTTGATCTGTGACTTTGTGTCGGGGGAGGGCAGTTAGAGATCCTATGCCGCGGTCCTTATCCTGGATCACAGAGCCATGCAGCAGGGGATCTGTTACCCTCCGCCCCCTGCCAGAAAGTCACTTGGCCGACACATACATCCAGTCCCGCCCAGGACTGCTGGCAGGCTGCGTTGAAACAACCAATGCAGCACTGCGGAGCCTGTCATTCCCGGACTTTAGAAGCATCATTTGCATCAAAACAGTAAGCCCGCCCCCCGCCACAGTCTGCGTCCCCGGTTTAAAACATTCCCGCGAAAACAGTAAAAAAGAGAACCTTGTTCATTAACAGAACAGAACAGATTTTATTTGTTGGGAAGGTGGGGAAGGGGGTATGTAACTTGGAAGGATAGTCAACAGTAACTGGGTAAAGAAACGGGGGCAGGTTCAGCATCTGTGTCCACAAAGTAAAAAGTCACTGGAGACCCTGTTCAGTCAGGAACCTGGCTTTCAAAGCCTCCCTGATGCACAGTGCGTCCCGCTGTGATCTTCTAATCGCCCTGCTGTCTGGCTGGACGTAATCAGAAGCCAGGCTATTTGCCTCAACCTCCCACCCCGACATATAGGTCTCCCCCTTGCTCTCACACAAATTGTGGAGCACACAGCAAGCAGCTATCACAATGGGGATATTGGTCTCGCTGAGATCACAGCGAGTGAGTAGGCTTCTCCATCTGCCCTTGAGACGGCCAAAAGCACACTCCACCACCATTCTGCACTTGCTGAGCCGGTAGTTGAATAGTTCTTTCCCTGAGTCCAGTGCGCCAGTGTAGGGCTTCATGAGCCAGGGCATTAGCGGGTATGCAGGGTCCCCGAGGATGACTGTAGGCATCTCCACATCCCCAACAGTTACTTTGTGGTCCGGGAAGTAAATACCTTCCTGCAGCCGTCTACACAGACCAGAGTTCCTGAACACCCTAGCGTCATGAACCTTGCCAGGCCATCCAACGTAGATATTGGTAAAACGTCCCCGATGGTCCACCAGTGCTTGCAGCACCATGGAAAAGTATCCCTTTCTGTTTATGTACTGGCTGGCCTGGTGGTCCGGTCCCAGGATAGGGATGTGAGTCCCATCTATAGCCCCACCGCAGTTTGGGAATCCCATCTCAGCAAAGCCATCTCTGATGAGCTCAACGTTTCCCAGGGTCACTACCTTAGATAGCAGTAGCTTGACGATTGCCCTGGCTACTTGCATAACAGCAACCCCCACGGTAGACTTGCCCACGCCAAACTGGTTAGCGACGGACCGGTAGCTGTCTGGCGTTGCGAGCTTCCAGAGGGCTATGGCCACTCGCTTCTGGACAGTCAGGGCTGCCCGCATCCGGGTGTCCTTTCGCTTCAGGGCAGGGGACAGCAACTCACACAGTTCGAGGAAAGTCCCCTTCCGCATGCGAAAGTTGCGCAGCCACTGGGATTCATCCCAGACCTGCAGCACTATGCGGTCCCACCATTCCGTGCTGGTTTCACGGGCCCAGAATCGCCGTTCAACAGTATCAACAAGACCCAGTGACAGCGAGATGTCCTGGGCGCTGGGTCTCATGTTCTCAGAGAGGTCGGAGCTACTGTCCGACTTCATGCCGTCACGGTAGTGCCGTAGCCTCCTCTCATGATTGATCTGCAGCTGCCTCTGGTACAGGTGGAGGAGAAGCTGCGAGGCGTTGAGAACTGCCACAACTGCAGCGATGGTCGCAGCGGGATCCATGCTCGCACTGCTGTGGCGTCCGCGCTGTCAGTAATCAGAAAAGCGCGCGAAATTATTTCCCGCCGGCGCTTTCAGGGAGGGAGGGAGGGAGGGAGGGCTTGAGTGACGGACGGATGACGACAGGCGCCCAAAAGCACCCTCGACACATTTTTTTACCCAGAAGGCATTTGGGGCTCGACCCAGAATTCCAAAGGGCAGGGGGGACTGCGGGAACTGTGGGATAGCTGCCCACAGTGCACCGCTTCCAATGTCGACGCTTGCCCCGTTAGTGTGGACTCACAAAGTCTCACAAAGTCGAATTACTGTCCTTAGTGTGGACACACACGTTCGACTTAGTAATATCGATTCCACATAGTCGAATTAACTAAAATCGAAGTACTCTCGTAGTGTAGACAAGGCCTTAGTGTGGGGCTGATGCCCCATCACAGTGTCAAAGGAACCATAGTAATTAGGCCTCCTGATACAGAGGTTTTGGTCCTTACTGTTCACCACTTGCCAAAAAAGGCAACATGTGGATTGAAATAGGCACCATTAGCAGCACAACTGACAAGCGTCTTTTTATTCCTGTGCGTGCAATTTGTGACACACTCACTCCTGACTTCTGCAACATACTTCCTGCTGAACACACATTAACAGGATGTGACTGTGTCATTTGTGTTTGTTATTGGAAAAAATTGTGTTTAACGTTGTCAAAATGAAGGAACAGTACCACTTCAGAGATATTGCCAAATTGGGAGAGAGTGACGGACAAGCTGCAATTTCTGCAGCAAGGATGTCGGTAGCATATATATAGCTATATGACCAGAGTGCGAAAGAAAAGGAGATCCACAGGGACTTGATTATGCCTCAGTCTAGCCATCTAACAGGACAAGTCACTGGCCAAACTCCCAGCATGAGAGGACACTTTTGAAGAGCATGTCAAAAGAGCATATTGGCAAAAAAGATTTGGGTGTCTTTGCACGTAGGTAAACCAGATATTGGATCACAATTGCAATATGCATGGCAAAATATGGATGATGAGCTACTTCCTGTATTCTTCAAGGGTCCAATGGCATCTGAGCTTCTACAAGACTTTATTTGTATCTGTAGCAGTAGGAATCATTGCGCAATCAACTGTATCTGTAGTCAGAGCAATCTTCCCTGCTCAGAGACCATAACGATGAACAAGATTATGATAATGATGTTGACCAGAAATGTCACCAGTTCTATTACATTTCAGTGATACCTGTACAAATTTATTATTAGATTTTGTTTTACCTTTAGATTGTTGTTACGTTGTTTTGAGGTCTCAAAAAATCCAGTGTTATGTCTTGAAATAATACATAGTCATTAAACCAACAGAAACAAATGCAAATATTTCAAAGTGGTCATTTTAATGTGTTAATGGTTTCAGTTTATCCCTATTTCTATGCTAACAGCACCACTTGACAGCTCCACATCATACTCATCTTAAAGTAGACATAATGAGCTTTTAAATGATGTATGATGTGCATGTGTGTAGAGAAGGTACCTTAAGTCGACTAAATGGGAGGTGTTTGTCGCTTGCCTGTCTGTCCCATGACACATGCACCAGAATCTGTTCCTTCAACCCTCCTTTGCCCCTGGAACATATAAGGCAGGGAGGAAAGATCAAAGGACTCCAAGTGATCAGCTACCCTATATTCCCTGCTAGTGAACTGCTGGCTCATGAGCTGGTCCATATTTTGGGGATGCACAAAAAAGGAGGGGCTATTCTGCTCCTCCCTTATTCCTCCTTTCCTTGTAATGCACTGTGACTCCCCATTTACTGGTGTGAAATTTCCTCATCCTTGACAGCTGCTATGGGGAAGGAATTGTGGTGGTTTCATCTGCAGTACTTGATATTTGCTCTGTTGACATGGTTTGCTAACCATTGAATTTTTTCTTTTTAACTTGGGATAGGATCCTACTTCAATGAACTTGTGGTTGTGTGGTTTCTGCATTCCTTTTCTTAGTGCTTTAGACATGTTGGTAGCATAGTACCTTTAATATGAACTACAGACTATTACTAATGGTCAAAGATTTACAGAAGGTTTTTTTGCCTTAATGTATAAGGGGTGTTTCAGTTTTCATGATGCTTTTTGATGGTGAAAAGTTAAGTTTCTGTGGCTGTTTTTTAATCAAATCTGTAGCATCAGGGAAAATTCACTTGTCTGCAGACAGGCATATTTCTAATTGCTGAGAGCAATGTTTATTTATGTTACAGTTACCACATCAGGTGACCTTGGCATCTAATGAGTGCACTGTAGATTTAACTTTCTGAATTCAAGTTTGAAGCCTGAGATCTATTGGGTGAGTAAAGTGGTACTTTGCTGCTAATAAAACAGAATAAATGTTAAGCAAACCTTTGTGTCCCAATAGACATTTAAAAATATCTGCTTAATATGGTTTCTTCTAAGTTAATTTATGTGCTATTTTATTTTACCTTTGCTGCAATGATAGTTCTTTTAAAGGAAATCTGTTGCTGCGAAATCCAGGGCCACTAATGATCAGATTATTAAAAAAAAACAAACCCAAACCCTTCTCCATTGCACTCATTTCCCATTTTAGGAGTTAATTTCAGTCATTCATTCTTTATTAGAATGACCTTTTAAAAAGATTGCTTTGCTCTAATTTTCTATTGTTGTCACGAAAGTCTTGTTCATGCAAAGGCTCCTTAAATTCTCGCTGTTATTTGCCTTCACTGTATTTCTGGTTCAATCTCATTCATTCATTCATTCATTTGTTGGAATATGGAATTTTCCTAGAACTATTTTTAAAAAGTCTAATTAAAAATAAGTTAATTTTATGATCAAAATACAGATGGCTGAAGTGGTGACATTATACTTTGTCTAAAACAAATAAAAAAGTAAATAGTCATTAATGCTAGTATGTTTTGTTTGTTTTAAGATACTGGGCAATACATGTATCTAGGAAAGCAAACTATCCCAGCTGAGATCTCCTTTGTGGAGTTTAGAGGGGAATTTTGCTCTTAATCCTTATTTACAATGTGGGATTTAAAAAAAATAAAAGCAGTGGCCCTCATTAATATGTGAGAGATTTCTGGATTGGTGCAAAATCTGTAACCTATAAACAAAAATGTAAACACTATCATTGTACATATTTATTTACAATGAAATAAAAATAAAGTTCTGAATGTATGTAGCTTCAAATAAGCCAAACCTCCTTTTTCAGTGTCTCTAGCCTTCACATCAGCTTTGACAGCCTGGAACAACTCCATTTATGAACATAGGCCATGATTGTAGAAACATTTACACACATGAGTAACTATTCATATGAGCTCAGTGGGACAACATGTCAGTAGAGTGACTCATGTGTTTGCAGGACTGGGGCCTAAAATCTGGACACTATTTTTTTCTGATGAATAACAATTTTGAGACTTTGAGTAACTGAAAAATCATAAAATCTTTAGGGTCAGAATCTGGAAGCAGCATCTAGTAGCCACTTTGTTCATCCTTCTGGTCAGAGGATATTCAGTTTAATTATTACTGACCTATCCCTTTGAAGCATCTAGTCTAGTTTATTAGCTTGTGTGCTCTCATCTACAGTGGTATTGTCTTGCCAGCTGCAAAGCCAAACGGAAATTGGAGTTAAGCACAGAAATATGTGCTTTATGTCTGTCTTACCTACCTGTGAGAGAGGTATCCATCATATAAATAATTAACTTTCCTTTCTAAAATTCTGTAGACTCTTCTGAGTTTACAGAAGATAAGCAGAACAGTGTTTGCATGGAGTCTTATAGTATATGTGATTGTCACAGTGTCTGGAGTGGCTCACGACTGTGAATACCTCAGGTCAGACTATCAAAAACAGGGCAGACACCCCAAACTGGTGGCATGTTCTATAACTAGATGTCACCAAGCCAGTAACAAATGTGAACTCTTGGATTGCTGTAACTGTCTTACCATGGAGTCCCAGATAGTCCCCTCAAACCTATCTTGCCACCCAGACAAACTGAACTTTGTGATAAATGGTCACTTACACCAAAATCACACCACATTCAGCTTGCTTCCAGTCCCAAGAGACCAGTCACTTATCCCAGATCAGTTGGTACCCTAGATCTTACACCAAAGACAATGATTGTAGCCAATCCTGTAATAAACTATCTAAAGGTTTATTAATTAGGAAAAAGGATTGAGAGTTATTTACAGGTTAAAACAAGCAAACATATACACACAATTGAGTTACCATCTAAATCCTAAGAGTGACACAATGTAGTGATCTGTCAATTCAAAGTGTCTTTCAGGGCAGCCCCAGGAGGCCGCCCCTGGGGATTTTTGGCTTCAGTTTAGAGTCTCTGGCCCTTCAGAGTTCAAACAGCCAAAAAAGATGCAGTTTCTTCTCGTCAGGTATTTTTATTTCCTTCCCCCAGAGTTCAAGATGATGGGACGAGTTCATGTGCATGTCTCTCTCAGTGGCGGTGTTAGGGGGCAATCAACAAAGTCTTTGTCCTCTGATGTTCCATAGTGGTTTGTCTGCTGTCTATGGGACTTCTTTTGTTGGGCAGGAGCTAACACCTCCTGTGCCAAACTAGTATTTCACACGTGGTAATGCTTGTCTCCTGACTGGGTGGGTTTCCAGTTTCAGAGGAACCACTTAAATATTTCCTTATTACATGAGCCATAGATATTATAAGTGAGAGTAATGCATGCAGCAACATAGAAGCATTTCATAGAGTGTAAACACTAAATACATTCTTATAATACTAATAGCTGTTTTGAGCAGAACTAATATACAGGTGACCTGGTCTGCTCTCCAGCTACGAGATTGTCTGTTCTTAGCCAATGCCAGCAGCCTGGGCATCTGGCCTGCAAGCGTCAAAGTGATGTCTCAGAATTATGGATTCTGGGGCATCTCCAGTGAAGACACAGCAGAGTCACGGAGGCTGAAAATTAGCAAAAGTTAAAACATATGCACAGCATATATGTGAATATTCTGCATAGCCTCATGAGTGGGAGCATCTAGCACATATTTTTGTGCTTCACTCAGTTTCCCTTTTGGCTTTGCAGTTCACCTTTTGCTGATCTGCAATTATGATTTCATTTACGCTCATATTCACAGATACTAGGAGTGACCTTGACACCTTGGCACTACAACTATGACAGTACTGGAATTCTATTGTGTCTTCTGTTGCAGAGCAGATTTGTAGTTATTTATTAAACAGCACACACAAAGAATTCTGAGTGCATTACTGAGATTGTTACATTGCCCAACATGTATATTTTATTTTTAACAGGTGTAACACAGCTAGTTTAAAGATTAAAAAAGTATCTTTTACAGAGCCGGTGCTACTTGTCTCAATGTCTGTTCACTAGTGTGTGCTCATAAAATTCCTTAGATAAATAAATACTTAGATAAATAAATACATTCCCTATCATTTTGACTAAAGTAACTGGTATATTAAACAATAAAACAAAACTACTGTGACCAAAAAGAGTTTTAAGCTAGACTTTTCCCCCTGTTGTTTTGTCAGAATAAAGGTGAATTTATTTTAGCTTGCTTTTATAAACAAAACAAGCCATGATCAATTGGTTTCAATATAATACACATCTTCTTGACATGGTCTTCCTAATTCTTTTGTACTCATGCTATTTAATGTTGTATTTATAAGCCATTTCCCCTGCCTCCTATGTAATCCCTGACAAACTCAGCTTCCCCTCTTCAACCCATGACCCATTCACTGGGCATCTTGAACGTCAGATTAGAAGTGAATGCTACCGGGGAGGAGAAATATTATACAAATTATTGAGTTAAGGAGACTTAAAGCACCCATCCTTTTAACTATTGTCTGGACTAACCCTCATCACTTTCAAATACATATGGAAAAATTCTTTTTATCCAAGTACTCCCAATAATGACTTTTGGGAATCTAATAAATAGTGATTGAAATGATATATTATGCCCCTTACTCTAAGGGTCAGTCCCATTGAAGACAATGGCTTACATTAGTAAGGGAAGGGGGATTGGACCTAGTGGGTATCCAATAGACAGATATTTTTGAGGGTGAAGATAGACACTCAGAAAGTAATTTAGAATGGCTTGTGGGAAATGATGTTATCAGGGAGGCCTTTTGAGGAAATAAGAATATTACTACCTCTGGAACCTCTGTATGTATCCTTAAAATCTTCTGGAGTGTGGGGACCATTCTGTTCTCTTATGCAGGTCAAGAGTGACTCTCCACTCTGCAGCTCTGGAAGAAGGCAGGTTAACAGGAGACAAACACAGAGTGGAGCACAAAACATAGATTTCAAAACATAATTCTTAATGTGAAATCATCCTGGAATGGACATGTTTCTAGTAGGGTACTACAGGGATTGGTTTTCAGCTCTAAGCTAAATAATATTTTTAGCTATGTAGGAAAATATGAAATAATTGTTGATAAAGTTTTCACTAATATTGCTGGAGTGGTAATTAATGATGAGGGCAGATATGTACAGAGCGAGCTGGATTACTTGGTAAACTTGGTGCAAACACTAAGTATTTTAATATGGCCAAATGAAGGGTCATATATCTAGGAACAAAGAATATGACATGAGTACAGGGTGGGGTACTGTATCCTCAGAGCAGAGACTCTGAGAAGGAGTTGAGGGTCATGGATAACCAGTTGAACATGACTCTCACTAGCAATGCTGTGGCTAAAATGGTTAATGTGATCTTTGATGTATAAACAGGGGGAATACTGAATAGAAATGAGGATTATCTCAGTGTTAGTGAGGCCACCGTTGGAATAGTGTCTATTTCTGGTTCAGAGAAACGTTAAAAATTGGAGAAGAACTGATTTGAGGACAGTGAAAGACTTAAAGAGCTCAGTTTTTAATTTAATTGAAGAGAAGGTTAAAAAACTGACTTGACCATGATTTAGAATTACCTACATGGAGAGAAGATATCTGAAAAAAATTAATCTACTAGAGAAAAGCATAACACAATCCAGTGTCTAGAAGCTGAGGCTAGACAAATTCAAATTAGAAATAAGGCACACTTTCCCCCCAACAACAGTAGAAGTAACTAACCATTGGAATAGCTTACCAAGGAATGTGAATTCTCCATTGCTCAAATTTAAGTCAAGATTTGGCTCTCTTTCAAACAATATACTTTAGTTCATTCACAAGTTACTGGACTTGATGCAGGAATTACTGGATGGAAGAACAGTCCTTTCTGGCCTTAAAATCTATGAATAATTACCTCTGTAACTAGTGCCCCTAAGAATTTGGAGAGTGTGTATGATGCTTTAAACACGCCTCTTATTTTCTGTATATTTTCTCTGAGTATTTGAAAAATAAATACACCTCTACCCCGATATAACGCGGTCCTTGGGAGCCAAAAATCCCTACAGCATTATAGGTGAAACCCGGTTATATCGGGGTAGCGGCAGCAGGGCTCCAGTGGTGATTTAAAGAGCTCCGGGCTCCGGCCACTGTGGAGAGCCCCTTTAAATCGCCGGCCGAGCCCCACTGCTGCAGCTCCGGGGTAGCGGCGGCAGGGGTCCAGCGGTGATTTATAGGGCGTGGGGGTGGGGCAGAGAATGCTATATCATACAAGTGGTTTGAAACCCCTACATGGAATTGTGGAATCCTACCTCCAAATTTCCCCATCCGCTCTAATGGAACCACACTGGTAAGAGATCTGTGAGACTATGTGAGGATGGAGGTGGTTTAGGATATGCTCCTTAATAGCACTTCCTGACGACCTTCTATCCAATGATCTCATCATGTTTTATAGACATAAGTTAATTTTCACAACAAACATAGTGTTTACCCATAGGGAAAATTATGTGCAGAGAGGTTAAGTGATTGTTCAAGGTCCCAAAAGAAGCCTTTGGCAAAGCTAGGAATAGAATTCAGGTCTCCTGATTTCTCAGCCCTAAGCTATAAACACAAGGCTATCCATCCTTTAATTTGTAGATATTTCAGCTTTTCTTTAGCACAGGACTCTTTAAAGTTATGTCCAGGAATCCTTTCTTTCATTTTTTTCTGACTTCTTAAAAGCACAGTTTATAGGAATACTGTAGGGTTGGTGTGGTTTCTTTTTTAATATCATATATGTTTTTCATTGTCATGAATGGCGTTTGAGGGAATAAAAGTCAAGATAAGTAAAGCAAAATATGAAAGTTTGCCATGATTTTTAAGGAAGAAAATAGTTACTTTAAAATAGAATGTTTGTCAAAGACTATATTAACTTGAGGTAGTTCCTGCTCAAACTTAGTGTACATACTAGCTATGGCAAAGGATAAAAATGCAAATAATTGTATTGTTAAATTGCTCAGTACAAACATAGTATGTGAGATAGTATGTTAAATGAAAGCTGTTGTGCTGCAGTTTCAGTGTGTTGCCCTACTAAAAAAACAACCCTCATTATATGCAGGTTTTATGTGGATAATAAATTAAATTCATTGCGCAGAGATGTCATAATTTTATTTTGTCTTATGAATTACCACTTTGTGTATGCCTTTTGACATTTTCATATAAAGTACCTTTTCATCACATGTGTTCTCGGTAGCATGAGCTCTGATTTTCAGAAGATTTAACATGCAGAATAAATGTGCACAGAGGTATTCAGTAGGTTCAATTAAAATGTTCTCTAAAAAGAGAAGTGAAAATGGTTTAAGAAAGGGTGTGTTGAAATGCTGATAGTGCTTGTCATTCTGGTAGTGACAAATAGATGTGTATGTTGACCTTCTCCTAGCAGTTTTATTACCTATACTGGTTTATATATTTTATTTCCTTAGAAAACAAAAACAAAACATGATGCTCTGAATAAAAATCAATGCAAAGTTCAATGCATTTTATTAGCAGTTTAAGGAATTGTTTCTGAGTAGCAGATAAAATATATTTCACTGAGTGGTGGCTATTTTGTCATTCTTTGCTTATGAGCAGGAATCTGGAATGTGCATTCTGCTTCACTAACTGCACAATCAGAAGGTATATCTATAATCCCAACTGGCCAGCTCTCAGAAAGCCATTTCATGCTTCCATACCTTACAGAATGTAAGTCATCTTTTTGGGTGAACCATGTGTAATGTATTAGTGTAGTAAATAAACAGACGATGACCATCATATTTTTAAAGAGGCCTTAGCCCAGCTTCTAATTTTGTGTTTAAAGTAATCTGTGGGTGTAAATTACAGTGACAGTTAATTGTGGACACAAATTATAGCATTTAGATAACTAATATTTACCTTCAAATTACATAGATATGAACATATTCTGACTTGTGCCTGCAATTTTGAGCACTGTTGTATTAATTTAAATGGAATATGTGGGCCAATGGTGTTAGCATAACCCGGTCACTGTTCAGCATTAAATAGTGTTAAACAAGATCTGGGTTTTGATATAGAGACATCAGCCTGCTTAGTACCATGGCAAACACGCTGTTAAAAATCCTTTTATCCTTTTATTAAAGATAAAGAAAAAAGGAAAACTGTTAAAGTATTTGAAATGTGTAAAGTATTAAATAAGGCTTTCATTTTAATAACATCCTTGCTTTCCTTTCCCTTTAGTTGGAGAGAGTTTTTAGAAGGAAAACATCCCTTATTTGACAGTCTCTTAGATGGAATAGTTGTCCTTTTGGGTAAAAGAGAAGAAGTTAGTTGAGATGATGTTTGGGTTTCAGCTGGAGCCAGTAGAGATGGCGATATCATCTGGGTCCTTCTCTCTGGCCCAGTCTGGTCAATAGGATGTCACTCAGGATTAGGATGAAGATGATCAGGGTCCCAGGAGATGGGGGCTGGCAGCAATGACGGTGAAGCATGCTCTAGTAGCCAGTTTTTCTCCCCAAAGTCTTTTGGGGGTTAAATTGGGAAACTGAGTCACAAGTGCATCCAGTGTAGGCTTAATCAATTTTTGTCTTTATTATACAACTTCAGAGTTATGGTCACTTATAGTATCTGAACATATATTTATGCCAGACAATAATAATAGACCAGACAGAATTGGTAGAGGGCCCAAGTTACCATAGTCTGGGTCACCGGAAAGTTTTCCTATACTTCATGATAGTCATTGCCTCCTCTGATCCCTTGGTCTGGTCCTTCAGTCCTGTTCCTTCATTTTCTAGTCTGTTTTTTCTCCAACATGGGCTGTGTTCACTTGGACTCATACATTTTCAAATTCTGAATGGCCTAACTTTTCTCCAATCACCGTTTTAGCACATTGACCATTTATTTTTTATGTAACCCATACATTATGCATGTGTAAGCTTCAATTTACCCAACTTCTGCCTTTTGTTGTTGCTTATGCAGTTTCTATGTCATGTCATTCTGTGTTACTCTATTCCTGGGTTTTCCCAGTAAAAGCCTTCTTGCTGTTAAAGAATTGTGTGTTTTTTACCTCAGAATTTCCAGCACAACATGCTACCTTTGTTCTGTCAGCAGCAACAGCAATTTAAGCAGATCAGCAATTCTTTATAAAAGAAGTATTGGCCAAAACACACACACGCCAGGCACCTCATCTGAACTCATTCACTATCTACAGTTACAAATAATAAAAATATAGCTATCAAAGCTTTTAATTTTACCATTAGTAATCCTTCATTTTATATTTCAGTGTTATAGATCAGGATATGTTATACCACGTTAGCCCCTAAATCTAATAAGGGATGGGGGAAGGGTTTGGAGAGCACACTGATTCTTTAATGTCAACATTTCTTTATCTTTTGCAAACATAGATTTGTTAGGGGATTTTTGTTGCTCCAAGTTCAAAGCCTTATATTTTTAATTTCTACCAAATCTTGTTAGTGATTTTCCTGTTACAAATTTTGAGGTGCTTCCATTTTAGGGCCCGAATACACCTCTACCCCGATATAACGCGACCCGATATAACACAAATTCTGATATAACGCGGTAAAGCAGTGCTCCGGGCGGGCGGGGCTGCGCACTCCGGTGGATCAAAGCAAGTTCGATATAACGTGGTTTCACCTATAACGCGGTAAGATTTTTTGGCTCCCGAGGACAGCGTTATATCGAGGTAGAGATGTATTTAGTTGCTCCAACAGTCTCTTTAAGGACCCACAAAGTGGGTGTAACAGCCAGCCCATCCCCTCATTATTTTGTCCACCAATTAGGCCTTGTTTCTAACCCACCAATATTGGTTCAGATTTCTGGTTTCATACTTTTCTGGTTTACCAAAAACGATCTTAACACTGGGGAGGGAGTGCAGCCTTCCTTCCTGGAAGGGTTCGGTGTCTTGCTGCACATAGTCTACTGGCAGCTTCTCTCACACACACCCCCTCCTCCTTCCATGCAGGGGAGAGTTTAAAAAGGTCTCAAGCAGTTGGAGCCAGCTGAACCTAATTAGTTCCCTGATAACCCCTTTTCCAGCTGAACCTTATTTCCCCATGGTTATCTCTCCTCGGTGGATAGGGACAGGCCTTTTAACCCCCTGGGACTAATTACTACCCTCCCCCCTCCCTTTGTAGCTGTTTGTCCTGGGTTTACCACAGTGTATAATACTTCTTTTTGAGTTAATTACATTATTCTTGTATTTTTTGTATTACCCTTAAGTTACTGATATGAACTCTCAGTTTTAATTCCGGTTGGATAATTCTTTCTCTTGAAATATATATTTATATAGACTTGTTATGCTATATGTTTTCCAAACTTCTGAATGAGTGAAGGAAATGTAATCATATAGCTAACATTAGCTATGTTGTAATGTTGGGAAAGCATAGTTTTGTTTTTTGAGCAACAGGAAAGTAAATTAATCAATAGACAGCCCTTTTGACAAGAAAACCTTTAGATACATTATGAACCATAATAATACATGAGTGTTCCTTTGATTTTTTTTTTTAAATTTGCAGTTTAACTTTGTATATGTTGCATTTTAAATGCTATTCTGTTTGCTGGGCCAATTTATTGTGCCAGTTTACCTGTGGCAATAATTAGGTTTTTTTTTCATTGCTCTCTCAGACATTTTCTATATGTCTTTGTTTACCAGCACAGTGGAGGAAAGGCAATAGCTCTGAACTATTTCAAATGTGCTTGAAATAAGCCCAAAGAATAAATGAAAATACATTCTCAAGTGGAAATACGATTTGTTTGAATTTTCAACAGTTTCAGTATTAAATGTGTTTTTCCAATCTGTTGAATTGCAGATGAAAGGGAGCCTATCTTTTGGACAATTTAGTGGGCCTAATGACCTTTGAGTTGAGTTCAGCAATTCATAGTCATTTATTCGCTATTGTTTTGGCATCAATTGGCATTTCCATAGAAAAGAGTAAAATGTCATTACCAATAGACTATGTTCCTTCAGAGAATTGCCTGGAGGGGAAAAGCAAATGTGGATAATAACTTAAAGGAATTACAGTGATCAATACAGAGCTCTATTATCAGAGCACAGCAGTGAACATTGTATATTGTCAAAAATATGTTTTTATTGGAGACAGCTTTACGCAATTCTTATATCAAGGTAAAGGAGTACTTTTCTTTTTGGGGGAGCTGTAGGTGGACTGATGTATAACCAATTCTGGAAAATACTAACAAAACGGCGTCTCAAATTAGGACATTTAAGAAATGCTGATGTGACAGTTTCTAAAAGTTGGCAGCACTTTGGAAAGTTTCCCAAGCATGCATCCCAGTTTTCTGTTCCTTATTTTGAATTTAATTTGTATGAAATTTCTCCAGTGAGTTGGGATGTGAATTTTTATATACACTTCAAGAAAAATATTGAAGTATTATGCAGGATTATGGAGGCAAGAATTAGGTTCATTTGCCTTTTCTATGGAAAAATGCTTGTTTTTACCTCTAAAAATGATAAGCACCTAGTCAGCACAGGGGATAAAATATATCCTGATTTTAATAAGTTAAGAGTATTCTTCTTTTGCTGTATTTTTACAAGGACATCAGCAAAGAAATGCTGAGCGGGCAGAGAACTGCTGAAAGTAATCTTTCATCTCCTTTTTGCTTTCCCATAATATTTGTTAGAGTTCAGACAAGGAAAAGAAGTGGGGGAAGTTTCCTTTAAATCAGAAGATAAGGTATTAAGATTGGTGGAAAACTGGAGCTAATGGAGTGCTATATGGTATGGCATATTTTAATTCAACAGAAATTTTGGGAAACCTGCTCCCTTATCCATTAGGGTCAAAAACCATGTCATAGCTGATATTTTTATTATCCGATAGTGGAAGGTTCAGGTCATGCTACCAGTCTGTCCCAAATGAATGTGTTGTATATATAGCTCACAATGGTAGGAAGTCTCTTCAGTTCCAGTTGACTGAGAGTCTATGACCAAAACATTCAGACTTGGGTGTTTGGAGTTGGACATCTAAGATCCGTGTTAGGCACCTGAATAAGAGACCTGTCCCAGAGGTGCTGAGCAGCCTCATCTCCCATTGAAGTCAATGGGAACTTTGGAAGTTTAGTGAAATTAGGCCACTCTCATTTAAGTACCTGAGTATGGGCACCAGGGTGGGGACACTGCAGTGCTATCTGACTTTTCCCCAGTCTGACCTCTGCTAGGACATTGTCTGTTAGTTCTCCAAGCACTGCTCTGCAGTACTTGCAGATCAAAATCTTCTTTGCCACTTAGCTGAAAAACTGCAAGGGCCATGTATTGAAGACTAAAGGGAAAAGAAAATTCTCTGTGTGTGTGCTTGCATGTTGCTGCCTGCAGTCCCTATGGGCTAAACTCCAACATTTGATCAGATAGACTTAGGGTTGCCAGGCATCTGGTTTTTGACCAGAACGCCCGGTCGAAAAGGGACCCTGGTGGCTCTGGTGAGCAAGGCCCATCGGCAGCACAGCAGGGCTAAGGCAGGCTCCCTGCCTGCCCTTGCTCCGCACGGCTCCCAGAAGCAGCAGCATGTCCCCCTCTGGCTCCTAAGCGCAGGGGTGGCCAGCGGGCTCCATGCGCTGCCCCTACCCTGAGCGCTGACTCTACAGTTCCCATTGGTTGGGAATCACAGCCAATAGGAGCTTCAGGGACGGGGCAGCGTGTGGAGCCACCTGGCCGCACCCCCACGTAGGAGCCGGAGGGCGGACATGCCGCTGATTCCGGGAGCCACCTGAGGTAAGTGCCACCTGGAGCCTGCACCCTGCATCCCATCCCCCAGCCCTGAGCCCCTTCTAGCACCCAAACTCCCTCCCACAGCCTGCACCCCATACCCTAACCCCCTGCCCCAGCTATGAACCCCCTCCCACACTTTGAACCCCTCATCCCCAGCCCGGAGCCCCCTCCTGAACCCCAATCCTCTCATCCCCGACCCCACCCTGGAGCCCACATCCCAACCCCCTGCCCTAGCCCGGAGCCCCCTCCCACACTGGAGCGGGGGGGTGGCTGGTCCTTGGAGAAGGGGTGGGGCGGGGCCTTGGGTCAAGGGGCAGAGCAAGGATGTTTGGTTTTCTGCTGTCAGAAAGTTGGCAACCCTAGATAGACTTCAGCATGGATGTAGCAATCAATTACGTTAATTTTTCATTATTGAATGTTGGGCAGAGCAATGTTTGGAATGTGAAAGGTGTAGAGATTACAGAGACCCTGCACACCATGGTTGGGGTGAATGCAAGTCTGACCATATTTCCTGTTCTCACAGACTCTTATCTCCTTGCTCTATGCCCCTAGTGATAACTCTTAACGTTCACAACTAGCATCACATCCCTTTTAATAAGGAACAAAAGGGCATGAAGAGAAGAAATTCTTTAATGTGTATACACCAATGCTAGGAGCCTAGGTAACAAACAAGAGGCTGAGGCTTCGGTGACAAGTATAGCAGCCCATCTGGCTCCATGTTGGCACCCAGCCTGCACCTGCCGCTCCATGCCCAGTCCCCATGGGCCCTGATGCCCAGTCATCCCCCGGCTGCTGCCCTCAACTCACAATGCAGCCACTGCTTTAACTCCACTATGTCTGGGGACAGTGAGGAGCTCATCTATAAAGGTGTAGGGGGCAATGTGGTGGGTGTGAGGGTTGCTGGGGTTCATGCGGGGTGTGTGGGCTGGGCTGGGGGTGTGGAGTGCAGGGGGCTGAAGTATGGGGCTGGACCAGAGGAACTGGGTGTGGGGGCTGAGGTGCGGGTGCCCCCTCTCTGTCTAGTGGAAAGGAGCCCACTGCTCCTCTATGGCGGGGATCAGCATCCCAGTAATGGGATGCTAAATTGTATTACACTATTCAGCCACTGGGTGGCACTGTGTGTAAAATACCTTATTTAAGGAAACTTCAGCCAGACTTGGCAGAGCATTAAAGGATATCATGGTGAACACATCTGGTATGTATCTTGCAAAGACGTAAGCTCTGTAGTCAGTCCATATCTAGTACAGAAGCATGACAATCCCCAACCAGGATGGCTTTGTACCGGGTGCGGGGTGGGGTGGGGATCTATGCTGCCTGTTAACTGGGGCCTTTTGGGCTGGGAGGTGTCTCCTGCCAGGGTCCAGGTCCCATTATGGTTGAGCTGAGCAGCTCCCGGGGAAGGAGCTACTGCTGTCCAGGAGTGCTGAGCCGGGACTCACTCCCCTCTTGAGGCCCAGGCAGCTGGGGTCGACCTGCCTGGAAAGGTCTGTTATGAAGGGTAGTCCCTGAAAGGGGTATTGCCCACCCAGGGGCAGGTGTCGGCTTCTTGAAGGGCCTAGGGCAGAGGCCAGAGGGACTTTCACCCTGCTTGCCCTGGTGTCAGACTGTTCCCACCCTGCAGGGTCTATCAATGGGGCCCAGCAGCCTCTGCAGCCCCAGGCTGGAGTCTGCCCCACCAACCTCCAACCCGCTGCATGAGGTTCTGGGGTGGCAGCCACAGGGGAGGTGCTGGGGATCTGCCACAAACTTTTAAAGGTGTAGGAGGGAGGCAACACACTGAAGTTTTGTCTAGGGCAGCATATTGTCTTCAGCAGCCTCTGGGGGAACGGGTGGGGTGGTAAAGGGAAATGCAGTCTTGCCTTTAGGAAAAGAGGGGGGAGGGATAGCTCAGTGGTTTGAGCATTGGCCTGCTAAACCCAGGGTTGTGAGTTCAATCCTTGAGGGGGCCACTTAGGGATCTGGGGCAAAATCAGTACTTGGTCCTGCTAGTGAAGGCAGGGGGCTGGACTCAATGAGCTTTCAGGGTCCCTTCCAGTTCTATGAGATAGGTATATCTCCATATAAGAAATAAGGAGAGGCTGGCCAGGGAGGAAAACTCGTTGTTGGGGGGGGGGGGAAAGCATCAGCTGAGTGCTGCAACGCCCTTCTGTGGCTGTGTCTAGCGATTTTTCTGACCCAACATTTCTAGCACAAGTGCATCTCTACCTATGGTAGCAATAGTGGGAATGCTCATGTAGACAAGGTGCAAGACAAGGCCTTTTTTGCCATTCCATTGTGTACCCTTCTCTGAGCAGGTTTAGGCAACATAGTGCTTCAAATACTAGTGGACACTTGAAACCTTGTCTGTGCTGATGCTCCCACCACAATTACCACCAATGAAGAATTGTGGGACAGTTTCAGAGAAAGAGTCAGTATAACACACAGTCTGAGTGGTATGTTGGGACTAAAAGGTAAAGGATTTGGGAGAGGGGTGCACAGATTTAGGGCCTCCTAACATTCATTGGATTGTTCAGCCAGAAGTATTTTTAATATACTCTGCTGTGACTGATTGGGAGATGCAGTGGCTGGAGGTACAATAAGCATAAAAATTACTCATGTGAAAAATTGAATATGCTGCTCCTGTGTTCACTGATGGTGGAAAAACATCTGGGTTTATGATTTTAATTAAATAAATCTTAAAATGCACCCCAGAACAATGGATTCTTTGAAGCTATCAAACAAAGCAACATCTTTCACAAACTTCTCTGATTTGTGTTTTACTAAGGAATATATCCTGATGTGTGTGGGCTGCTTAATTTTTTCTCTGCTTATCTCTTCCATACATGTGAGGTGACAATGGCAACTTGTGAACACAAGCTGGGTGTGATGGGGTGGACTAGGCCCATAGGCCCCCTGCTGGAGGCCTCAGGGTCCTGCCATACCCTGTCCTGGGAAGGAGCGGAAAAGAAATCCTCCAAGTAGCTCAGAGAAGCAACCAATGAGAGAGGCTGCAGGGAGCAGCAAATTAGGGCCTAGTAGGGCCATATAAAAGGAGCTGCAGACTAGAGCAGCAGTCAGTTGCTGCCTGGAGCTGGAGAAGAGAGAACTGTGTTCCTGGCTGGCTGAAAGAGCAGCAGGACCATGGACAGCTCAGTGCTGGAAGGGACAGGGGAGCGAGAGAGCTCCTGTCTGGCTGCTAGAACTGAGCCTAAGGGCTGGTCTACACTGGGGTGGGGGATCGATCCAAGATACGCAACTTCAACTACGCGAATAGCGTAGCTGAAGTTGAAGTATCTTGGATCGAATTACCTGGGGTCCAGATGGCGCGGGATCGATGGCCGCGGCTCCCCCGTTGACTGCGCTACCGCCGCTCGCTCTGGTAGAGTTCCGGAGTCGACGGTGAGCGCGTTCGGGGATCGATATATCGCGTCTTAACGAGACGCGATATATCGATCCCGGATAAATCGATTGCTACCCGCCGATACGGCGGGTAGTGAAGACATACCCTAAGATAGTTGCTGGCAGGGACCGAGGGAGCAACAAGGGAGCTCCTGGCTGTCTGTTGGGACTGAGTAAGGACTGAGCCTGGGGAGGGCCGTAGGAACATAGTGTCTCCAAGGAGGAAGCCCTGGAGATATGGCCCCATTCCAGGGCCAGGACTACTTAAAAATTGAACCCAGGGAGGACTAGAGAGATACCAACCAAGGGGTGCTGAGATAGGCCCCTGGTGGACTGTATACCCTGGAAGAGGTCTTTTCTGATTCACATACAAACAGTGTGTGAGACTCGGCTAGAGGGCTGAGTCACTGAAAAACCGCTTGAGAAACCACTGACGGGTCACCACAACTGAAAGACTGCAGACACACCCGACTAGAAGGGGGCGCTCGCGAGAGGTGGGTGCTGCCCTGTCACACTGGGGGGGAAAAAGAAAAGCCAATACGGAGTGGAAAAAAATGCATGATTATAGGGGTATCTATATATAGAAAAATGAAACGTTTAATAATAAAAAAAAGGAAGCGTTTTTATATCAAGAAAAGCCATGGAGGTAGGGAGGGATGAAATATTAAAGAAAGAAGCAGACTAACAAAAAACCCAATGAAAAGAAAAATCCACACAAAAAACAATGACAACGCTCACACACACACAGCTTGATGAAAACCTATTTCACCCCAGAGGAAAAATATACAGTTACAGGTGGCAACCATATTGAAAAGTAAACAAGAAAGCCCTTGCAGGGAGAAAGAAGGCTTATAACAGCACAGATTAAAAAATGAAATTATGTGAAATAATGCAAAGCTACACAATACACACTCTCACATCCAGAAATTAAAAAAAAAAATATTAAAAGAAAGAAGGTAAACACCAATGGTTGTAAGGGTTGTAGAATTAGGTCCCTCATTTGCTGAATAGTATCTCCTTTAGGTTTCTTTGTGTTGCTGCTTTTTAAATTTCTCTCTTTCATAGAGTATCTTTGTTTATGATTATTTAATAGCCATCCCTAACCCCATTGTTAGATGTTTTAGTTTGTGTTTTTCCAAGTTAAATCGTCATTTTGTGATTTGCCCCATCAGTGTGCCTTAACTCTATTCTGGAGTAAAATGACAATATTGTCAAAATCAAAAGCTGGGAGTTTTTGTGGCAACATTTTTTAAGTTTGTGAAAGTCATTCAAAAGACAAAAGTGAAATTTTTAGAAAAATGTGTGCTGTTGTCATTGCTGCCAACTTCTGATTCAACAGTGACACATGTATATTTCTCTGTCAAGATTTTTTCCCCCCAGTAACTAGTAATTCTGAATGAGTTTGTCTTGAAACTCTGAATGAGTGGCATCGATATTTACTCTGAACAAAAGAAGAGCTTTAATAATGTCCGACTCCTCATTCGACTTTTCTCTCCATTCCAAACACTGTTCATCATTCTGAACACTTATTCCAATGAACTTTTTGTGGCAAACACAAAGCATATTCTTCCTTGATATAGCAATATCTCTTGAAATTTTTTTTGTAGTTATACAAAAACCTAAATGTTTTTGATTGATTAAATGAAAATTTGCAACAAAGTACAAGCAATACTGGGACATCATCTGAAAAAACAGGACAGTCCAAATAAAACTGGGACATATGCTCACCCTAATTCTAGAGTGACTACGTTAAGGGTCAGAGAGTAATTTAGTCTTACTGCCGATTTAGTCATTGGCCTCTCTGAGGATTCATTCAATAATGGTGCCAGTTTCAATTGTATTCTAAGGATTAAGAGCACCAAATACAGTTGAGTCAAACCAGAGACCTAGGGGTAAAGATTTCCATACTCTATTATCAGTCCCCTGAGCTTTTCTAGTCTGCCTCATACATCTTAAATAATGGCAGGCAGAATATTGGGCACAGAATAATACACACAACTCTTGGATTTCCTTGCTATAATGAACAAAGATCAGAAAACCCTGAGTCTGCTTCTGTTTAGATTTAAATCAATGCAAATAATGTAACCTTCTAGTTTATAACTAATGATGGAAGAACATGATGTTCAATTCTGAATGATTTTCTCTAGGGATGAGAAGCATACGAATAGACTTTCCATACCAATGAGTATGTTCTCTGGCTTTTGCGGGGTATATTGTGTAATTAAGAGTAAGCAGATATGCTTTTATTTGTCAGTACTGTGCATCTCGTATACAGAAAAAGAAGGAAACACAGGAGTAGTATGTAAAATAAGATTTAAAAAGAAGTGTCAGGTCACCCTTTGCAAACATCCCTGTGCAAAATGACACTTCCAGTTCTCTCTCTCTCTCTTTTCAAATTAAAAGTATGAGGAGTACAGAAAAATAAATGCTTACAATAAATGCTCTAAAAGGTATAAAATGATCATAGTCAATAAATATGTCCTTTGGAAAACATTTGTATCCCCTCTCTCTTACAATTCCTTTTCTTGCCTATTATACTACTTTAATTTTGAAGGTTGTTAGTTTGTATAGTTCTATAATGTGAATAGAGTATGATGTAACTGTTATAGAAGTCAGAATTTTCAATTAAAATTAATTTTGTTGGATAACCTATTTAGCTAAGAATTTTAGCTCAGCTGGCATATCTGGTTTTCAGGAAGTCTTGTATCTCAGATAAGTTGATTGAGGTACAAGAAGGGCAAGTGACTGGCTCAGTGCTCTGTGTTGAAGTCAAAGGCATATGATCAGCTTCAATTGCAAGAGTACAAGTCAGAATTTCATAGAGATGTAACTTAATCTTCCAGTTTTATGATGGAATGGGGGAAATGATTTCCCCTCTTTGTTTCAAGCATGCTAAGCTTTTATGATTAAAAGTATCTCTCTATTCTAGAGTGGAGCAAAACAGCAGGATTTTATTTTGGACAGCATTTCATAAACTTTAGCCAGTTTTTGTTTTCCTGGCTGTTTACATATGAATTTTGTCTGCTGGAAGTTTGAGTATATCCAGATTGCATCTATAAATGGATGCATTAATAAAAGGTATAAAGCTAAAAGAGCATATTTTAAAATATGCAAATACTTATTTGAATCTGAAATTGCCAAATTTCATCCAAATAAAAACTTGTTACCCCAAATCCAAAAAGAAACTTGTTACCCCAAATGGCTCTACTCTTTACTACCTGATCCTGCCCCTCTATGGCACCTTCGTTTTAAAGGAAAAAGAGAAGAGGGTCTGCAATGATTATTTAGCCATTTGTTTCTTTTAGTGCAAAATTACTTTTGAGAAATATTAACAGTGGACTTTCTTCATATTTTCTGCCTTCTATACATGTCATTAATTCAGTCTGCTGAAGACTGATGGTAATGGTGTGAATCTTACTAATCTTCAAGTATATTTTCTTGTTAAAAAGGGGATCATACTTTCTAAAACAGAAAAATAAGTGTTTAAATATAAATCTCCTATGGGTCCCCTAATGCACCCCAATAATAATCTGTTTGGGTCCCACATATTGGTCCATGTCTTTCCATGTCACAGAGCCAATCAATAGCTTTCAGTTAGGGCCCAATTCTATCAAACGTACTTATTTTTAGGACCTTAATTGTGAATCTAGTTCCTTACCTATGTGACTAGTGTTGTATTAAATTAGGTGGAATATATGAGCTAAAAGAGTCAAAGGAGTTAACATGACCCTGTCCAACATTAAAGAGTGTTAAACAAGGGTTGAGAGCTTGGTATTCAGAGACCTTAGCCTGCTTAGTAACATGACAATCACACTAGGAAATTTGTGTTCTAGGAATTGTTTTTGGAAAGTTCTATGGCCTGTGTTATACAGGAAGTCGGACTAGAAGATGATCACAATGGTGCCTTCTGGCCTTGGATTCTATGAATGCCAAAGGTTAGAAATTTACTGATTGAAAAACACAAAAGAAGAAGAATCAAAACAAGGCAAAAAACATGGAAACTGAAATTGAATGACTATGCAAAACAAACAGTCGAAACCTATCAAGATCTCTTTTTTAGAGAGGATGTATATTGGTTAGTCTTTTTTTTTTGTTGTCAAGCAGTTTTAGGTGGGGAGGAAAGGGGTTAGTTTTGTTGTTCAATTATGAGTCAGGAGTGATAGTCATTTTCCTGCATTTTACAAAACAGACAGACATAAAGGAGAGAAGAGACAGGATAGTAAAAGATGGCGGACATAGGGCTTTTGTTGATATTCTCAGGGTACAGGGCAGCTAGTCAGTCACAGATGGATGCTTTGGGCTGGCAGGTTGGCCACAACAGCTATTGCTCGACCCCAACTCAGCTCCCTGGTCAGGGTCATCATCTGGTTGGTCTGGTCTAGGCCCTTTCCTTCACTGGTCCTTCTCAGGCTGAGCAGAGCCAGACAGGTCTTCTCATCTCATCATGCTGATGCTGTGCAATGCAGCTGATCTCAGGATCAGGTGAAAAGCTGAGAGAGTGAGAGGACAGGAGCGGGATAGTGGGGGATGGAAAGAGACACACAAGGGAGGGGAAGACATAGCAGGATCTTACATGTATCAGGATGGAGTCCTTGATATTGTAGCGGTGATGGTTGGGTGTCTCTCTGTAAGCCAAGGCTGGGTGTCTCAATGAAAAACCCCTTAATAGTAGCTGTATTAGTGGTGGTACTTCCCTTCCCCCCAAAAGTTTCTTTTTTAAGGGCCCCAAAAAGGGTGATGGTGGAATAGCTCATCTCCTCATTATTTTGACCACCAGTTAGGTCTAATTTCCGGTCCCACACTCCTCTTGTTTACCAAGCACAATCTTAATACAGTCAGTGGGTAACAGCAGACTTCTATTTTTAAACTAATTCAGTCTTTCTGTTTCCTTACATCTTTTATTACACAGTTTTATGTAATGGGTCACTGGAACAATTCATGAACCTGTCCCCACTTTTACCAATTAGGCTCACAGATAAAGTAGGCCTGCTAGGCCTCAGTTATTACAACAGCTGTCCTGGAACTGGTCTTGGCCTCAGTCCTGCAGTGAGTGCAACATGAACACAAGTGTCTGCCCATGCAGAACTGATTTCAGGATCACTGCCTTCATTAGCAAAATACCACTGAGTGTGAGAAAGAGTGGCAGAATCTGGCCCTCTTGACTGAGTGACATGAGAGACTTTCTCTGCTCATGCTCAGTGTTGCCATCTTGATAATATAACCAGTCCAAGAAAACATGAGACAAAAAATTGACCAAGGGCCTGAGATACCAGGAATCTCCCTGTTTGAAAGAACAATAGCTTAATACTTAAGTTTCCTAGATTTCATTGTCTAGTTTTTAGTGAAAAGCATACAATATTAGCTCTTAAACAAACAAGCAAGCACCAATCTTTTTGCAGGATAAGAAGTAAAAAGATTAGAATGAAATAAGTTCTGTAGATTTGGTTCAACATTAACCCACTGACCTCATTCAGGATATCATGAGCTCAAGTTTACTACTTTGGGTAATATCATATAAACGATACAATACAAAATAATTTTCAGTTTTATACTGTGAAGAGTTGTTCTCACGATTATCTATTCCTGAGATTGCTCCCACTGTTATCATAATACAAAGGACATGAAGAAGAACATGATCCTGCAAAAATACTAGAAAATGCACATTGAAAAAGAGAGATTATCTAGTCTCAAAGGTTCCTCTGCATGGGTGTTTGTTAAATTTAATCTGTTTGATTTTTAGGGGTCTGAAAAGGGGAATTACTGAGGTAGCTGATCAAAAGATTTCTTGATTTGGAAGCACTTTTAATTTTACTGAAAATGTTTCATCTTATGCAATAGCAATTGGCCTCTGTCACCTAATGTCTAACAGAAATAATTTCGATATGGAGACGTAGCTGAAATCTGCAAACAAATTGTATCACCGTAGCAGATATAGTAATAGATATCCTGCCAACAGTATAACTAACATACGTATTTCTGATTTTAAAAAGTGCTCCACTGTCTTACGTTTTTGGGCTGGGGGAGGGCTTGGGAGTGATGAACATCTGAAAGCTTAAAACAAGTGAGTGGAAAGAAGGTTGGATCACTGTGTAATTTGAGGAGCCATCTATCTGGTTTGGATAAGCGTTCTAATCCTAAACACAGGTTTTAAATTTGCTGACTATTTGTTTTGATTTGTTTATATCTTTTGGAGGAAGGGTGATGGGATCTGGAAGGATGTACCTTAAATTTTGTGAGATTTTGGGCTCTACTCCTGCAGCGCTGATAAGCTCCAGAAGAGTGAAGCTTCAGAGACTATCCTTTCATTCCAGAGGTTTCCGTTCTGCAGCTTTGATAGTCTGAGGATGTGTTAATTATTTATTTGGTAATATTTAAAGGTTTTAAAATTCTTCCTTGTAAGGAATTTTTTGTTAGTCATAGGCTACATATACACTATGAGCTAGGAGGTCTGATTCCCACCTCACTGAGACATTCTCGTGCTACTTCTCATCTGAACCAGCACACTAAAAATAGTAGTGTAGCTGTGGTAGAAGTCAGTGGCAATCGTGGCACAGGCCAGCTGCCCTGAGTACATAACCTCTGGGTCAAGTGAGTTTGTACTCAGGGCTGCCACGGCCACTGCTACGCTACTAGTTTTAGCATGCTAGTGTACCCAGTTAGTTCATTTGATCATTTAATTGTGTTTTCTATGTTATTTCATATGTAATCAATGTGTGATGAGTAGATTTAAGTTAAGGTGTAGGTACAGATATAAGTAGGGTGGAATCATAGGAGTATAAAATTGATAGGTATTTAGGAGTGATGAGTGTGTACTAGGTATATAATAAAGCGAGGCTGTAATGCAAGGCCTACAGGCTCAGGCCTGTAAGATTTTAGCTTAGCCACACTAGACCTCAGGCTTAAGGAGGCTTGACATAAGTAGGTGACATAAGAATAATCCTGATTCAGTAGAATTACAAGATTACTGAAAAGAATGTGCCAATAATGATGTTCCGGGAAAAGATACTGCAATGTACCCATTTAGGCTGCAAAGCATCTGATTGTAACATGATGGAAAGTTCTGCTCTGACCACAGATTACCATGAGACATGTTGACATAAATGTTAATAAGATGTTAATAACAATAAAGAGAATTAAGAGAACAACCTATGAGAAGTAAGGCACCCCAACATTTATGGGGTGTGGAAGTACAGTTAAGGAAAAGGAAGTTGGAGCTCACATACATATGCATTAGGTGTTTGTCATGGTCATAACAACAGGATAGAAAGGGTTCCCTGGTATGGATAAGGTGGAAATTCCCAGCAGGAATCGCTCCCCTATCAATGACCACCTGTTGAGAGCTCCATCAGACTCTAAAATATCTTTGGGAATGTGAGTATGAATACTGCATTATCCATTGCAGTGGTTATCTTAGATTTTATATATTTGTTTGTAATTGTAATTTTAATCATTTGCGTAGTAAAACTTACAATACAGACAAGATTCCTTACTTGTGACTGTGTCTGTGGTCATGGGCCTCATTCTTCATGTGTTTCTGGAGCCTCCAAATCTAAGAAAATCAGTAAAGGTAACTTTCACCGTGTTGATCTCAAAACTGTAGCACCGCAGGAGCTAGACTCACTCACTAAGGGCACTATAGTTTAACACAGGACTATCAATTCAATTTAACTAAAGGCTATGCTAGCTCAGATGGGAGCTAGCATGAGTATGTCTATGGGAGCTGGAAATCACACTCCTAGCTCTTCGTGTAGGCCAGGGGTCGGCAACCTGGTGGGCCGCGAGACATTTTGTTTACGTTGACCATCTGCAGGCATGGCCCCCCGCAGCTTCCAGTGGTTGCATAGTGTTCTTCAGACATGACTAATTACTGTACATATCTTTCATTTGTTAATTAGCTGCTTTGATTTCTAAGACCTGGTCCCAGAAAAGCACTTAAGCACCTGCTTAACTTTAAATGTTAGTCCCGTTGACTTCAAATGATGGGTTTCTTGTGCATCTACACACATTTAAATCTTTATGAAGTTATCCACAAATTCCTCAGAAAGGATCTATTGCTGCTATTGTAAATTATCTGTACCTTTTTGTAAAAGGTTTGATAGCAGAAAGACATTTGTAGTTGTGTGATATGTAGAACTCCTCCAATGTGACTTCTTAGGAAACTAAGGACTATATTGCCAGTGCGTGTAAACTGGTCTGACTTCAGTGATATATACCTGTTACAAGTTGAAAATGTAATGAGTTATTTGAATGTAATGGTCACCGTGTGTCAGTGACTGGGATGTGGACTGTCATGCATAGTGGTTGAAGCAGGTATCAGGCATAGGGGTTGGAGCAGGTGTCAGTAGCTAGAGGCCAGAGCCAAGGGGCACAGCCAGAGTCAGGAGTTGGAGACTAGATGCCAAAACTAAGGGTTAGAGCTGAAGTCAAAAGTCAGGAATGAGACCCAAATGTCAGAGCCGGGTTACTTGGAGTGAGGCAGGGCAGAAACTACCTCAGCTGTGAGCAAATGCTTTGAGCAGCCACTGAACTGCTACTGTTTCTTCTGCTGCTGGGCCTAAGAGCCAGTTGCTGACTCTTCCAGCCAATAAGGCGGTGCAGCCAATTACCCATCCTGCCCCAGCTGTGCTCATTAGGCTGCCTGAGGACTGGCTCTGCTTCAGGCCCTGCTTCCTAACGCCATGAGATTGATATGACTGCTGCTCCACTTTTCATGTATTATTATTAATTTCCACCTGTAGGAAGCCACAGGCTCTTAAAAATGCTTGTTGGTAAAGTTGATGAAATACTGTATAACAATGATACAACATATAATGTTGGTAATATCCTAATAGTCTAGTATGAGTTTGGGGAACCCAAGTCTGAAGTACTTAGAGTTTGCAATTCAGTCTATATGTGCATCGTAGTTCATTTTAAGAGGTTTTTTTTTTTTTTTTTTTTAAGACATTCGGGAGGATACAGAGTTACTCCTGTAGCTCTAGGACAGTGTACTTATAAATACATTTGGATATCCTCCCCAGTGTACAGTTATCATAGAATCATAGACCATTATGATTGTCTAGTCTGACCTCCTGCACAATGCAGGCCACAGAATCTCACCCACCCACTATCAAACCCCTAACCTATGTCTGAGCTATTGAAGTCCTCAAATCGTGGTTTAAAGACTTCAAGCTGCAGAGACTCCACCAACAAGTGACCCGTGCCCCACGCTGCAGAGGAAGGCAAAACCCCCCCAGGGCCTCTGCCAATCTGCCCTGGAGGAAAATTCCTTCCCGACCCCAAATATGGCGATCAGCTAAACCCTGAGCATGTGGGCAAGACTCATGAGCCAGATACCTTTCATAAGACAGGTTTTCCATTCCTTGGATCATCCTAGTAGCCCTTCTCTGTACCTGTTCCAGTTTGAATTCATCCTTCTTAAACATGGGAGACCAGAACTGCACACAGTATTCCAGATGAGGTTTCACCAGTGCCTTGTATAACAGTTCTAACACCTCCTTATCTCTACTGGAAATACCTCGCCTGATGCATCCCAAGACCGCATTTTTTCACGGCCATATCACATTGGCAGCTCATAGTCATCCTGTGATCAACCAATACTCCAAGGTCCTTCTTCTCTTCTGTTACTTCCAACTGATGCATCCCCAGTTTATAACAAAATTTTTTGTTATTAATCCCTAAATGCATGACCTTGCACTTTTCACTATTAAATTTCATCCTATTACTATTAGTCCAGTTTACAATGTCATCCAGATCTTCCTGTATTATATCCCGGTCCTTCTCTGTATTGGCAATACCTCCCAACTTTGTGTCATCCGCAAATTTTATTAGTATATTTCCACTTTTTGTGCCCAGGTCAGTAGTAAAAAGATTAAAGATTAAATAAGATTGGTCCCAAAACCGATCCCTGAGGAACTCCACTAGTAACCTCCCTCCAGCTTGACATTTCACCTTTCAGTACGACCCGTTGTAGTCTCCCATTTAACCAGTTCCTTATCCACCTTTCAATTTTCATCCCCAATTTAGCTAATAATGCCCCATGTGGAACTGTATCAAATGCCTTACTGAAATCGAGGTAAATTAGATCCAGTGTGTTTCCTTTGTCTAAAAAAATCTGTTACCTTCTCAAAGAAGGAGATCAGGTTGGTTTGACACGATCTACCTTTAGTAAAACCATGTTGTATTTTGTCCCAATTACCATTGACCTCAATGTCCTTAACTACTTTCTCCTTCAAAATTTTTTCCAAGACCTTGCATATTACAGATGTCAAACTAACAGGCCTGTAGTTACCCGGATCACTTTTTTTCCCTTTCTTAAGAATAGGAACTATGTTAGCAATTCTCCAGTCATACGCTACAACCCCTGAGTTTACAGATTCATTAAAAATTCTTGCTAATGGGTTTGCTATTTCATGTGCCAGTTCCTTTAATATTCTTGGATGAAGTTTATCTGGGCGCCCTGATTTAGTCCCATTAAGCTGTTCAAGTTTGGCTTCTACCTCGGATGTGGTAATATCTACCTCCATATCCTCATTCCCATTTGTCATCCTACCATTATCATAGAATCATGGAATACCAGGGTTGGAAGGGACCTCAGGAGGTCATCTAGTCCAATCCCCTGCTCAAAGCAGGACCAATCCCCAGACAGATTTTTGCCCCAGATCCCTAACTGGTCCCCTCAAGTATTGAACTCACAACCCTGGGTTTAGCAGGCCAATGCTCAAACCGCAATTCCCCCCCCGCTCCGCTCCTCATCTCATCTAATTTGCCTCATTAAAGACTGAGGCAAAGTATTTGTTTAGATATTGGGTTAGATTATCCTTAACCTCCACTCCATCCTCAGTGTTTAGCGGTCCCACTTCTTCTTTCTTTGTTTTCTTCTTATTTATATGGCTATAGAACCTTTTACTATTGGTTTTAATTCCCTTTGCCAAGGTCCAACTCTACATGGCTTTTGGCCTTTCTCACTTTATCCCTACATGTTCTGACCTCAATAAGGTAGCTTTACTTGCTGATCACTCCCATCTTCCACTCCTTGTAGGCATTCTGCTTTTTCTTAATCACCTCTCTGAGATGCTTGATCATCCAGCTTGGTCTACAATTCCTGCCTATGAATTTTTTACTCTTTCTTGGGATGCAGGCTTCTGATAGTTTCTGCAACTTTGACTTGAAGTAATTTCAGACCTCCTCCACCTTTAGAGCCACAAGTTCTTCAGTCCAATCCACTTCCATAACTAATTTCCTTAATTTTTTAAAGTTAGCCCCTTTGAAAGCAAAAACCTTAGTCACAGATCTATTTTTGTTTATCCTTCCATTTGGCTTAAACTGAATTAGCTCATGATCGCTCGAACCAAGGTTGTCCCCTACAACCATTTCTTCTATGAGGTCCGCGCTACTCACCAAAACCAAATCTAAAATGGCATCCCCTCTTCTTGGTTCAGCAACTACTTGGTGAAGGAATCCATCAGCTATCGCATCCAGGAAAATCTGAGCCCTATTATTATTACTAGCACTTGTCCTCCAGTCTATATCTGGGAAGTTAAAGTCTCCCATGATCACACAATTGCCATTAGTATTCACTTCATTAAAAACATTAAAGAGGTCTCTATCCATATCCAAATCAGATCCTGGTGGTCTATAGCACACCCCAAGCACTATCCCAGGGGAGGCTCTAGTAGCTTGCTTCCCCAATGTGATTTTTGCCCAGACAGACTCTGTCTTATCCATTCCATCCCTTCTTATTTCTTTACAGTCTACCTCATCATTGATATACAGTGCTACTCCACCACCTTCGTTTTTATTTCTGTCTTTCCTAAACAGCACATACCCTTCAATACCTGTACTCCAGTCATGACTACTATTCCACCATGTTTCTGTTATCCCTATAATATCTGGTTTCACTTCCTGCACCAGTAACTCTAGTTCCTCCATTTTGTTACCTAGGCTCCTCACATTGGTGTACAAATATCTTAATTTTTGCTGTTTGGCATCGCTCACATTCTTTACCTGATTAGGCCCAGACATTCTACCGCCAGTATCACCTATTAGACTGTATTACAGATTATTGTTATTACCTTCACTTTTTTGATGAGATTGAAAAATTTCTTTATCATTAGAGTAAAGCTGCCAAAATACATTTACCACAGATTTAGAGGTAAATATCATTCTTCTGGAGCCAGCCTCAGGTTTTGGAGAGGTTTTTTGCTGAAAGGCAGGCTATGGCTTCCCATGGGTTTGTCAGAAAGATAAGTCTAAAAGCTCTTCAAAGCTAGACCTTAAGCTCTAATAGAAATTAATTGTGCAGAGATGGTTTGTATATTTACAAATGATTGGATTTGAAAAGAACCCTTCCCACCTAGTATTGCCAATTACAGTTCACTTTTTAATATCACCTGTTTTGAGTTCCATATAAAACATACATTAATATAACTTTAACTTAAAATTGACAAAACGAAAGAAATAAAATGCAGTTCTCCTTCACTGTGCCCCAGGCTACAGGTAGAATATTTGCATAGTTCTGTGCCACATTGGTGGCTACTAGCACATAGTGCACTTTTGGTATAGTTTGTGTAACTAATATCAACAATAATATCATAGCTCTGTGTTGTATACATAGTATAAAGTGGTGAGTTAAGGACTGGCTTGAACTGCAATTTCCTTCCTTTTGCCTGTTTCTTTTTTTTAGTGGTGCTAGCACTAAAAGCTACTTGACAGATAGCAACTAGTTAGAGAAACATCAGCTTCAGTACTTTAAGTCAAGTGTCAGCAATTACAAACCTAGGTTATAATGGAAATGATAGATGGCTCTTAACTACAGTGTTATTAGAAAAAAGCACTATAATAGCCTGAGAAGCACAATAGAACTCCTATTTCACAAACTAATTGGGGTTCAATGATTTCATAAAATCAAAATGTTCATAAAATTAAACATCTCAAAATTGCAGTAGGTGTGATGCATAAGTTGCAGTATGGAGCACTTCATTGCTTTCTTTTTGTCCTTCGAATAAATGTACTTCAAGCATCAGAATGTGAGTGGTTGTCTATCTGTTCTTCAGATACATCACTTTTATGATGTGGTTTAGTCATTTTTTTCTCCCACTGGGAAAAATGGTTTGTATAACTGGTTGTTCATAAAATTGGGGTTCGTAAAATTGAGATTCCACTAGTATGCTCTTGTTGTTAAAGGCGCAGGGCAAGGAGACAAGAGATCTG
Organism: Emys orbicularis; assembly: GCF_028017835.1. Classification (NCBI taxonomy): domain Eukaryota; kingdom Metazoa; phylum Chordata; order Testudines; family Emydidae; genus Emys; species Emys orbicularis. Next base: position 261,088,940 of record NC_088684.1, on the reverse strand, counting down.
GGTTCTGATCCTGGTTCTCCACAAGCTTCCTGTCTGATCTTGGACAAGTCACTTTACTTTTTCTTCACATGCTTGCTCATGTCAATTCCATTCTAGGTGTGTGTGTGTGTGCATGCCCACGTGCACAGTTGTTGGAATTTTTTGCTTAGCGGTATCCGTAGGGCTCGCTGTGGCGCCCTCTGGAGTGCCGCGCTCATGCGCCACTATATGAGGCACCACCGGCCCTACGCCCTCTCAGTTCCTTCTTACTGCCCATGACGGTTGGTCAGAGCACCTTCCTCTTGCCTCCCAAGTGGATAGAAGTTTTTCCTAGTACCTACTTGTCTTCCCTTTGTATATAGTTATTTACAGTAGTTAGTTAGTAATTAGGTGTTAGATTGTAAGAGTTAGTAAATTAGAGTCATTGCAGGGACTTTGCCCCAGGGCGGGGTATGCCCGGGTCTCTGGGTTTCAAGGCCTGCTCAGCCTGTAATAGGCCTATGCTGTTAGCAACCCCCATAGCAGCTGCCTAAAGTGCTTGAGAGAGTCACACATGAAGGACAAGTGTCGAATTTGTAAGAACTTTCAACCCAGAACTCAAAGGCAGCGGGACATTCACTTACGGGCCCTTCTCATGGAGGCTGTACTTTGCCCGGTGTCAGAGCCTGCCTGCTCTGACTCCACACCTAGTACCTTGGCGTCAGTGAGGAGTGCACTGTCGGTATTGTTCTCTGTCTGGCAACGCTCTCCTTCACCGGTGCGCAAGAAGCACCTGAAAAAGCAAGGCTCCCCAGCACCAAGCAAGGAAGGTCGGGGGCATTGGGCAAAGGACCCAGTTTGGGCCGCCTGCCGACTCCAGAGCCTCATGGGGGTATCTCTCCACTTGGACCCCGGGTCCTCCAGGGATTTGCCTCTGACTCCTGGGAGCGGTAGGGGACCTAGGCACCTGGTACTGCCTTCGACGTCTGGAGCAGCTAAGGACCAACCTCGCCTGTGCTGCGGATGGCATTGGATGTGGCTAAGGCTCCCCTCTCTAAGGGCAAGCCAGTCATGAGACCGCCTCAGAGGGCAGTTGAATACAGTCGGTCTCTGGAGCAGAGGCAGTGTGCCCCGACTCCATGACCAAGGTCCCCGACTCCATGACCTAGGACCCGGAGATGGCCTAAGTTGCCGGCACCAAGATCCCGGTCTCCACCAGTGTGGCGCAGATCGCCCACGGTGAGGCATTGGTCTCCATATGCCCAGCACTGATCGTCCTCCCGCCAGCTGACGCCCTAGTGTCCATCTGTGCATTGTTCCCTGCCGGTACAGGTCCATTCACCTTCGTGGCACCGGTCCTCAGAGAGGCATCGTTCACCTTATTCAAGACACCGCTCCCCCGCGCATAGGGTCAGCCACCAAATGCAGGTGTCCACAGCCCCGCCTTGGTCACTGGAAGGGGACTTGTTCAGATCAGAGTGGGACTTTAGCCCCTTGCCAAGGCAGCACTGATCCTTGTGGGCTCCGGAAAGCGTCATGGCTCTCACAGTGCTGACATGGCAGCAGAGCCAGTGGCCAGCCCAATGGCCCTATTGGAACACGTGGGGCATGCCGGTGATGCCGATGCCCTTATCGCACCAGTCCTCCCTTGTTGCTTTGGAGAAGCAGCCCCCTGCACCAACGGTACTGGGCTGGGTACATGTTGTGAGCTCCAATATTGGGGCCCAGGAGCAGGTGCCCACTGCAAGGGAGGCCTCCCCAGCGGGAGACAATGCCCCAGGCCCTCCCCTGGTGGTGCAATCATCATCATCATCATCATTGCCAGACGGCAGCCCCTTTGCAGGTCACATTGCCGGTGCATGAAGGGGTTCTAAAGATAGCCAAGACTCTGTGGCAAACCCTGTCTTCTATTCCACCCACCTCCAAGTGGGTAGAAAAGAAATATTTCGTCTCTGCTAATGGGTTTGAATACTTATATACCCACCCACCCGCATTGGTTTCTGTGACCAATGAAAGGGACAGACAAGGGCAAGTGACTCCCAAAAACAGAGACACCAAGAGGCTGGACCTTTTCGGAAGGAAAGTTTATTCAACGGCCAGCCTTCAGTTTAGTTTAACTTGTGGGACTCCCTCAAAAAGTGTAAAGAGTCCCTGCCCCAGGACTTGGGCCAGGAGTTTACTGACATCTTGGAGGAATGTACCACAGTGGCCTGGAACTCCCTCCAGATGGCCTGGGATGCTGCCAATTCGGTGGCTGGGGTCGTCACCTTGGCCTTTGTTATGAGGCGCAGTTCCTGGCTGCAATCCTTCATCCAGGACCTTCCCTTTGACAGAGCAGACAGATGCGAGGCTGCATGGACTCAAGGACAGTCGAGCCACCTTCTGCTCGCTAGGCCTGCATATGCCACAAACAGCAAAGAAACAGTTCAGACTTCCACTGCCTCCTAGGCCTTGGCCTCCCCAGCAGGGCTCCTCTAGGAGAAGGGACAGAGACAGAAGATTCAGTCTCCCTCACCCTCCACCTCCCGTTCGCCCACTCATCCTGGCCCAGCGAAACACCAGCAGGGCCAGAAGCACTCATTTTGAGGGTGCGCTTGAGGAGGGCGCCCCAGTCAGTTCTCAGAGTCCATCTTCCTACTCCTTCCTTAATCGCCTGTGTCCCTTCCGGTCAGCATGGTCGCGAGTAACCTCGGACTATTGGATGCTCGGCATTATATCTTTGGGATACACCCTGCAATTCTCATTTTGGATCACCGACTGCATCAAGTTTATATGAACAGGAGAAAATGCCACCTCCGACAATGATAACCGCTCATTCAATCAGGGCGCAAGCTTCATCGGCAGCCTTCCTGGTCCAGGTGCCAGTTCAAGATATCTGCAGGGCCACAACCTGGTCGTCCATCCACATGTTCACATCCTTTTATGTGCTTACTCAGCAGGCCCGGGACGATGCTGGCTTGGTACTGCAAGCCACACAACCGTGAACTCCAAGCCGACCTCGAGGGAGACTGCTTGGGAGTCACCTAGAATGGAATCAATATGAGCAAGCACTCGAAGAAGAAAAAATGGTTGCTACCTTTCATAACTGTTGTTCTTCGAGACGTGTTGCTCATGTCCATTCCATTACCCATCCTCCTACTCCTCTGTCGGAGTTGCTAGAAAAAAGGAACCGAGAATGCATAGGGCCAGCGGCACCTTATATACCAGCGCATGAGCACGGCACTCCAGAGGACGCCATGACTGGCCTACGGATAAGGCAAAAAAGTCCGACAACTGTGCACGTGGGTGCGCACACGTCTGGAATGGAATGAACATGAACAACACCTCTCGAAGAACAACAGTTATGAAAGGTAGGTAACAGTTTTTTCTTTGTTTCTGCTTCTCCATCTGTAAAATAGCATTTATGTTTATGTAGAGTGAGGCAAATTCAACAGGCCAGTTATTTAACCTGTTTTAAGTCCCCTTTATATTGCTCCAGTGACTCAAGCTTTAAAGCTGTATGCTCTCATTGTAATGCCAGCTGCTCCCCAAGCCCCTGACCATAGGGTGCTTGTCAAGATGATACCGGGCCATGGGATAGTCTCTAGGGCAGGGGTGGGCAAACTTTTTGGCCCGAGGGCCACATCTGGGTATGGAAATTGAATGGTGGGCCATGAATGCTCACGATTCCCGGCCAATGGGAGCTGCAGGGGCGGCGCTTGGGGTGGGGCAGCTTGTGTAACCCCGTGGCTGCCCCTATGAGTAGGAGCCAGAGGGGGAACATGCCGCTGCTTCTGGGAGCTGCGCAGAGCCACAACACGTGCAGAACAGGGCACGCCCTGGACCCCGCTCCCCGCCGGAAGCTCAAGGGCCAGATTAAAACATCTGAAGGGCTGGATGCAGCCCCAGGGCCATAGTTTGCCCACCCCTGCTCTGGGGGAATATTTCATCCAGCATAAGTTAGAACAACCATGTGACCACTCTAACTTGTGCCTGTGGCCAGTTTAGCCCACAGCCACCCCAAGATTGGTCAAGGAGAGGAGTAATAGTGACTTGGAGCCACCCTTGTCTTCCTCCCCAAGTGAGGATCCAGCCGAATATTATTAAAGGACTTTGAAATCTTATACAGAAGACTATGTGCAAGTGCAAAGTGTTGACTATTATTTAACGTTATCGCTAGCAACAAAAAAATCCGTCTCAACAGAGTGATATTTGTGGATGCTTTAGGGTGCATCGCACTTCATATTTTTTCTGCCCCCCCAGCAAATTTTTGAGAGTTTATTGAATCTGGTGTAAACACCAGCATTCCATGGCCTAAAGAGCTGCAATTTGGTATTCTTTTAGGTAAGTGGAACTTGGTTATTTTATTTTTTGGAGCATTAATCTATTATTTATGATAATTACCATGTTTTATATTTTAAGTATTAACAATGGGAAATAATGTGTTTTTCCTCTGAGTACAATGCAAAAAACTACTTATAAATATGAGTGCTACAGTGGTGAAAGGAATGCTCTCTAGTTATCTAGTTTAAATATAAGTACAAATCCCACTGAATTCATTGGGAATTACTTGCATACAACAGTATGAGATAATCTAGTCCTAGGAATTTATATAAACCAGTCCCCAAAAAGTTATATTGAAGTAAATTGCCACTCCAGTGTCCAGCATTGTTTTGAAAAAGAAATAATTAAAAGCTTTAAAAGCACTTTTTGAGATACGCTAATGTATAAGTAAATTATATTTTTGATAAAGTAGAATGGATTTATGTAATTTTCGTTTTTGTAAATGATGCAACAAAATCATGGGCAGTGGGTGGAGCCCCTCCTTTGGGGAGACTCTGCCCCTTCCATGCCCACCCCCCCTGCAGCCGGAGCCCCGAGACCCTCCCATCCCTCCCCCCAGCAGCTGGAACCCCATACCTCCTGGCCCACCACGGCTGGAGCCCTGAGGACCTCCGCCCAGAGGAGCCCTGAGCGTCCTCCCCTCGGCCGGAGGAGTCCCAGGCCAACTGAAGCCCCGAGGGCCCCACCCCCACCTGCCCAGAGGAGCCCTGGACCTGCCGCAGCCACACCTCTCCTCGCCAGACCCCAAGCCACTGCAGGGAAAAGCCTCTCACTCTCCTCCAAAGAAGCTTTTCATATGCCCTATGCAGGTTCCTGGGCGGCTGAGGAGGTGGTATCTGCTACTCAGCTTCCTGGGTTAATCAGTAATCTCCCTGGAGTATGGGCAGGGGGCATAATAAATCAAAAACTTCCCCCACAAACCCCGCAACTGGGGGTCTGGTGGCTGTGGCAGCACCAGAGGAGGCAGAGCCTCCCCTCGCCTATTATACCCACTGCCCATCAGCAAAATTAAATCAATTTAGAAAAAAATCCCACTTTTTTGTAATTTTATCACTGTAAATTATTGTGGACCATGCATAACTAGTTCTTCGAAAGTATTACCATGTTTAATCTGTGTGTTTGCAGTGTTGTTGTAGCCATGTTGGTTCCAGGATATTAGAAAGACAAGGTGGGTGAGGTAATATCTTTTATTGGACCAACTTCTGTTGGTGAAAGAGATGAGCTTTCAAGCTACACAGAGCTGTTAGTCCAGACCTGAAGAAGAGCTCCATGTTGCTTGAAAGCTGGTCTCTTTCACCAACAGAAGTTGGTCCAACAAAAGATATTACCTTACTAACATCCTGGGACCAAACCAGCTAGAATAACATTGCAAACAACGTATTCTAAGGAACCCTTCAAGGTGAAGTGGGCCATTAACATTGTTATAGTCATAGGATATAAAAGGGATGTGTGTGGATTACAGATTTTTGTAATAAGCCATAAATCAGTGTCTTTATTAAGACCATCTAGAAAAGATATTAATTTAAGCTCCCACACTTATCTTTTGAAGGTGTGCAGGTTTCGTTTGAGGATGAGAACTGAGAGGTCAAATATGGAATGATTGTTTTGTGAAAAGTGTTCACCCACAGGTGATGTGGTGTTTTTGTCTTTTTTCATTTTTCTTTACGAGTTCAATGATTGACTGGTTTCACCCACATAGTTGTTATTGGGACATTTAGTGCACTGTATGAGGTACATCACATGTGATAGGCATGTGTAGGACCCTTGGATCTTGAAAGGTGTGTTGTGGGGGGTATTAATCATTGTAGCAGAGGAGATATGTCTGCAGGTTTTGCATCTGTTGTTATGGCAGGGTCTGTTGCTGCTTTGAGTTGGGGGTCCTGGGCTATAGGGAGCTTGCTTCTGATGATAAACTGGGTGAGGTTGGGAGGTTGTTTGAAGGCCAGAAGAGGGGTTCAGGAAATAGTTCTTTCAGGAAGTATGGGTTGTAATTGTTTCATGATATGCCTTATGGGTTCCATTGTAGGAGTGGTAGGTGCCAACTTGAGTTGTGTGGTCAGAGGGTGTTTTTTTTCTATGTTGAAGCAGGTTCTCTCAGAGTATTTGGGTGGCCCATTCCATGAGGTGGTCTGCTTCTCTAGTGGAGCATCTTTGGTGAAAGTGGTTTTAAGTGTGTTAAGGTGTGTATCCCGAACTTTCTCGTCAGAGCATATTCTGTGGTATCTGAGGTCCTGGCCGTAGATAACAGATTTCTTGGTGTGTTTGAGGTGATTACTGGTAAGTGTGGTGATCCGTGAATTTTTTTGTATATAGTCATTTGTAGGGTTCCATTGTTGAAGATGGTATGGGAATGTTCTAGAGAGTGTTTGATGGATGGGTGGTGGTTATTGAAGTTGCGGTGGAAATCTATGAGGGAGTTTAAATCGTCCGCTCATAGGATGAAAATATCATCGATGAATCTCATGTATATCATTGGTTTCATGGTGTATTTGTCCAGAAATTCCTCCTCAATGTGGCCCATGAGGAGGTTGGCATATTGGGGAGCCATGCTAGTACCCAGGGCTGTTCCCAGGGTTTGGACAAAGTGTTTTTTGTTGAGTGTAAAATTGTAATGGGTGAGGATGAAGTGGGTGAGTTTGGCAATGTGTTAACACATTTAAAACTGCCTTCATCAAACAAGGAAACTCCAACCAGAGAAGTAGATCACATAATGGAACAGGCCACCCAAATTCACATTAAGGATGTCATCAAATCCTTCCCCAACAACTCTAAGAGAAACTCTATACCTCATCCCTGATAAATCCATCGCAGGGACCTTCTGCATGCTTCCCAAGATACACAAACACGGGAACCTAGGCAGATCCAGCATATCTGCCCATGGCACTCTTACTGAAGGAATATCAGGACTCATAGAAAACATGCTCAACCCACTCACCACACAAAGGGCCACCTTCTTTCAGAAACTCCACAGCATTAACAACCTCCTTCAGAACACCATCCTTGCCTCCATGGATGTCCCCTCTGTACACACCGACATCCCTCACAACAGTGGTATTGCTGCCTGCCTCAAATATCTACAAGACAATCGACCACACTCAGATATCCATCCCAAGCATATTGCCAAACTCATTTTTAATTGTTTTTGCTGAAATCTATACTGTTTCTTTAGATAACACTAAATCAGTTTTTGTTTGAACAATGCAAAATTTTCTCTATTAAAGTGTTCTTGTTGAAATATTAAAATTGAACTGTGAACAATGATGAAGATAAAATCCAGGGTTTCATATGACTTGATTTGAGAAGCTGCGTACAAAAGAAATGATTTAAGAAGCAAAAGAAATGCTTGAAGAATTGCTAGTTCATGCAGCATTTTTAAGTACATCAGATTTTGGATGAAATCCTGTAAAAATGTAAAGTACATTTGTCAGGATATAGAGATATGTTACCAAGTATACTACAGCATTACTAAACCAGGTGTTTGCCGCAGTGACATATGATAGAAGAAGAAATATATATTTTTCAGCAGATCAGAGGAAAGAGATGTTTTTATCATCTTGTCACTGTTGTCATGACAACTATATATCCTAGTTAAATAGAATGTCTGTAAGAATCCAACCTTCCCTTGCCTAATTATTACCAGCTATTACATTTTTCGTGCATTTTCTTCTGTGCCCTAGATCAACACTGAAGAACTGTTAAGTTGCTCGCTGGAATTACAACCACAAGCTTAATTACAGGCATTTGTGGTCCAGAGAGCCCTTGGTACAAGGTTCTTTGCTATGTTAAAGCCATTTCAATACAGGGTTATTACACCTTTATTTCTAACTCAATGCAACTGTATTACGAAATATTTTATTTATAATATTTAGTACATTAAAACAGATTATTTTGTTACACAGGGCAGCTTTATAGAAAGAATGAGCTGAATGTAATCAGATTCTATCTTTTTAATATTTTGTATAATTTTGGAATGTACATTAAATATATTGTGTAGCTGGCCTTCAGCATCAGTGCTAAATTATTACAATATTGTTGGGGTATGATAGTCTTAACCAGTCATCCAGGGAACAATAGGTTAAGTGGGAAGTCTAACTGTGAAGCTCTGTGTGTGCATTTTAATTCCTTCTTAAAAGAGGAAGTGTTTCCTGAATGCAAGGAATATGTGTAACTTCAGGGTTTCTTTTAAAAAAAAATCTTGTTGGCACAGTTCATTGTTTAGAAAAAAAAATTTCTAACTGAAAATCATTTATAGATCAGGCATATAGTAGTTTTAAGGACATTGTTAAATGACCTGATCTGTTTTCAAACTAGTACGATTTTATGTTTAGTTTTCGCTAAGGTTGAAGATATTTAGAAATGTATATTACGACATAACTTTACCATCCATAGGTGGTGACTTGCTTATCTTTTCTTCCTAAAAGGTATTATAGCCCTGATACATATTTTCATCATCAGAGTCTCAAATTACATTTCTACCATATTAAAGATCCTTGTGACATTTCTCTTATTACAGTCTCTGCCTTTATCTTCTCTGTTTTAGGAAGTCTTCTGAAGACAAGTAAGCATGATATTGTCTGTATACCAAGAGGATAACTATGATTTTAAATAATTGTTAATAATGATGGATTAACATAAGCAGTATACATCACTTCAACATATAGAATCATTTACTTGAGTATCATTATAACTGGAAATGTTCCAAAGTAGTACTGCTTTCAAATATATGTACATGTTAGATTACAGCTGCCATCACAGGCTTTTTTCATGAAAGTTCATTTTCATTTGATACCATGGGCTGAATCTGACAAAAAAATTGCTACAGGACTGTAATGAAGACATAGAAACTCTGAAAAAGTCCAATTAAAACCGTGCCGGCAAACTGAGTTTCTGCTAATTAGCTCCAGGAGTGAAGAGATCTGGGTAGTAGCTCAGGCACTTATTGAATCAGAGTGACAAAGCAGATTTGCATGTGTCAGTGTGTTATTATACTCTCTACTCCAGTTAATGTATGACTTAAGTAAAATATTAGAATATTCAAACAGAACAAATACAGCCAGTCAAGAAAAACATTCCCAACAAAGTCCAAGAGGAGGAAACCATGTATGGCTTGAAATCATGTATGGCTTAAGCTTCTAGAAGAAAAGTTACAAAATGAGTGAGGGTTACAAGCTGTAAAAAGCGACAAAGAGTCCTGTGGCACTTTATAGACTAACAGACGTATTAGAGCATAAGCTTTCGTGGGTGAATACCCACTTCGTCAGACGCATGTGGTGGAAATTTCCAGAGGCAGGTATAAATATACAGGCAAGAATCAGTCTAGAGATTGCCTCTGGAAATTTCCACCATATGCATCTGATGAAGTGGGTATTCACCCACGAAAGCTTATGCTCCAATACGTCTGTTAGTCTATAAGGTGCCACAGGACTCCTTGTCGCTTTTTACAGATCCAGACTAACATGGCTACCCCTCGGTTACAAGCTGGTGGATCTAATTATAACAGAAACAAAATTTACAGGTAAAGCCCTTTTTTTCCCCTTTGTGCTTCATGGAGTCCATCAGTTAGGCAATTGGGTTCTAAATAGCAGTGGCACAAGAAAACTCATGAGAGAAACATATCCAACATAGATGCCCTAAATCCCAGAGATTAATTCACTGAAAACACTGCTGCCAGAAAGTCCATCAGTTGAAGTTCCCATATCAAGTCCATAATGTTTATATGTATGATAGGGATTCCCAAACTGCAGTCAGGTACATCTTTTCTAAAATGATAGATTACCTTAAACCCTATTTGAGTGTGCTCTGACTGAAAGGGGAAAGGGAAAGTCTTCTGCTTTATAAGATTAGCTGATGGCAAATAAAAACCTATCTGTTTGTATTGGTTCCAATAATCCTTTCTTTTTGATGGGGTCTGCAAACAAATTAAGTGTTATTAGCCCAGAAAGATACCAAGGTGAGATTCTCGAGTCCTCATTATACTGAATGTCATAGCTTTTCCTTAGAAGAAAGTGGATCTGAACAAGATGCAGATTTTGTGAAGGAGAGGAGTTAGCTGCAGTACCCGACCTTCCTTTTTTGCTTAGTTTGAATAGATTTAGAAGAGGAGGAGCTAGAGCAAGGGTAGTCAATATGCAGACCGCGGGCCAAATGTGGACCGCCAGATGCTTTTGAACGGACCCCAATTTTTTTTATTTATTTATTCTTATTTTATTGTTTTTATCTTTTTAATTATTTTCTTTGGAGTCTAGACCTTGATTAGACCTTGACCAAGAAATTTGGACCTTGACAAAAAATAATTGACTACCCCTGAGCTAGAGTCCCTATTCAGTTCCTCTTTCTGCTTCTGATGTACAGGATGTGGCTGATTCATTTTCCATGAAAACCTCATTGAGCAGCCAAGTCAAATGAAAATTTAATTTTCTAGACCCTTTTTGAGAAGCATGAAGCCTAGAGGGTTTTTAGCTTCTTGTGTAGATGGTGAGTTGCCATCCCCTCAAACAGGATGGAGCTCTGTCAAAACCAGAGACCTTAGGAGAATGAAATCTCTGGATTTCACAGTTGGATCAGAGGAATTTGTTGAGACCACTGTGATATACAGTGTTCCATAACTTATGACATGTTTTGCATCTTCTTCTGAAGTAGTTACTCCAGATGCCATTTTGCAAGAAAACTGGTTAAAACATTGCGAAATGTTTCAGCAATGCAGATTGGAGTGAAAGGGGGCAAAGTAGTGTCACACTCTGGTACTAATACACCTGTACCCCGATATAACGCTGTCCTCGGGAGCCAAAAAATCTTACCGCGTTATAGGTGAAACCGCGTTATATCGAACTTGCTTTGATCCGCCGGAGCGCGCAGCCCCGCCACCCCCGGAGCGCTGCTTTACCGCGTTATATCTGAATTCGTGTTATATCGGGTCATGTTATATCGGGGTAGAGGTGTAGTTGAAGTTGTTGATTGCTCCATTTGCCTGTTTTTTATTCTCCTTTAGCATGTGTATTACGGTAGTGCCTAACGGTCCTAACTAACATCAGGGCTCCTTTGGGCTAGACACTGTTTTAATGAATATGCATATAGCCACCCACCTATCTGAACTGGTGATATCTAGTTCATTGGAAATTCATTTATTGGCTTTCCCATGACACAGACACCAGACAGTTTTAAAATTTGAATCTAATGTGCTTTTAAAAATAAAATTCTGACTTCCATTGATTTAACAAAGTCTTTGTTAAAGAACTTTCACAAAACAGTATAAAAATTATATTAGCTCTACAGCACAAGACATTTTTGATGAATGGAATGTTAATGATTTTACAGTGTTGTTGTAACTGTATTGGTCCCAGGATTTTAGAGAGAGAAGGTGGGTAAGATAGTATCTTTTATTGGACAAACTTCTCTTGGTGAAAGAGACAAACTTTCAAGCTACACAGAACTCTTCTTAAGACCTGGAAGTTCAAAAGCTTGTATTTTTCACCAAGATAAGTTGGTCCAATAAAAGACATTACCATACCCACCTTGTCATGTTAATGATGTGACAGATACAAGGTTATAGTTACACTTTATCTAAAAAGGACCATCTACTGGATTTCTTTTGTTAATGTTAATTTGTATTTCATATTCATGAGAGGCTTAAACAAACTGGCAGTCCTAGAACACCTGCTTTCTTCCTGTAATTAGAGTGCTGATAGCCAAGCCATGAACTTTCTTGCCTAGCGTTGCCAGTAATCCCCAATCTGATAGATGGGTCTTTCTAGAAGTGAGAAGTAATTGAATCTCAATGCTCACCAAGTTCTTGTGTACTGTCTGAAAAGAGACCACCAGCTGTGTTGAGTTAATTGTACTTATTTCCGTGATGTGTACTTCTCTTCAGTGAGAACGGAACTGAAAATGCCACACTCATTTCAGGGAAAACCGTGGGTTGATTTTGAACTAGATCCCCGATGAAAGTGAGAGAATATGAATTACTCTGTTAAAGCTATCTGACTCTTCTTTTATTGAATTTTAAATGGAGCATTGCAAATAGTGCAGTATTCAGAACCTAAAGTGTTGTTTCTGTGCTGATCAAGTTTCCCTACACAACTCAGTGAAAATATTTTGTCCCTTAACCTCCAACACCCCTGCTAGTTAAGTCCTGGGTCTCTCCTGTGCAAAGTCCTAGGATATGAAGTTGAAGAGAGTTGTAGCATTTCTGGTGCCTTCTCCTGGGCATGCCCAACTGCTGCTGTTTTGTGAAGTAGTGTCACAATGTGCTCATTTCTTCAACCCAAAGATATTTGGGGTTGTCGCCAAAAGTGGCGTTAGGGAATCTCATGAGCAAACCTGCCAAATTGATATCACATGCTTAATGACAGGGCGGAGAGACTAACCGATAAAATACTTCATGTATTATGGACAAGAATGAGACCACCAAACTCATTTTTATTTGCAAATTATTTTGAGTCCAAGTCTTCAGATGTGTAGGACTTATGATTTACCTGCGATCTACTCCCCAAATGAGCATCTTTTCATAAAAGATGATATCTGGTAGTGGAGCAGTGAGGTGGCAAGGTGCCAGACACCCAAAACAAATTATTTGACAGAAAATATTGGGTAGACAAATAGGCAAATAATGGCTCTAAGTGTTTGGAGATTGACAAATCCGTTTTAGTAGTATATAAACCATATAATTCACGTGCTAAAACAGTAAAACATATGTTATTATTTGTGTACAATTTATAAGCTATAAGGTAAAGACCTGAAACAAGTTATTTGCTGCAAATACTGTAAATCTAGCAGAGACACAATTATTTTAATTTTGCTGTATATGCTTCAACAAAATAACAAGAATTCTTAAGACTAAATTTAATCAAGTAGGGAATTGAGATTTAACAGCTTTATACAGGGTAGCTCTAAGTTGGGGTTTGGAGCAGTGCAACTTTTCCTCATAACATTTGAATGGGTTAGTATTGTTTACTGCCCCAACGAATATATTTTCCTTTTTTTATGTGCACACAACTCCCATTGATATTATTGAGAGTTATGTGCACATACAGCGAGAAGAATAGAACCTGATTTTGCAATGGCATGATGCATGTATGAAAAGCATTGTGGTACACACCACTTAGTAGGTCCGTAAGAGTAAATGCCAGGGTTTTTTTGCTTGTTTGTTTTTTAAACCCCTGTGCAATTGGGTTGTGCTAAATCGATGGTGATTTTATGCCAGAAAGTCTGTCTGTCTGGATTGCAGTATTTATAGTGGAAAGTGTTATCTTACCTGGGCATGTGGTGAGTGCACGTTTTTGTGGTTAAACTGTGGGAAAACAACCTTTATGATCATTTTAGTGATATAATAAATAGTGTCAGGGTTTAATTCAGGCTTTATTTCACGTCAGTATCTCTAGTTTGGCTGTTTTTTACTAAAACAAGTAAAACTAGCAAAAATAAGAGCTACATAAATGACAGCTGCCACATCACACATACTAATCCTAGCTTATTAGAATATCTTACAGAAATAACTTTAACTGTTATTGACCACCACCCTGCAGGAAACTAACAAACCTCTCCACATTTTAAACTATGCAGTCTTAATTTTTCTTAACAAAACTCTCTCTGAGCTGTATCTGAATGACCTTAATTGCCAAAGAGTTGCTTCTCTGTCACTTTGTTGGTTGACACATTATGCAGCAGAGCCCTGTGTTTTTAGTGGGCGGCCTGCATCTGATAGTGTCTGTCTGCTGCCATCTGTCCCCTGGAGACTGCCACACTGAATAGATCTATATTGTATTATAGCTGTGGTAATGTGTTGTGGCATGATTTTCCCTCCACTCCCTTAGAAAATGTAATTTTGGCATCTATTTCCTCAATATGACTAGCCATGAAACCCTTCCTCCATTCTCTAGATGTGTGGCTGATGGAAGTCTGCTGAAAGGCCCAGCACATTTGAATGAGCTAGGGGGCTAGGCCCTATAAAAACTAGGGTTGATCCTGTACCTTCAGAAATAAAAACAAATACGTGTAAGTAAATCAACTTGTGGTTATGCTAAAGAAGAAGGTGATCTTGTTATGGAGAAACCATTGCAGGAAAACCACAATTAATATGTAATTACTGTTGCATCAGAACTCTGAATAACCACCATCTGTAATGTTAACCTTTTAAATAACCTAAACATCCAAGCAGTTCAGAATTTGTCATTTCTGACCATTTGACTTCCATTGGAAAAATAGCAGCTCTTCCAAGGAGAAAGCCCATGCTGGATTTTTGCAAAATTTAGCATTTTTTTTGGTGATTATTAATATCTCCCCCTCTGTCTTTTAATTATTTTTGACATCTTTTCTTGCCAAATGTATTGAATATGGGGGGAACAATGAAATATTAAAAACCCTGAGGATTAAAATATTTATTTTACAATGCAGAGATATTTCCATTCTTCAGCATTTCACTTTGGTATTAGCACAAAAAGTCCGTGACTCATTGCTGTGCTGCATTTCTGTTGTCTTTACCAAGTGCTCTGTATACCAGAAAAGTGAATTGCCATGTCATGTAGCAACTGCTGTAGTTGCTCAGAAAGACATTTATCATGTCTAACATTTGCAGAAGTGACCAGTTGTTGTGAGACCCAATTTCAGAGATTTTTGGGCCTAATTTCAAGAGTGCTGAGTACCTACAGCTTCAAAAGAAGTCAGTGGGAGGTGTGAATGCAACACCTCTGGAAATCAGGCCTTATGGGTCTCAATTTGGGCACCTACAATCACTGTTACTCTTAAAATTTAGGAGCTTATCTATTAAAACAGCAGGATAAAAGTCATTTGAAACCCTTGTGTATTATTAATGTGTAAATGCCTTCGGTCTCTGGGTTATAGTAGGTTGGGAGCTGTCTGTTTTTCTAAAGATTAAAAAAATCCAAACATCTTTAATTAATACTTTTTTACTCAGTCACAAATGTTCTGTCTGTTTTCATATCTTTTTCTAATGAAGGGCTTTTGTTCCAGACAGCAAATGGGAAGCATATGTTAGCTACAATTACTTTTTAGTATTTTGGGAATTTTACATTAAAAACTTCAAATTCCTTATGTTTTCTGTGTAGATCGGGGTGGGCAAACTTTTTGGCCTGAGGGCCGCATCGGGTTTCAGAAATTGTATGGAGGGCCGGTTAGGGAGGCTGTGCCTCCCCAAACAGCCAGGCATGGCCCGGCCCCTGCCCTCTATCTGACCCCCACTGCTTCTCGTCCCCTGACGGCCCTCCCCCCAGGACCCCTGCCCCATCCACACCCCGTTCTCCCTGTCCCCTGACGGCCCCCAGAACCCCCACCCCTGACTGCCCCCTGCTGCCCCATCCAAACCCTCCTCTTCTTACTGACTGTCCCCCCGGAACTCCTGCTCCATCCAACCATCCCTTCTCCCTGACTGCCCCCGGAACCCCTGCCCCCATTTAACCCCCCTGGTCCCTGCCCTCTGACCGCCCCCACCCCTATCCACACCCCCGGCCCCTGAACACCCCCCCGAACTTCCCTGCCCTCTATCCAACCCCCCTGCTCCCTGCCCCCTTACCGCGCTGCCTGGAGCACCGGTGGCTGGTGGAGCTACAGCCGCGCCGCCCGGCTGGAGCCAGCCATGCACCGCGCAGCACAGAGCACCAGATCAGGCCGGGCTCTGCAGCTGCGCTACCCCAGGAGCTCGCAGCCCGCCGCCCAGATCGAGGACAGCGGGGGAGGGGCCGAGGGCTAGCCTCCTGGGTCAGGAGCTCAGAGGACGGGCAGGTGTAGATACAGGCTCCAATAACACATGGGAATCTACTAACCTGGACCCCTGAGATTTTGCAGTGGATCACTTTGGGGGATGCAGTCCAAAGTTGTGGTGTGATGTGCTAGAATTAGGAAAAGAACGTCATATTTGAATGATTGTAAAACCAGTTAGCTTTCTTACTTTGAATAAGAACCTTACAATTAAGGTTGTCAAGTGATTTAAAAAATAATTAATTAATTTAATCACCTGATTATAAAAATTAATCGCGATTAATCACACTGTTAAACAATAATAGAATACCATTTATTTAAATATTTTTGGATGTTTTCTACAGTTTCAAATATATTGATTTCAATTACAACACAGAATACAAAGTGTACAGTGCTCACTTTATATTTATTTTTGATTACAAGTATTTGCACTGTAAAAAACAAAAGAAATAGTATTTTTCAATTCACCTTCTACAAGTACTGTCGTGCAATCTCTTTATCATGAAAGTTGAACTTACAAATGTAGAGTTCTGTACAAAAAAACCTGCATTCAAAAATAAAACAATGTAAAATTTTAGAGCCTACAAGTCCACTCAGTCCTACTTCTTGTTCAGCCAATCGCACAGACAAACAAGTTTGCAGGAGATAATGCTGCCTGCTTCTTGTTTACAATGTCACCTGAAAGTGAGAATGGGTGTTCTCATGGCACTGTTGTTGCCGGTGTCACAAGATATTTACATGCCAGATGCGCTAAAGATTCATATGTCCCTTCATGCTTCAACCACCATTCCAGGGGACATGCGTCCATGCTGATGGCGGGTTCTGCTCGATAACAATCCAAAGCAGTGTGGACCGACGCATGTTCATTTTCATCATCTGAGTCAGATGCCACCAGCAGAAGGCTGATTTTCTTTTTTGGTGTAGTTTCCGCATCGGAGTGTTGCTCTTTTAAGATTTCTGAAAGCATGCTCCACACCTCATCCCTCTCAGATTTTGGAAGGTACTTCAAATTCTTAAACCTTGGGTTGAGTGTTGTAGCTATCTTTAGAAATCTCACATTCGCACTTCTTTGGGTTTTGTCAGATTTGCAGTGAAAGTGTTCTTAAAATGAACAACGTGCTGGGTCATCGTCCGAGACTGCTATATGATTAAATATATGGCAGAATGAGGGTAAAACAGAGAAGGGGACATACAATTCTCCCCCAAGGAGTTCAGTCACAAATTTAATTAATGCATCATTTTTTTAACGAGCGCCATCAGCACGGAAGCATATCCTCTGGAATGGTGGCCGAAGCATGAAGGGGCATACAAATGATTAGCATATCTGGCACGTAAATACCTTGCAATGCTGGCTACAAAAGTGCCATGCAAGTGCCTGTTCTCACTTTCTGGTGACATTATAAATAAGAAGAGGGCAGCAGCATCTCCTGTAAATGTAAATAAACTTGTTTGTCTTAGCAATTGGCTGAACAAGAAGTAGGATGGCTGGACTTGTAGGCTCTGAAGTTTTACTTTGTTTTGTTTTTGAGTGCAGTTATGTAACAAAAAAAATCTATATTTGTAAATTGCACTTTCACAACAAAGAGATTGCACTACAGAACTTGTATGAGGTGAATTGAAAAATACTATTTCTTTTGTTTATGAATTTTACAGTGCAAATATTTGTAATAAAAAATAATATACACTTTGATTTCAATTACAACACAGAATAGAATATATATGAAAATGTAGAAAAAGACCCAAAATATTTAATAAATTTCAATTTGTATTCTATTGTTCAGCAGTGAGATTAAAACTGCAATAAATCACAATTAATTGTTTTTTAGTTTATCGCGTGAGTTAACTGCAATTAATCAACAGCCCTACTTACAATACATTCTTACAGAACAACAGGTGAAATTATTTCCACTAGCAATAAGGCAGCTTCCGTTCCAACAGAGCTGAGCTCAGTGAATTTATACAGAAAAGGTTGGTTCTGAGACTACAAATCTTGACAGTCTTTAATTGTGAATGGTTATACAGACCTTTAAGGAACATGTATTATCTGTATGATCAGGGTATGTTATCTTCTGTAGAGTGTTGGTATGTCTATGTATGTATATTACTGTAGCTGACATAATGCGTGAAGCATTTTAAGAATGTATAATGTTTAATATGAAAGGAACATTTTCAGGAAAGTGTACTAAAAGTAACATGTATTACATTCTGAAATTGCATTTCATAAAGCAAATGTGAATTGTCCAGACTCTCTGTAGTAGAAAATTAAAGATGTGTGCATCTATTCTGTATGAACTGTATTTGGACTGAGTGAAGAAGTTTTGTGACAGCTGGTTGGGAGTCTGTGTTATCTTAAATGTTAGAACTAGATAGTTTTCCCATAATCTTAGGCTTCATGGCACCCGTTTTAGCCAGTTAATTTCATTAAATCATTTATCTTACATAGTTACTGAATTACAGTGCTTTAATTAAATGTCTTAGACATTTAGGAATAGTTTATTTGAATAGGTCATTTAATTATACTTTATCTGTAAGAAAGTATTAGCTGAGTTAGCAAGGCCATCTGTAATGCCTTTTAGTTCACTCATACTGAATTGTTCAGATAAAGACTTTCAAGTGTTGTCTAAATAAGGAAGAAGCCTTGGTAAGGTTAAGCTTAGTGAAGGACACAAGAGAAGCATACACCATAGACAAGTGGTAGAACATAAACCGTTTGCTGCAGCAGTGGACTTTTTCAATTTTTACCCCATTGTTTTTCAAAAATATTAAAAATAAGAATGCCTGTCCTTCAGGATTTCAGGGAGGATGAAAGTGAGGAGGAGGAAGAAGAAAGGGTGGGTGGCAGTGATAACTTCGAAAAGGTGCTTACTTCTTTTTTCACTGTTTTAGTTTAGTGATATTGAAATGCTTTCCCTTTCTTTTATAGGTGTTCCTTAAGCCAGTTATTGAGGACAGAAACATGGAACTGGCCAGAAGATGTACTGAAATTATAAGTGATGTAAGTGACAGTAACAATTTGTGTCTGTTAATTATATTGCTTTCTTCTAAAGGTTTTATGTGTATTATTCTTATTTCCCTACCATCACACTTCTTCATTCTAGGAATGGTGCCAGAACCTCTTGACCCTTTTTAGTTACAGGGGACACACACAGCTATAAAGGGTTTCTAGGGGGATTGTCTTCACTCTCTTCTGGCAGCATCTGCACAAAGTTTGGGAACAGAGCTCAGTGAATATTCTTGTTTGCTTTTGGATCCAACCATGTTCATAGCTCTTTACATTTGCTTTTTTATAAACATTTGTGCGAAGTACTTTTTGTTTGCATGACTGTTTAGAGAGGAGCTATTATTCATGCAAATATGGAAATGGATTAGTGTATTCACTTGGTAATGAACAAAAGTTGTACCTGAAAACCTCTCCGTGTGTGTGTGTGTGTGTGTTTATTTCAGACCCAAATTTGCTCATTACCATGTAGAAAGGAAAGGGACTGGAAATGAAGGTAATATGTATAAGTCAAACATAAGTGGGTTTTAATGCCTTTGTGTGGCTTGCAGTTTTACCCTAAGGTGACCTTGTGATGGCAGCACATGACCTTGTGACCACAAGGCTGGGTTATTCCTTTTCCTTCCTTGCAAGGCTGTCAACACAGATATTCTGTCAGAGTGCAATGGCATAATTGTTCATGGCTTGAGATATTGTGATCATATTATGCTCACCCTGCATTTTTTACCATCAGACTTTAAATTGGCACTGTTATTTTTAAAACCCTATTTGGCATGTAAGCCTTGGGTCTTGTATGAGAGGATATCCGTTCTCACGTGTCACTGTTTAACGATCCCACCATTGTAGTCAGCCGATGTTCACTTTGTTTGTGATGATCCCTGTGTTGCCCCCCTCTCAAATCCATCCAATTTATTAAATAACAGTTTGTGATGATCCCTGTGTTGCCCCCCTCTCAAATCCATCCAATTTATTAAATAACAGTTTTCAAGATGCCTTTAATTCTGACTTATGTTGGACTTCCTTTCCAACCCCTTTCTTTTCCACATTTAAATTGGACTCCTTAATTTGTTTTTATTGTTTGTATTTTAAAAGGGGACACAGGGTGCTGTTATGGGGAAAGTAGGAAGCTGAATACAAATGAAGTTATTAAGCAAATTATCATAGTCCTTTCTGTGGAAGGGAAATAGCTTGCCTCTTGAATCTTCATACTGCATTTCATATGTGCATGTTACTAATGTTTCTTTATCACCTGCAGCAAATTCCATTTAAACATAATGCTAGTTGCCATCTAATTTGCCACATACTGTAGTCCAAATTGTAGTTCTTTCTGATTCAGCATCTCCTTGCTCCTTAGATCCTGTGAGGACTTTAATTACTGTTTTTCTCAATTAATAGTGTTTAATGATGGTTAATAAAAAATAATAGAAAATGAATTTGTTGCAGTTCTGGTTTCTTTTCTTTTAACTACAAGAGAATTCTAGGTACTACACTGTGGTTCTGAGAATTGTCAGTAGACTGGAGATAAAAAATTATTTATTGTTGGTTAAAAGGAGAAGAGTAATTATGACCCAGTTAACTATTGTTTCAAGCTGTTTTTCTCAGTATTGGATAGAAAATGTGGCTGTATGATAAACTGTGTCTTAATCAAATCCTCATTGAAAATCTCATTTGTCTAATGTTTCAGAGTTTGACTTTTCATCTTAAGATTTATATCCAAATTGTTCAGGATATAATTTGTTGTTGTTAAAAGCTAATACTAACCAATGGATACCAGTGTGTCCTGAACCAGGTTCTGCCCTCAGTTACACATGTGCAAGTCTACTGACCATATCCATATAACTTCAGTAGAGCTGCATTGGTATAACTGACTGAATTGGATCTGGCAGAATTTGGTCCTTTGACTCTTCTTTTGCAATTGTAGCCCACACCTACTCAGTGTAGCTTTCTGTTCCCCTCTAGTGGGATCTGGGTCACATAAACGTTCAAGAGCTGTTAGAGCCTTTCAGCTAACAGATGGGACTTTTAGCTCAGCTGCTCAGACATAAGCTTTTTGATTCAGAAGTCCTGGGTTTGATTGCTTCTGCTGCTGATCCACCCATGAGCATTGTGTAACAAATAGTGGCCCCTACCAGGTTTTACGCTAAATGGATCTCTGCAGCTTGGGATAAGCTTCCATGCCCAGGGACAGTGCGTAGCTCATCCTTACTGAGTTTGGTAGTCTGTATTTCTCTAGTGACTAAGCCACACATGAAGATTAATGAGCCTAATCTGGTCTTGCCTAAGGAATCCAGGTCTTTTATCTTAGGCAGTACAGGTTTATGCTTTTATATCCAGAGGTACTGAATGTAATTCCTGCTGCCAATGACCCACCGAGAGGCATCACATTATAATGGAATTTCAAGCATTGGTTTCTACGTTTAGGGACAGATTTTCAAGGTTGGATGCAGACACACCAACTTGCATCTAACTGAAGGCACAAATACCAGATGTGTGTGTACAAATGGCTATATAGGCTCCTAAATGGCTATATATATGTGCAAATACTCTGTATATTTGTGCACGGTTTTAGGTACAAAGAGATGTATGTGCAGAACTGTTGTGCCTAAATGTGAAAACTTGGCATTTAAACTTTGTATTTTTTAAATGGAAGCAATTTGAAATACAATATGACATCATTAAGGGCCCAATCCAGCACTCATTGAAATCAATTTAAAGACTCACATTAATCCCAGTGGAAATTGGCTCAAGCCCTAAATTGTGATATTTAAGGTCATGCTCTCTCATAAGAGGCTGATTTATCCAAAAAGGGGCCTTAAAATTCAGTATATCTTTGTCAACATCTGAACAAAAATAATTCACTGTGAATTTGGAAAGAAAAATGTATACCTGTATATTTACCTAAGTGATGGCTGCATATACAGCTTAATCTTAAAAAGTTTAAGTATATTTTTATCATATTTCAAACAAATTCACAGGAACAATAACTTTCACTTTATTGAGGGATTAGAGTTGTAGTAGGATGGTTTCCTGTTCTGAACACAGTGAAACTCTTTTATTTTACACAATCTATCACACATACATCCATAGCTTATACTAGTAGGCTGTTTAAGATTCTTGAAGTGTGAAAGTTATATTTGTGTGTGTTTGTGTGTGTGTACACACATATGTAGTGGAGAGGCAAAAACTGATACTTTTTAATGTTTTCTTTCAATATGGTACCTAGAGCAAAACTCAAATTCCATAGCAAGTAATACATTTTCTGCTATTAACTTCAATAACAATTGATATAAAGTAGCAGCATAGAAAACTATTGTGAATATTACTGTTGAAATCTTTGTTCCCCATTTGTTGTAAAACAGAATTGTGGTGTTTTTAATATCTTGTGAAATAAGAGTCAAAGAGACACAAGGCCGAATGCAGAACTGGTGTAAAGAAAAGTATTTCCACAGAAGTTAGTGGAATTATGACCAATTATATTAAGGTGGGATTGTCCCAATGAGTTTATAATTATTAGTCAAAATTACGTAAGTATAAAGGACACAAAAGGTATATTTTTGGCCTGAGATTTTCAGAGGAGCCTAAAAAAGTTAGACATCCAACTCCCATTGAAATTCAATGGGATTTGGGAGCCTAAGTTCCAAAGGAAGAATTTTTCATAATCAGATCTTGTAAGGTCTAAGAGATCCAGTTATCCTTGCATAATATTTTGTAATGAATAGGAGGTCACTTGCAGGCAAAAATTCACACTTGGTCAAATTAATATTTTACTCATCCATGTTTTAAACCCCAAATTTGAATAAGAATATAAGCTTCTATGCTCATTTCTTCCAGTCATTGCTTGCATTCACCACATATTCACACCATTTATGCTTCAGAAACTTCTTGCCTATTTCATACAGTGAATATATATTTCAAGTGCAAAAATGTCACTACAGTATTCCGTATGTCCTTTTTCATCTTCCAATTGCCTGATGCCAATTGATGCAAAAATGTCTGTAGCAGAACAGAACATCTAGGATCAAAATCTAATGTGAAGATTCTGTCTTATGTCCTGTCATAATTACCCACTGAAATCTTGCGCTCACAATCAGCACATTCTGATTGGGGCATCTAGGAGCTGCTAAAATAAAACTAGACAATGAGAAATAACTGGTGCTGGTATTGCTGCTTTAGGGGGCATGAGGTCCAGAGTGCAATGATTTGGGGAGGGGTCACTGATTTGGTTGTTTTTTCTAAGCAAAAAAGATTGAGACATTTTAAGAATCTTATGTTTTTGTTTTTTTATATAATTAAACTATATATATTGACCTTCTCAATCTTGCATATTGCATACACATACTTTCTAATAGGCACATTTAAAAACACAAACAAAAGTCAGTGACCAAATCAGCATCAAAAACCTCTCAGTTTCATTTAGTGTTCCATGACTTTGTGTATAGAATCATAGAACTGGAAGGGACCTCGAGAGGTCATTTAGTCCAGACCCCTGCACTCAAGGCAGGACTAAGTATTATCTAGGCCATCCCTGACAGGTGTTTGTCCAACCTGCTTTTAAAAATCCCCAATGATAGAGATTCCATAACCTCACTAGTCAATTTATTCCAGTGCTTAACCACTCTGACAGTTAGGAAGTTTTTCCTAATGTCCAACCTAAACTGCCCTTGCTGCAATTTAAGCCCATTGCTTCTTCTCCTATCCTCAGAGGTTAAGAACAATAATTTTTCTCCCTCCTCCTTGTAACAACCTTTTATGTACTTGAAAACTGTTATCATGTCCCCTCTCAGTCTTCTCTTCTTCAGACTAAACAAACCCAATTTTTTCAATCTTCCCATATAGGTCATGTTTTCTACACCTTTAATCATTTTTGTTGCTCTTCTCTGGACTTTCTCCAATTTGTCCACATCTTTCCTGAAATGTGGAGCCCAGAACTGGCCACAATACTCCAGTTGAGGCCTAATCAGCACAGAGTAGAGAGGAAGAATTACTTCTCATGTCTTGCTTACAATACTCCTGCTAATACATCCCAGAATGATGTTTGCTTTTTTTGCAACAGCGTTACACTGTTGACGCATATTTAGCTTGTGACCCACTATGACTCCCAGATCCTTTTCTCCAGTACTCCTTCCTAGGCAGTAATTTCCCATTTTGTATGTGTGCAGCTGATTGTTCCTTCCTAAATGGAGTACTTTGCATTTGTCCTGATTGAATTTCATCCTGTTTACTTCAGACAATTTCTCCAGTTTGTCCAGATCATTTTGAATTTTAATCCTATCCTCCAAAGCACTTGCAACCCCTCCCAGCTTGGTATTGTCCGCAAACTTTATAAGTGTTCTCTCTATGCCATTATCTAAATCATTGATGAAGATATTGAACAGAACCGGACCCAGAACCGATCCCTGCGGGACCCCACTCATTATGCCCTTCCAGCATGACTGTGAATCACTGATAACAATTCTCTGGGAACAATTTTCCAACCTTATAGTAGCTCCATCTAGGTTGTATTTTCCTAGTTTGTTTATGAGAGGGTCATGTGAGACAGTATCAAAAGCCTTACTAAAGTCAAGATATATCACATCTACTGCTTCCCCCCTATCCGCACGGCTTGTTACCCTCTCAAAGATTTGTTCTTGACAAATCCATGCTGACTGTTACTTATCACCTCATTATCTTCTAGGTGTTTGCAAATTGATTTCTTAATTATTTGCTCCATTATCGTTCCGGGTACAGAAGTTAAGCTGACTGGTCTGTAATTCCCTGGGTTGTCCTTATTTCCCTTTTCATAGAGGCACATGATAGGGTGCACAGAACTACATGGCCCATTGGATTGATGGAGCCATAAGCAAAGGGAATTTGACACACACTGTAATTTTACATCTGGTGTTTCATCAAGGAGTAAATATGATTGGTACTGAGATACAGAGCCCTTCACTGGTTTGAATATGGTCCAGCTGAGAATTGACCAAAGATATTTACCATCTCACAGTTATATGGTTGCCTGTCAGAAATGAATTTGTTGTTGTCCAGCCCACTTCTTGGTGGACAGTACCTACATCATGCAAAACAACATTGCAACTGGCACCTTTTTTGGCTGTCTTCAGAAAGGTCAAGAATTGATTCTGCCTGGAGACTAAACTACACTCATAGAAATGACTCTTCCAGGTCACCTCTTAGAATGTGCAATATTCATCAAAGATTGAATGAGAAAGGAAATCAGCTGGATATTTCTGCAGCCCAGCATCTCCCACAATTATGTTACATATGGGCTGCTTCCTGCCACTCTGCAGTTTCTGGAAGCAGTTCAAAGCTGTAGCACAGCGAAAGTTGGACATGCCTCTTTTTCCTGCTTGCTGCCAGATCTTCTGCCTCTGTAGCAGCAGCCATGTGGCAATGGGTTTGCTCCCATCCTTTTCTTTGCCTCTATTTTCTAACCATTTTCGGGCAGTATCAAGCCTAGTTCTAAGCCTCCATCCTGGTTCAGGGTTTGTACAGAATCCTGGCCATAGAGACATGGTGCTTTCGCTGCAGTGCCTCCTTGCTGAGCTGCTCTGTCCCCTTATAGGCATGGCAGAGCAGCTGTGCAAGCACTGGACAAGGTCCAAAAGGTGCTTCCTATGTGAGGGAGCATTCCCAAGCTTGCAGAGAGTGAATTATGCCCAGCGTGCTCCCAACCAGCTGACCGTAGCACTCTTAGAACCTGGACCTCTGAGTCGGGACAGGCATGATGGGGTCCCCACCCTTCCAAGTAGCTGTGACTCCACCACAGAAAAACCAAACCAGGAGACACAGAGCAGAATAGGGAGAAACTCTAAGGAGAAGGAGGACTTAATTCAAACAATTTAGGGGGTAAATCCTGGGTCAACACAGGACCTCAAAGATAAGATCCCTTTGGGGCTACTGGTCCCTATCCTCCCTTAAATGAGTCTTGAGGGAATGTGAAGACAAGCAGGACTCATAGCCACTCCCTCTGACTGAGTGTGAGTCAGGGAACTGTGTTAATGAGATCCCATCCCCCAGGGATCTCAGCTATTCGGGACTTCCTCCAAGAGGGTGTGAATAAAAACTGTTGAATTTGACCCCAGACAGACCTTCAGCCCAGCTCCATAGCATACCAGATATCAGCCATTAATAGTGTTTTGTTTGCAGGATCCTCTTGCTGTCTGGCAGAGTAGTCCAAGTATCCAGGTTCATCAAGCAGTCTGACAGGCCAGACTAGTGGTCAGACCAATTTTCCCTAAATGGAACCTGCCATTGGTGTTCACAGCCTTAACAGCTCACACTTTCAAACCTCTGACTTCAATATTGGCATTCTATCTCTCCATCAAGGCCTGTTTTCTGCCT
Organism: Emys orbicularis; assembly: GCF_028017835.1. Classification (NCBI taxonomy): domain Eukaryota; kingdom Metazoa; phylum Chordata; order Testudines; family Emydidae; genus Emys; species Emys orbicularis. Next base: position 261,062,614 of record NC_088684.1, on the reverse strand, counting down.
GCCATTATGCCTGTTAGACGAGTGTCGGATCTGTCAGCCTTACTGTGCATTCCATAATGACAAAGTGGTATTGAGAACTCTGCAATCATTTCTTTTAAAAGGGAACTCTTCTTCCTATGCCGTTTAGGAGATTATTCTTCCCTCATTCTGTCCCAGGTCACAACATCTGACTGACAAGCACACTGCAGACATCAGAAGAGTACTGAAGATTTAGAATAAGCATAGATCTGTTTACACTAAGGCCTTGTCTACACTACGAGAGTACTTCGATTTTAGTTAATTCGACTATGTGGAATCGATATTACTAAGTCGAACGTGTGTGTCCACACTAAGGACAGTAATTCGACTTTGTGAGACTTTGTGAGTCCACACTAACGGGGCAAGCGTCGACATTGGAAGCGGTGCACTGTGGGCAGCTATCCCACAGTTCCCGCAGTCCCCCCTGCCCATTGGAATTCTGGGTCGAGCCCCAAATGCCTTCTGGGTAAAAAAATGTGTCGAGGGTGCTTTTGGGCGCCTGTCGTCATCCGTCCGTCACTCAAGCCCTCCCTCCCTCCCTCCCTGAAAGCGCCGGCGGGAAATCAGTTCGCGCGCTTTTCTGATTACTGACAGCGCGGACGCCACAGCAGTGCGAGCATGGATCCCGCTGCGACCATCGCTGCAGTTGTGGCAGTTCTCAACGCCTCGCAGCTTCTCCTCCACCTGTACCAGAGGCAGCTGCAGATCAATCATGAGAGGAGGCTACGGCACTACCGTGACGGCATGAAGTCGGACACTAGCTCCGACCTCTCTGAGAACATGAGACCCAGCGCCCAGGACATCTCGCTGTCACTGGGTCTTGTTGATACTGTTGAACGGCGATTCTGGGCCCGTGAAACCAGCACGGAATGGTGGGACCACATAGTGCTGCAGGTCTGGGATGAATCCCAGTGGCTGCGCAACTTTCGCATGCGGAAGGGGACTTTCCTCGAACTGTGTGAGTTGCTGTCCCCTGCCCTGAAGCGAAAGGACACCCGGATGCGGGCAGCCCTGACTGTCCAGAAGCGAGTGGCCATAGCCCTCTGGAAGCTCGCAACGCCAGACAGCTACCGGTCCGTCGCTAACCAGTTTGGCGTGGGCAAGTCTACCGTGGGGGTTGCTGTTATGCAAGTAGCCAGGGCAATCGTCAAGCTACTGCTATCTAAGGTAGTGACCCTGGGAAACGTGGAGCTCATCAGAGATGGCTTTGCCGAGATGGGATTCCCAAACTGCGGTGGGGCTATAGATGGGACTCACATCCCTATCCTGGCACCGGACCACCAGGCTAGCCAGTACATCAACCGGAAGGGCTACTTTTCCATGGTGCTGCAAGCACTGGTGGACCATCGGGGACGTTTTACCAATATCTACGTTGGATGGCCTGGCAAGGTTCATGACGCTAGGGTGTTCAGGAACTCTGGTCTGTGTAGACGGCTGCAGGAAGGTATTTACTTCCCGGACCACAAAGTAACTGTTGGGGATGTGGAGATGCCTACAGTCATCCTCGGGGACCCTGCATACCCGCTAATGCCCTGGCTCATGAAGCCCTACACTGGCGCACTGGACTCAGGGAAAGAACTATTCAACTACCGGCTCAGCAAGTGCAGAATGGTGGTGGAGTGTGCTTTTGGCCGTCTCAAGGGCAGATGGAGAAGCCTACTCACTCGCTGTGATCTCAGCGAGACCAATATCCCCATTGTGATAGCTGCTTGCTGTGTGCTCCACAATTTGTGTGAGAGCAAGGGGGAGACCTATATGTCGGGGTGGGAGGTTGAGGCAAATAGCCTGGCTTCTGATTTCGTCCAGCCAGACAGCAGGGCGATTAGAAGATCACAGCGGGACGCACTGTGCATCAGGGAGGCTTTGAAAGCCAGGTTCCTGACTGAACAGGGTCTCCAGTGACTTTTTACTTTGTGGACACAGATGCTGAACCTGCCCCCGTTTCTTTACCCAGTTACTGTTGACTATCCTTCCAAGTTACATACCCCCTTCCCCACCTTCCCAACAAATAAAATCTGTTCTGTTCTGTTAATGAACAAGGTTCTCTTTTTTACTGTTTTCGCGGGAATGTTTTAAACCGGGGACGCAGACTGTGGCGGGGGGCGGGCTTACTGTTTTGATGCAAATGATGCTTCTAAAGTCCGGGAATGACAGGCTCCGCAGTGCTGCATTGGTTGTTTCAACGCAGCCTGCCAGCAGTCCTGGGCGGGACTGGATGTATGTGTCGGCCAAGTGACTTTCTGGCAGGGGGCGGAGGGTAACAGATCCCCTGCTGCGTGGCTCTGTGATCCAGGATAAGGACCGCGGCATAGGATCTCTAACTGCCCTCCCCCGACACAAAGTCACAGATCAATCCCCCTCGCACCCCAGAACAAGAAAACCGCCTCCCAGACTGACCAGGGTAACTGGTGACTGTGCTGTGTATGTGTCCTGATGCTGGACCTGCCCCCGCCTCTGTAGCCTGCTACAGGTGACTGTCCTGTCCAAGTAACAAACCCCTTCCCCCCCTTCAGACAGAATCCCCTCCAAAAGACACTCTCGGAAACAGTACTTAACAGAAACCGATGTTTTATTACGAACCGCACATGAAAAGGGGGGGGGGGGAAGGAAACTTGGACATGGGCTAGTGTGAGATGGGTAGGAAAGGACTTTTCAAACTTTGGAACGAGAGCCTTCCATTGCTGCAGCAGTGTGCAGTGGCCGACTGACAGTTTTAACGGCCCTTGCCGCCCCTCCTTCTTTGTACTTTTGGTGAGGGGGGTGTGGGACTTGGTGGCGGGGGAGGGCGGTTAGAGATAGACAGCAGCAGTGCTCTGTCCTCCTGCCTCCGGTCTTGCAGAACATCCACTAGGCGCCGGAGCGTCTCCGTTTGCTCCCTCATTAGTCCAAGCAGGGTTTGAGTAGCCTGCTGGTCCTCCTGGCGCCACCTCTCCTCCCGTTCCATGACTGCTCTGTGCATTTGTGACAAGTTCTCCCTCCACTGTGTCGTCTGGGCTGCCTGCTCTCGTGAGCACTCCATAAGTTCATAAAACATGTCTTCACGAGTTTTTCTCTTCCTTCTTCTAATCTGCGCTAGCCTCTGGGAGTGTGATGCCAGGCTGGGTTGGGAGACAGTCACAGATGTGTCTGTTGGAATGGGAAAAAGGGAGTAAATTCCTGAGACAGATAAATGAAGTTGCTAACAAAGAGCATAGTCTTTCTCTGTGAACAACACCATGCACTGCACCTTTCACATGCGCACTCAGGACAAGGTCGAATTTTCGGCCCTCGCCTTATGTGTCTGGGGTCCTGCAGTTGCGATCAGAGAAGCGTTGCAGGACACCTCTACTTCTGCTGCGGGAAAACATGGTAAGCCGTAGACTTGTGGCAGCTTAAACATGTAATAGTAGCACTGGGCTCCTTTCGCACTGAATGCAAGGCCACTCTCTGCTGGCAGCAATCAGGGAAGCATGAGCTCTGCCCCTGTCCCACCACCTCGCGGCTGTCCCCGGGAAAGATCCCTGTATGCTGCCCCTCTGCCGCCTCCACCGCGTGGCTGTAAAGCAGTCCAAATACTAACATTCCCCTCCCTAATTTAAAGCAGGGCGTCATGTGTGACATAACCCTCATGAGGATCTCGGAGACCGAGAGGGGAAGGATGCTGCGTGAATGCATGCAGAGGCCTGGGCCATATGCCGCCATGCTGTGCCGCGCACTGATCCCCGACTACCTCATGGACTCATGGCGTGGGAACGTGTGCTACCACGGGGGACCAAACAAGATTGCCCTGCCGTTGAACCTCGTGCGCATGCTGGAGCGGTACCTCCAGGAGAGCTATGCGGAGCTATCACAGGAGGACTGTCTGTCCATTCCCGGGCACATTGACCGCCTTTTCCTTTAAGTTGAGCATAACGGACTACAGAGTGGAGGGGCCGTGTTGTGGACTAATCATGAATATCCGGACAGTACTTGATTTTCTATACATAGTTAGTAGAAAAAAGTTTACTAAGCCAACTAAATCATGAACAACAAATTACTGATATAGTTATTATTCCTGTTTTGTTATTAATAAAAGTTTCTATGTTTAACTGAGTGACTGAAAAGCCCATTCTTAACAATATAAATATTCCACTTATGTTAAAATGAAATGTTTAGATGTTTAAAGCACTCACTGCTTGATCCTTCCCCTGATTCGGTGTCCGGGGTAAGGGCTGTGGACGGTTGGTAGGGGATCTCGGTAAGGGTGATGAAGAGCTCCTGGCTGTCGTTGAAATCAGCGGTGCAAGCGCTGTCGACTGCCTCGTCCTCCTCATCTCCTTCCTCATCTTCCCCGTCACCTAACATTTCCGAGGAGGAACCGGCCGTGGACAATATCCCATCCTCGGAGTCCACGGTCACTGGTGGGGTAGTGGTGGCGGCCGCACCTAGGATGGAATGCAGTGCCTCGTAGAAACGTGATGTGTGGGGCTGGGATCCGGAGCGTCGGTTTGCCTCTTTGGTTTTTTGGTAGCCTTGTCTCAGCTCCTTGATTTTCACGCGGCACTGCGTTGCATCCCGGCTGTATCCTCTCTCTGCCATGGCTTTAGAGATCTTCTCATAGATCTTTGCATTCCTTCTTTTGGAGCGCAGCTCTGAAAGCACGGACTCATCGCCCCACACAGCGATGAGATCCAAGACCTCCCGATCAGTCCATGCTGGGGCCCTCTTTCTATTAGATTGCACGGCCAACTCTGCTGGAGAGCTCTGCATCGTTGCTAGTGCTGCTGAGCTCTCCACGCTGTCCAAACAGAAAATGAGATTCAAAGTGGCCAGACAGGAAAAGGAATTCAAATTTTCCCGGGGCTTTTCCTGTGTGGCTGGTCAGAGCATCCGAGCTCAGACTGCTGTCCAGAGCGTCAACAGAGTGGTGCACTGTGGGATAGCTCCCGGAGCTATTACCGTCGATTTCCATCCACACCTAGCCTAATTCGATATTGCCATTTCGAATTTAGTGCTACTCCTCTCGTTTTCAAGGATTACAGAAGTCGAATTTAAAAGAGCTCTATTTCGAACTAAGTAGCTTCCTGGTGTGGACGGGTGCAGGGTTAATTCGATGTAACGGCGCTATATTCGATATAAGCTCCTAGTGTAGACCAGGCCTAAGTGATAGAATCTGCTAGAAGGTCAGGTGCACTGTTTGTCTCCTTCCATTCAAAGTGTCAAGGACTCAGAACTTCCAAGTTAACCACTGCTAGATGGATCAGACAATGCATTGTGCAGGCCTACAAGGCATCAGGCATCTCTGTTCCAGAAGGAAGCAAGGCATACTCCACAAGATCTATAGCAGCTTCGTGGGTCGAATAAGCATATGATTTCACCACTGAAATATGCAGATTAGCCACATGGGCATCAGTTAACACCTTTATCAGATTGCTATAAAGTAGAATTTCTGTCTTCTGCAGTGGCCTCCTTCGGCAGGAAGGTGCTGCAGGAGGCGACCCAGTAATAGTGTTGCCTTTTGAACAAACTTCATGGGCGGGGGGATTTCTTTTCTCTCTCATTCTATTTTACTTTCTCCTTATCCCTCCCTACTTCTGTTTCATTGCTCAAACCTTCCCAGATGTAACAGAATGGTGGGTGATGCTGGGCTGTGTCACAGTGTTTGGAGTGGCTCATGACTGTGAGTGCCTACCTCAGGGAAGACTGTCAAAAACAGGGCAGACACCCCCAAACTGGTGGTGTGTTCTGTAATGAGATTTTACCAAGCCAGTAACAAATGTGAACTCCTGGATCGCTGTAACAGTCTTACCATGTAGTCACAGACAGTCCCCTTAGACTCTCCAGTCTATCTTGCCACCCAGACAAACTGCATTTAGTGATAAATGGTCGCTTGTCTTACACCAAAAATCACATCACATTTAGGTTGCTTCTAGTTCCAAGAGACCAGTCATTTGCCCCAGATCAATTGGTAGCCTAGATCTTATACCAGAGACAGCGACTGTAGCCAATCCGGCAATAAACTATCTAAAGGTTTATTCGCTAGGAAAAAGAAATAAGAGAGCTGTTTACAGGTTAAAGTAAGCAAATATATACACACATGTGAGTTACCATCTAATTCCTAAGAGTGATCTGTCAAGTCAAAGTGTCTGTTAGGGAAAACCCAGAAGGCAGCCCCTGGGGATCTCTGGCTTCAGTTTAGAGTCTCTGGCCCTGTCAGAGTTCAAACAGCCAAAAAGATGGAAAAATTTCCTGTGACTTTGTTTGATTTCCTTCATTCAGCTTCCACGCCCACAGGATGAGCTTCCTTGCACACAGCATATTCCGGGTGCGATAGGGCCATTAACCAATCCTTTTTATTGCAGTATTTCTTGATGGCCCATCTGACTTTGATAGTCCTTCTGGATGGGCATAAGATGATGCCCATGCCTGGGTTCACAAGTTCAGAGCAAACATTTTCAAAGTTATAAAGCAAAACTTACATATTTTCTTAGCACGGAATACCAACATTACAAGTGAGATTAATGCATACAGCAATTTACAAACATTTCATACAGTCTAAATACTAAATACATTCTTAAAAGACTGTTTCTCAAATAGTCAAAAGACTACTTATTTTGAGCAAAACTAACACACAAGTGAACTGGTCTGGGCTCCAGATATGAGTTTTAGTTTTAGGAAATGCAGTTTTGGCAAGAGCTGGCATCTGGCCTGCCAGCATCACAGGCTACATCATGGAATATTTCTTACTTGAAAATGTCCTTTCTGCTAGCAGCATCTCCCTCAGTTTTACCCTCCCTAATGGCTCATTAGCCAAGAGGTCAGCTTTTTAGTTGGACAGTTACTGTGCAGACAGTTCACTGCTGTACATAGTTAATGAGTTAGCATTTGATGATGATGTTAGTATCTGTACACGAGTTTTAGAATGACTCACCTGGTGACAAGCGGGAGGAGGCATGGCCAGCACATGCTGTGCAGCAGTTTTGAACTGCCTCTGGAAATTGCAGAGTGAAGGGGAGCAGACATAAGATGCTACTAACAGAAATTATGGGGTAAGAAAATTTTCATTTTCTATTGCTCAGGCTGTGTTGCTTCTGTCAGTAAGTCTTCAGTGCATAAATGCAAGGTGCTACAGTGCAGAATGTGAAAATGAGGTTAGAGAGATAAGAACAGATGAACAGAAGAGCTTAAGTCTAAATAATTCACTTTACATTGAACCATATTGATATCAATATTGAAAGAAACTTCAAGCAGTTAAGGTTGCTTAAGGGGAATACCTACCCACACACTTCCTTAAAACAAGGAAAGTTCAGTTAAGCTATCCTTCTTTAAATGTACCTTAATCCTTACACGTTATATTCACCATCTTCACTAACATATTCTGTCCCTCTGTAAATAAGTCCCATTCATCTTCAGCATATTCAGTAACACCATACACATTCCTCGCAATCACACTGTAACACAAAACATTAACTCAGACCGCAGCAACAATAATATAAATATTTGTTAGTCATCTATATCCCGATAAAGCCTATGATGTGGTGGTTTCTCGCGGGAAAATATGAGTTGAGACTTTATTTTTGTTGGGTTTCTAAAATAACTACTTTAGGGAAAGAGGATCCATTGCTTTGTTTTGTCACCTTCCACCGTACTTTGGAAGCAAAAATGATCTCCTGTGTGTGTGGAAAAGACTTTAGGAATGAGCTTATGAATTTTTTTTCTGCCTTCAAGAAGAGTCTGACAACTGCACTACACAGCTATCTAGAAGACCTTGACTTCAAATGCTAGAGACTTTGGGGATAACATTTTGAAACCTGCCCCTCAGAATTTATTCATGGATCTTGGATACATAAAAACTGTAATTGCATGTGCTGTGGGAAAATGAAGCTTTTGTATTTGCAAGGTTTGTGTATAGAAATTTAGAGCCTGTTTTTAATAATTTTGATGTGAAATCAGGGGGATAAAACTCTGTCTTCAATACCCCCTTTCTTTAAAGATACTACAGGAATTGCAAGTAGTGGGTGACAATACACTGTAGGTATAACAAACAACCCTGTCTTTTTCATGTCATATCAAAGGTTTTGTGATTTTTTTTTTACATCATCTAGGTTCTCAAGTTGGAGTTTCTGTTATAACTTGATCTTCTTGCTGTTGTAGGTCTCCTCTATTTGATGTTACCTGAGTGGTTTTTCTCTGTGGCTTACTTTGTTACATGATGTGGTGTTTACAAGCCACTTGGCACAGTATTTTAGTGTTCTGTCCGAATGAGTAGAATAAATCTAAAAGGTAACCTTTGTCTGTTTCTGTTTTTAGGGTCAATTTAAATTATTTTTTTCTCTTTGTAGATCCACTATAAAGAAGAGTATGAAAAATCTAAAGGCAAGTTCACATTTGTATCTGACACCCCTCAGTTAAAACATATGAAAAATATGAGTGCTTTTATTTCTGAGGTAAGATATAAAAGATTGCAGAATATTCTTCAGTACTTGGTTACCAAGAAAAAAGCCCACTAAGTTGAATATTGCGATTCTTGAGGGGGCGGATTGGGGAGTCTATTTATATCAAATAGCAAGAGAATCCAAAAGTTTTAGTGGGTTATAGCAGTGTCACTGTATGCAGTTTAAGTGTGTAATGCTCATTTAGAATTGTATAATACCTTTCTTCTAGGACCCCACATCATTTGAGAAACATTAAATGTAAATAGTTCTGTGAGAGTAGATATTACCCCCTGTGAGCTGATGGACCTGCTCATTAGCCTAGGACAAACAATCAGCCACGCTTGGTTCTGTTTATGACCTTACCCCAGGGCTCTGTTTATTCTCCAACTCAAAACAAAAAGAAATATAGAACAGTTAGAAAAGCAATAGTCCTGGTCTTGACGGGAATTGTGGGACCCTCTGGCCTCCAGTAACTAAAGGGTCTGGACCTCCTGGACTTGCCCTCTTGAAGCCTTCTGCTGCAGCCACAGGAGACTGTGCACTCAGCTGTCTCCTGGTCTCAGGCTCCCTCATGGAGTTGGGCTCTTCAGTGATATCCTCCTGTGGGAATCAGACCCAGTCATTAGCTGCTGTCCTCCTGGGTCAGCTGATTCCCTGTTCCCTGCACCTGTTGGGCTTCCCTCCAGAACAGCGCCAGTTGCTCCCTGCCCCCCCCCCAGCCCTTGAAGTGACAGACCGCCCTGTTACACTCCCTTTCACAGATGGATGGACTAAGAGAAGTCTTTGTTATTTGTATTACAGTAATGTCTAGGGCTCCATTGTGCTAGGTGCTATCCAGATACATAGAAATAGATAGTCCCTGCCTTGAGGAGCTTACAGTCTGAATAGCAAACAAAGAATAAGAAAGGGATGATAGGAAATATTATCTTACAAGTGGAGAACTAAGGCACAGATCAGGTAAGTGGCTTGCTCAAGGTCACCCAGGAAGTTTGTGCTGAGCTGGGAATTGAACCCAAATCCTAGTCCATTGTCTTAACCACAAGGCCCTCTTTCCTCCCTAGTGGCTTTGCATAAGACCATATAGTCGCTTACCTGGTAATAAACTCCAAGTATACTGACTACAATTCCTATTTTCCATACTTACTAGACCAAATAAATGAACATCAACTGTTAACTGCACACTATAACTATTATGGGCCATGTTTGAACTCACGGTGGAAAAGTTTTCTATCTTAACTCAAACTCCAGTAAAAAGTTTTATAATTACATACTATACATATAGAACAAAATTTATTTGGAATGTGGAGTACCTGTACAAGGTCCCTCCATGCTACTTGGGGTGGGGAGAAGGACCATGGATGAAGTTGTCATGTAGTGCCCCCTTACATGCCATAGAAAGCACCTCTTTTAATCTGCAGAGGGTAGCACAAATTGCCAGCCAGTCACTGGTGTGCAGGAGCTATGGCTGTTCCAGTCCTTAGGCTGACATGAGAGAGTGGGAGCCTCTCACTGTTCCTGGGCTGGGGAGTTGATTTCACCTCTTCTGTACTCCCCACTTTTTAAATTTCTTTTCACCTTCCACCCCCTTGTTTTTTCCTCAGTCTCTCTTCTCCTCGTCCCCGCCCAACCCATTCAGTTTTTCAGAAAGAAACTCTTTAAACATACCACAGAACCTGTTTTAAAGGGTTTATTCTTTCTGGAGTTCATCAGCTGAAGTAATGTCTTAATTCTGACAGTATTCTATTTCTTTACATTTCGGGGAGAGCGTGTTACTTGTGTCAGGGAGTGGCATATTTTTCACTCTGGCAAGTAGGTTCAGTTCTTGGGCCAGTGAGTGTTAGGTACATTTTTCAGTCTGTGTGAGTCTGTAGATGTATGCATGCATACACACATATATGCAAGGTGCTATTGAGCCAAAAAATATAGATTTCAGAATTGATTAGACCACCACTTACTGACAACCACTTATGTCCTGGCACTAGGAAGACATGTTCCTGAAGGCATGTTGTTGCATGAATGTATATTTGTCTGTTTTGGGGGTAGAGAGTGAAAACTCGGAAGGGAGCCTTACAAAAAGGAGTCCGCATATTACTGAGAATCAAAAGATCTGGGTTCCATTTCTGGTTCTGCCACCCACTCTCTGTGTGACTGTGGCAAAGTCACTTAACCTCTGGGTGCCTCTGTTTCCTCATGTTTTGTATATAATGAACTATGTCCAGTTATTCATATCTGATCTGAGATTTTTATATAATTCACATATATTCCATATATTTTCTCTGAAACTTTCAGTGCCGATTAGTTGTAAGTCAAGATCAAATATAAAAGCATATGTTTGCTGCTTTACTGACATTTATCTTCACGTGTCAGAAATAGGTAGGATAACTCACAAGTGGAATAAACATAATGGAGTTATTCTGAATTTTCTCATTCACAAACATAAATGTCATAACTGAGATAAGACATCATATAGCCTATAGAAGCCAAATATATGTGAAGCTGTTGTTATGTGCTATTTTGTCTTGTATCAAACAACTACTAGCTGTTGCTGATTGTTAATAAAAGAACACTTAAAGATTTAATATATAACAAAAGTAAAAAAAAATTGCTTTTTGTTTCAGAAGTTTTTTAGAGTGCTGTTTAGGTAACATGTTTTGTTGCAGTGGTTGAATACGATAGTGATAGCTGACTAAGATTGTAAATTGCTGACCTCTAGTGTTCTGTAGACTTCGTTAGAGAATGTAGGTATTTTTAATATTGTATTTTGGCATCTTTTTTCAACTCACAAAAAAATCTGGGAAAAACAAATTCTCTAGCAGAATTTTAAAAAACAATTAATCATGGGAATAACCAGAGTAATGATTAATTAGACATGGTCCAGTTGGTGCATGTCAATTAAATATGATAATGCATTTAAGATGGCATATTCCTGATATCAGTGATTACTTTTAAAGATAGTATCTGACATTGTTTTATGAATTTAAAATTCATGCTCCTGACATACTTGGCTTCAGAGACAAAAACAGAAGCAAGCCAACAATTCTGTACTATGCTTCTAGCTCGCATCACAAGACTCTGCTGTGAGAAAGTTGCCATTAGGTGTTCTGTGCTTTCGTAATGATGCTTAGAAAATCCTAGTTTTGAATTGTAGTGAAAACACAGGAGAAATAACAAGAAATTTTAAAACAATATGGGATATAGAAATCTTAAGTAGCAAAGAATAAACAAATTGTTGTCTTCATATTCTTGTATTCGCCAGTGAAAATTAATTACTGCCTCTTATTGAGTGTCTCAGTGTTTCATTGTTTGTTTCTCCACTGAACACAATGTGCAAAACTCCAGAAAACTGAAAATATGTAGATAATTTTGCTTTTTGGATCAAGAAGTGAATAGTAAGTGACAGATTTTTTTTGCTGACCTTGCTTGCCTCATTCAAGGCTTCCTTCAGTTTAACTATCAAGTATATTACATTGATTCATGGATTATATCCACTAATCTGAAATATAAAGTGATTTGAAAATAAATGTGTATTCTTAAATTACTCTATAAGACTTATCTAGGTCTTTTCCAGTAAAATGTTCTTTTGCACCATTTTATTTCAAAGTAAAACAAAGTGATTTGTTTAGTTACTATGTGATTCTCTTTGAAGTAATTTCTGCATTTTTTTGTCTTTTTTCTTTCTAGGCAAAGTACAAAGGATCTGCTAAAAAAGACCTCTCCAATTCTCTGTATAAGCAGATGCCAGCCACAATTGACAGTGTGTTTGCAAGAGAAGTTACACAGCTTCAGAGCAAGGTAAAGTTTAAAAAACAATTATTTTTAGATTTTACAGATTAATTATGCAACAGAAAACTACTAACCCCAGTAACTTTAAACAGATATTTTATTACATATATGATTCACAGGGTCCATTTCTCAGCTAGTGTATATTGGCATAGCTCCATTGACTTTAATGGAGGTGTACTGCATTTTACACCAGCTGAAGATCTGGCTCATTATGTTTAGTAAATAGCATTTGAAAAAACAATAAGTCATTCATCAATGCATACATTAATTATTTCATAAGATGCTGCTGCATAATGTATGTAAAAGAAGACAAATCAAAATTATGTTGCAATCTGCATGATCCAAGTGTCATATTGTCATTGTAAGATTTTTATCAACTCCTTGCTGATAAACTCACAGCCTAAAAATATAGTGGTCTGATTTTCAGAGGTGCTGAGAACCCACAGCTCCTATTGATTTCAGTTGAAATTGCGAATGTTCAGCACTTTTGAAAATTAGGCTATACATTTTCAGTGCTGTTCATCAGATTCCTACCAATTTGAGATAGAAGGCCTGACTTCATTATCTAGTCCATATTTTTTTTTTGCCAAAGCTCAATTGTTCCCTGCAGTATATTTTTAGTGCTTTCTCCTGTCCAGTTGTGTCATTGAGGGTAGAAAGCACTTAAGAACCCACACATTTTTCTTGTCAGAACTCCACAAGTCTAAGTAGCAAAAAGTTGGTTTTGAACTCATGCATTAAATCAGGGGTTCTCAAACTGGGGGTCGGGACCCCTCAGGGGGTTGCGAGATTATTACATAGAGGGTCATGAGCTGTCAGCCTCCACCCCAAAACCCATTTTGCCTCCACTATTTATAATGCTGTTAAATATATTAAAAAGTGTTTTTAATTTATAAGGGGACGTCGCACTCAGAGGCTTGCTATGTGAAAGAGGTCACCAGTAAAAAAGTTTGCTAACCACTGCATTAAAGGGATATGTTGAACTAATATTGTATACCCACCAGGTATTTGCACATTTTAGGTATTTCTTCCCCTTTCCCCCCTTCTATCTTAAACACGTTTTTGAGACTCTTTAGAGACCTACCAGACCAGCAAAAGCAAAAAGCATAACATGATGCAGCCTTCAACTACCTGAAGGTGGGTTCCAAAGAGGATGGAGCTCGGCTGTTCTCAGTGGTGGCAGATGACAGAACAAGGAGCAATGGTCTCAAGTTGCAGTGGGGGAGATCTAGGTTGGATATTAGGAAACACTATTTCACTAGGAGGGTGGTGAAGCACTGGAATGGGTTACCTAGGGAGGTGGTGGAATCTCCTTCCTTAGAGATTTTTAAGGCCCGGCTTGACAAAGCCCTGGCTGGGATGATTTAGTTGGTGTTGGTCCTGCTTTGAGCAGGGGGTTGAACTAGATGACCTCCTGAGGTCTCTTCCAACCCTAATCTTCTATGAGTCTATGATTCTATGAAGCAAAACCACACTGCCTATTTCATATTACATACAATAAGTCAATCATTAAACATACTGATGTTCTATGGAAGTACTTTAAAGACTGTAACCATTCCTTTTGCAAATGAAAGAAAATGTTCATAGTAAAAGGAAACACTGAAATCTGAAATTAGATGGAGGAAATAGGTTTTGCTTTGTAAACTTAATTATCAAGTCAGCATTGAAAACTCCACAATGGTGGCAATATATCAGTCAATGTCTGTAATAAGCAAATGTATTAATGTGAATTATATTTTACCTCTAGTATGTTGAAACTGAATACTTAGTGCAGTAAGTTAATTCAGAACAGTAACTAAAATGACATCAACATGACATGTCATTATAACATGATTGATTATAAAACCAAGTAGTGTTGTAGTCATGTTGGTCCCAGGATATTAGAGACACAAGGTGGGTGAGATAATATCTTTTATTGGTCTGACTTCTGTTGGTGAGAAAGACAAGCCTTTGAGCTTACACAGAAGATATTACCTCACTCACCTTGTCTCTCTGATTATAGTAGAAGTTGAAATACTTTATCACAATTACAATCTATAATTTAACAAAATTGTATAATGCTTTTTAAACACTTGGTTTGATTTATAAAGCATCAGTTAACTAGTTTGCCATGGGACTCGCTCCTGGATCCATTCCAAGTGAGAATATTGTATAGTAATTATGTTTTCATATTTCATGTATGAAATCATGTTCTCTTACACACCAGTGATGTTAAGGAAAAGATCTGAGACTAAAAATAAAAACATTTGAGTCAGGAAAAAAAAAATCACAAAAAAATGTTTCAGATAACATTTATTGAAGATTTTGCCCAGCCATCCAATATTCCTAAATAAATAAATATGCAATACAGTAGGTGCCATGCTATATCACCAGTGCTTTCTTTGAAGTTTATAATATCCCCTTTTAAGTGTAAGTATAAATCAGGGGTCGGCAACGTTTGGCACGCGGCTCGCCAGGGTAAGCACCCTGGCGGGCCGGGCCAGTTTTACTTACCTGCTGACGCGGCAGGTTCGGCCGATCGCGGCCCCCACTGGCCGCGGTTCGTCGTCCTGGGCCAATGGGGGCGGCGAGAAGCCACGGCCAGCACATCGCTCGCCCGCGCCGCTTCTCGCCGCCCCCATTGGCCCGGGACGGCGAACCGCGGCCAGTGGGGGCCGCGATCAGCCGAACCTGCCGCGTCAGCAGGTAAATAAAACTGGCCCGGCCCACCAGGGTGCTTACCCTGGCGAGCCGCGTGCCGAATGTTGCCGACCCCTGGTATAAATCATAACAGACCATAAAACTGAAGACTGCTGATATATTTTTCCAACTTGTGGTGTAAATCAACCCATCCTATAGAAAAAAACTGAGAAAGTGGTAAAATGACTTACAAAAAGTTTCAACTCAGAGTTTTCAAGACATTATCCCAAAAGGGGAAGAGGAGGTGGGTGGTTACTTTTCTACAGAGCTGAATTTAAAATTGCTTTGAAGGAACTCCTGAGGGATTCTTTCCTGGAAAATCTTCTTTACAGTATCCAAATCTAATCAATATTGTGTCTATCACTGTGATATCTAGGAAGCAAATGCAAAGTTTTTAAGCTTCAGTTCAGTGATGGTAGGATGATATTTGCTGCTCCTCCGTCAGTGGGGTTATAGTTTAGTATGTTGTCATTTTCTTCAAGGAACAATCTAAGATGGGGAATGGGAGGGAGGGTTCACTGGCTGTTGTGCTACCATTTGTCTTGTGGAAGGACTATTACAAACAGGGTGGAAAAGCCGTGCTCTCTTTCTGAAGGAGATGATTGTTGGACCATGACAGGGGGTTGATTATAAATTTTACACAATTTAAATGCTGACAGTGATAATTAGGCACATTCGTCCAGCGTTTTGAGTGGGCCAGAGACTACTTGGGGAAGTTGCATGGAAAATTCCTTGGTTTCAGACAGGACAGTGGCACCTAGAGAGGCCACTCCGCACCTACAATTACCTTCCCCTGAACTCTGTGCGGGAAAGCCTGGCTCAACTGAAGTCACTGACAAAACTTCTATTGACTTTAGTGGGGCCAGATTTCACCCTGTAGTGTTCCAGCCACATAATATTCATATGGAGGGGGTTCTACCATACTCAAGAGAGGGCATGATTATATGTTCTGCTATGCTTCCTGTGCTTGCTGTTCAGTTTTGGTTGTATTTATACTTTTGCTTCCCTGTGTGATGTACAGTGGAGGCACAAATGTGACCAGCTTTGTTAGCTTTTATAACAACCCTTTTTACTCTTTGTTTTTCAATGTCTGGAGAATGGAAATCCATTCTTGCAAAATTTTAGAATTTTTGAAAACTTTTCCTTCCTGAATTGGAACAAAAAGTAAAAAATGTGAAATTTTCATGGGAAGGGATTTCCAGAAAATTTTCATTTGTGGGGAGATGAAACAGAATGTTTTGGCTTGTTGGCTGTCCATCTAGAAGGTTCTTATTAATTTTACTTTCTCCCTGCAGGCAGAAAGTGGAATTGAGATGAGCCTTCCAGGTGAGCAACCAGGGAGCCATCATTTTTACTTTCCCATTAGAAAAATAGACATTTTCTAGCAAAAATGGAATTTTCCCACAGAAAATTTTGATTTTACAAAAATGGCATTTTCCACTGGAAAATTCCCAACAAACTCTAGTTTTCTGCCTTGTCTTTTTCAACTCTGAAAAACAATTCTGAGGCCCCCCCCCCCAACATTTTTTTAAGAAGGTATCACACACAAAGATAAAGCATTTCAAATGGCTGGAGGAAGGAAATGATATAAGGAACATCATAAAAGATTGTACACATTCCATCACTTTGTTTCTACCATGAGAAAAAATTGCTCTGGTTATTCCGTATCTGGGAAAAAAAGGACCCAAAGCAAATTGAAGATTAGAGCATGTCAGCAGACAGTTTAATTTTCTTCTTTTGAGCAGTTGTTACAGCAGCTGAAGCAGTTAATATATATGTATGTTTAACAATATTTTCTGCTTGTTTTTGATGATGATAATGAATCAAGTGAATCTTAAGTTCCATGTTCGACTTCCAGGAGAGTCATAGATCATTGACTTAATTTATTTCTAATAAACAGAGCCCTCCTGTTACTTTAAGATGTACTGTAAGTGGTTTCTTTAGCTTTACTGCACCATTGTAATGTAATTTATTGAGACCAAAACTGGCATCCAAGTTTGTAAAAGTTACCCTTCAATTTTATGATTGGTACCCATATTACACAATGTTAAACTGTTACGTATAATTCTTAATGCTTTTGTTATGGTGAAGTATGTTGTGTCCATAATTTTCTCTCTGCTTGAAAAGCAGCAAATATTAATAGCCCACCTGGCTATTAGTTATAATTCTGTTTTCAAAAGCATATCTGGTAACATAATTATTTCATGTACATATTACATGCCATTTTCTCTACTACTGCATGCACATTTTATATATATTCCTAGATCGAAAACAGAAAACCCAACAACAACAAAAAACCAAAACCAATAACACTAGATTAAATTGGAGTTAAGGTTGAGGGTTCCTATCAGTAACTTAATGATAAATGTAAAGGTAAACATTATTTTAAAATGTTGTAATTATGCAAAAACAAGCATTAGTAACTCAGGAAATTCGGAGTTAAGGTTAAACTTGAAGAAAACTAAATATGTTAAGTATGGAAATGCATAGTCAAGGTACCAAAACAATCTTGACTCTGTCCTATATTGACACCATGGTGGGGGAGGAGAGAGAGTTAAGACTTATTTTATCCATACAAATCAGTTTAATCTCTGGCACAAACACTAAAATGCACTCATCATAATGTATTGTTATTGCATGGGGCAGAGTTAAGGCTGTTTGAAGGACCTGTAATCTTTAATCTTTCTGTGGATAGTTCTCTGAAGACGTCCATGCAGTGTGCAGCGGCAGTCAAAAAAGCAAACAGGATGTTAGGAATCATTAAAAAAGGGATAGAGAATAAGACAGAGAATATCTTATTGCCCTTATATAAATCCATGATACGCCCACATCTTGAATACTGCGTACAGATGTGGTCTTCTCATCTCAAAAAAATATACTGGCACTAGAAAAGGTTCGGAGAAGGGCAACTAAAATGATTAGGGTTTTGGAACGGGTCCCATATGAGGAGAGATTAAAGAGGTTAGGACTTTTCAGGTTGGAAAAGAGGAGACTAAGGGGGGATATGATAGAGGTATATAAAATCATGACTGGTGTAGAGAAAGTGAATAAGGAAAAGTTATTTACTTGTTCCCATAATATAAGAACTAGGGGCCACCAAATGAAATTAATGTTTAGCAGGTTTAAAACAAATAAAAGGAAGTTCTTCTTCACATAGCGCACAGTCAACCTGTGGAACTCCTTGCCTGAGGAGGTTGTGAAGGCTAGGACTATAACAGGATTTAAAATAGAACTAGATAAATTCATGGAGGTTAAGTCCATTAATGGCTATTAGCCAGGATGGATAAAGGAATGGTGTCCCTAGCCTCTGTTTGTCAGAGGGTAGAGATGGATGGCAGGAGAGAGATCACTTGATCATTACCTGTTAGGTTCACTCCCTCTGGGGCACCTGGCATTGGCCACTGTTGGCCAGGGCCGGCACCAGCTTGTCAAGCAGGTGCTTGGGGCGGCCACTCCGGAGAGGGGCGGCACGTCCAGCTATTCGGCGGCAATTCAGCGGACGGTCCCTCTCTCCGGCTCCGAGCGAAGGACCTTCCACCGAATTGCCGCCGCAGATCTTGATCGCGATCGCGGCTTTTTTTTTTTTTTTTTTTTTTTTTTTTTGGCTGCTTGGGGCGGCCAAAACCCTGGAGCCGGCCCTGCTGTTGGCAGACAGGATACTGGGCTGGATGGACCTTTGGTCTGACCCAGTAAGGCCATTCTTATGTTCTTACATACAGCACATTTATTGTGCTATATACTAATGTTTAAAAATAAAAACTAATATGCCACAGCATGGAAAATTTATATGAAATAGGAAGAAATTTATAAACACAAGATAACTTACTGTAGATAAATAACATGTTTCCAAGAATGCTGGTGAAATTGCCATTTCTAGAAATCTTCCAAACTTGATTATCCATATTATGGGAAATAGTTTATGGATATATGATCTCTTTGCACTCCAAGTGGGTAGATTGCATTAGATGAACTTTTGACTTGTTCCAATGAAAAATAATTCTGTGATTCTACACCTTGCAAAATAAAATATTACATTATTACATAATTAAGTTAAATGGAGAGCACTGAGAAAGGAGATTATAAAGAACACAGCTGTCAAGTTGCAAGCCAAATACACTTCCACTGAGCTACTGAAAAAGGTTTGTTTTCACAAAAATGACTGGATACTTTAGTGCAATTAACATACAGTTCCTCACATTGGTAGCTTTGGAGCTACAGCCAACATTTCAGTATAAAAAATTAAATGTTGAACCAGGAAAGTGGATGGTACAAAGTGGATGATCCTATTTTGGAAGCAATCTTGGGACTTATTTTTCATACTGGCTAGAGTTGGAAACATCATGAAAGCGACTCCCTGTGAGGGAGGGGTAGAGAGAAAATATTTCTGTATAGCATATTTGATATCTTTTGATAGCAGATTACAGTAGAGTGCTACTATAGTCTTGTTAGGGGCTACTTGCTTTGCCGCCACAAAATGTAATAGATAATATAACAAGATACTGGCTCAGATTTTCGTTTTGCTATAAATTTTATCTGTTTGTTGTTGTTGTTGTTTTCTGAGGACAAAGCCATCTTTGGTTTTACATCCTACAGAAATATAGCACATTTCATGTTTTCCATGTTTTGGATTTGCATTAATATAGTAGTATTACAAAAAAGCTACTTTTCACATTTATCTTTGATCTGTGGATCTTGTTACACTATATAGCCAGTGTGGGTACTTTATATCCCCTTGGGTGCTTGATCTGTGGCTCTTCTATAGAATCCTGGTGCCTTGCAAATAGCCAAGATAGGCTATTTCCACAGATTTCCAATATCATATATTTAAATAGTCCAGGGCAATGTTCTCAGGTGCTATTTTCTCAAGCATTTTAGGGTATTATCTTCTTTGTATTGAGGATTTTAGTTTCAAATCATCCTTCTCCTGATCAACTTTCAACCTTATTGTTTTAGGGCTAGTCTACACTTACCGGGTAGTTCGACGGCTGCGGATCGAAGTTCCGAGTTCGATTTATCGCGTCTGGTGTGGACGCGATAAATCGAACCAGGAAGTGATCCCCGTCGACTGCGGTACTCCAGCTAGACGAGAGGAGTACCGCGAAGTCGACGGGGGAGCCTGCCTGCCGCGTGTGGACCGCGTCTGAACCGCGGTAAGTTCGAAGTAAGGTATGTCGAATTCAGCTACGTTATTCACGTAGCTGAATTTGCGTACCTTACTTCGACTTGGGGGGTAAGTGTAGACCAAGCCTTAGTATTTGTTGTTTTCTCATGGATTATTTTAGTGCTTGCTCCAGAGAGTGAAAACACATCTCTTTGATGCTTGTTTCCTCTTCAGGCATCAAAACCTGGTACATTTTCTAAATGTAAGCATAAAAGCTTATGTCAATGATAGGTATAATGTAAGCTTTTCACGTTTGGTGGGTGTGTATGTATATATACACATGCAGTACTATGAAAGCTGTAGGATTGCTTGTTTGGCTTAATTTCTACTACAAAATTAAGCAAACTAGTTCATAAATTCAAGCTAGTGTCATTTTACTTCAAAATAGTGATTAGTAAATTTAAGTATTATCCTTTTAAAATGATACCTGCTATTATATCTGTCTTTATCTATATTGCTTGTTAAGGTACTCTACAAACAGAAACATGATACTGAAAAAGGGACATCAGATTATGCACATATGATGGAGCCCCCAGATGTTAAGCATGCTATGGAAGTCAATAAACACCAGAGTAATGTAAGTACTCTCTTCTCTTAATTTATTACATTGTTTCAGTAGTGGTTGAGTCTATTTATTCTATATAAAATGTTCATGTTATATTTCAGTGCTCCCTGGGGTTTTATTTAGCTTTCAAAAACCATCTCTCTCTATATAAATACATATTTTTACATAAAATATGTAAAGTAAAAATAGTATTTAAAAATCACTAGGAGCATAACCTCTGTGTGTGTGCATGTGTGTAGGTTAAGCATCAAAGGATTTTTAAGTACCTATTTTTATGCTAGATGATAGAGGAGGAGTTGTCTATTATGCCATTAGTTTTTAAATTTGTTTTAAAGAAAAGTTCCCTGAATTTATATTTGCATATTTTATACTTTAAAACAGCGTATAACTCTTTATTTATGCAAAACACCGAATGGCTTCAATGTCTTTGAGCGTCAATTTTCATACACCTCTGTGAAAGTTTTGTTGTTTTTAGAGTGGGTAGAAAAAGGATATTTTTTCCTGATCCTGTGAACACTTATGCACATGAGTAAGCTTGTTCACAGGAGTAATCCTAAAGAGTTCAATTGAACAGTTCTTGAGCATATTTGCAGAATATGGACATGTGGGTGCAGTTTTGCAACAGTGTAATAGATATCCAACCCTGATATTCTATGATTCTATGATTGTAAAATTATTGATTTTTCAGTGGACTGCATTGGAGTCACTGAGGAGTAGAATTTGTCCCATAATTTTTTCAAAAATAAGTTTCCATTGCTGTTTTACAAATACATTTATGGAAGAGTTGTTTAAAAATCTAATATATTTTATGGATGCTTTGTTAGCTTCTTACATTTCTCTGAGCTTAGATAAAATAGCATTATCATCTTATTTAAGTTTTTGACTGGGTAAACTTGGTTTCAGTTTCATGTTCTCATACACTAGTTCGATGCTGCATTTTTGTTGTTGCAAATGCTAGAGAAATATTTATTTTGATGGAAAAACATAAATACAAAAAACAATTTAAAGAAAAAAATTCTGTTGGTCTTAGGTTTTGCAAAATCTTTATTTATACCAAACCTGAATTTTAGGCAAAATTTGGCTAGAATAATTAGGTCCCTTTAAGGGAATGTAAAAAAGATGAGATAAACCAAAAAGTAAGGACATTTAAAGGTAAGGCTAAGTTGGTCTGTTGTGCCTAGGTACTGGAGTCATGTCAGGTCAGCATAACATATTATGCCCTTTCTGCTTTTTAAACAAAGCTGTCATGCTTTTTAAAAAGATTTGCTCTAGGAATTATTATGGGGAAGTTCTATGGCCTCTGATATACAGGTCAGATTAGATTATCACAATGGTTCCTTCTGGCCATGGAATCTATGAATATGTTTGTTACATACTTTAGGAAAAATTAAGTTAAGGCCTTAACTTTGAATGGCCTTTTTTATAAATTTGTGCTGGCATTTTAACAATAGCTTAATTAACGCTGTCTGCTTCAAAATGTAACACAACCCTTAGGCTAATTCCCAGATGTTTAAAACCTTGAGAGCTGGTCAGCAACTAAGAGGCTGTTGGGAGATTTCAGGGGGGCATTATGCTGGGAAGAGGAAGAATTTCTACTGCTGGGACATATGCGTGAGCTGCAACTCCCAAGAGTAACTCACAACCAGCCCTGCTTTTCCCTCTTGCTTGCAACCTGCCAAGCTGTGCCTCCTCTTGCTTTTGGAAATCATCAGGATGTCAGATGAAGAGAAGGTATGAAACAGGGAACATAGCTTGAGAGAAGATGCCAGTGGCTCTGGAAATGAACTTGCAGCATAAAACTCTCTGCCCATGGGAATGGGGGTTCTTTCCAGTCCTCAGTAAGGATGGTGAAAGGAGTGTTGGGGATGTGGGTGGGTTTTATTGGGGCTAGGGAAAGAAACAAGAGTTGGAAAAGAGATGGGACCCATGATATGTGAGGAGTTGAGGAGAAGTATAGGAGAGGAGCTTTAGGGTCAAAAACTATCATCATCTGTACTTGACTGTTCTTTGAATTTTAATTATAATTTGTAAATCCACAGTCCAGAACAGCCCTCCTTTGTTCCCACAGCTGTGCATACGCCTGTTAACAGCATTAATGAGGGCAGTGTGCAGATGGGGAAGTAAATAAAAAGCAGTCATGCTGTCTCCATTGGTGCTATAAACACAGCACAATAGAAAGTTTGTTAAATAAAGGAGAACAAACACAGAGGAGAAAGATGTTTTGTTATGATACTGTTTAACAGAATATTAAAAATAATGGAAAATGGGGGGGGGGGGGGGGGAATTCAGCCTGAACAAACTAGTAAACCAGCTTGTTGCATCCAGTTCACTGTTTTTTTCTCGTTTGCTAATACAGAGCTAAGATGTGGTGGAGATATATTTTTATTGCCAGTGAAAAATGGGGTATGTAACACCAGTTATTGTTACACACCTACTGTGTGTAATTACTTGGACACCATGCTGAATATTTGCTTGGGGATTTCTCATTTTGTGAGTAAAGGTTTAATTAAGAACCACATGAGGCTTCACGTTCAAATCTGAATATGGAAGTTTGTTAATGGACATATTAAGTATGCCAAATATGAAGCATCTGTCTCTTGGAACTTCGGCTGTTTGTAGAATCGTTGCTTTGAGGAGAGTGCGATGTTAGAGGGAAACTCTTGCAGGAATAGGAAGACAAAGCTCTTTTATCCACCACTCAGTACAGTATACCTAAGGGAGTAGAATGTATGTTTACTTACAATGGTCTGCCAACTCAATTCAACCTTTACATGCTGGGTTTACATCTAATAGGATTAGGATGTGTTTAAGACTATTTACTCAGTTTTAAAATAAGACTGACATTTATACTCAACTGTGTGAAATGTGCAATTTCCTTTAAAAATGAAGATTGGATTCCACTTACAATACATTTGTGCTGACAATTTGAAACTGTGATGTGCTGTAGGCCTTCACACCACTTTGAATAACATTAACACCCTGCTCAAGTGTGGGTTGAAGCTGCATAATAGAGAAATTCTGTAAAATCTCCTGAACAATGTGATCATCTGTAAAGCGACACATTTTCACCTTTTTAGTACTTCTGCCAAAGAAAATCACTCTCCAAAGTATAACAGATATTTTTACCTGTAGGAAATATGCTTGCAATATTATTCTAAGCTCTGTTCAGTGTTGGAATAAAAGTATGTTTGTTTAACGCAGACTATTTCTCTATAAATTGTGTTTCTGTTACATACAAATTTGTGTGAAATGAACATTAACAGTCTGACTTCTTCACACAAATGCCATGCAATTTGGAGAGAGACTGCCGGTCCATCCTATATATACATTATGATTGTGTGTGGTGCTATTCTTTTATCTAATCCAAAATTTTCGAAACCCTGGACAGTAGTTTTTGGTGATGGTCTGTAGAGATCTGGCTGGTCACATGGTACAGGCTCTCCCTGTTTCAAGTTGAGAAAAACCAAACAGATGGAAGGGAGAGAAGAAATGAAGAACAAAAGAAGACAACACAATTAACTTTTTCAAAAAAGAAGAAAATTCTTGTTCTAGTTAGGTAACTGTAGTTGCCATAGGGCAATAAGATGCAACTGGTAAGATGAGTGGGTGGCGGTGCAGTTACAACTGAAGGAAGACAATCTATGAAGACATAGTTAATATTATGAAAAGTTTGTGCATCCATGATCTAATCTACAGAATGCATTTATAGGGCTCTATCATTGTACAGTCTGTATATCAAAATAATACTTAGCACTTATGCAGAGGTTTACCTATTCAGTTTGTTTTTAAAATGTTAATTAATCTTTACAGCATCCCACTGTGAAATACAGAAGTGTCATTATACACATTTTACAAATAAGGAATCAGAGACAGCCTTTCCCAGGGCCACACAAAGTAGATGGCAGAGTTGAGACTAGAGCCCAGGTCTCTTGACAGCTGGTTCCATGCTTATCCCGCTAAGCAATGTTGTCTTTAAAGTGATAGTTACCATTTTGGGAAACTCCTGGAATGTATACAGGCTTTATGCTGTCTAAATGAAGTCAGAGTTTTTAACATCCCCACTGACCAATTAAAATGCACAATTTTCAGAAAAGCATGTTAACACATAGGAATGTATTTTTATCTTTTAAAACGCAAGTGTGTACACTGTCCACAAAAATAATTTCCAGGATAGAAATTACATGTCCTTTGATACCCGAACATCAGAATTAAAATTGAGAGCATTTTTAAACACCATCGTTTGTCCACCACCATTTTGGAAATTACTGTGTGGCAAGATTCTTGTTTTTCCTCTGATGAAGGTCGCATTAAAGCTATGGATCCATTGGCATACTATGCTGCGTATATATTAGGAAAAGCACCCAGAGCTGTCTAACTTTCTGTTGACAGTGGTTGTCAACAGCAGCTCCCCCGGACCACCCCCACCCAAATGGTGTTGAAAATGGTTTTACTGCTAGTGTAAATGGGACCAAATAGTTTTCAGCCCCATTACCAGAAAGGATGATGGTGTCAGTCTGTAATGGTCCAGAAATATTTTTGTTTCATCTACACAAGCAGGGAACCAGTTTTCAACACCATTTGAGAGGGGACCATGCAAAGCTGTTGTTGACAATGTTTTTCAGCAACTAGTCATTTTCCTTGTGTAGATGGACTCCAGAGTGACAGCACTGTAGCACAGAGTCAAGGGGCTCAGACGGAGAGCCATTAGGGTCATTAAAGAGTGGCGTTATGGGCCATTTCAAAGTACCAAAATGATTAGTTCACTTTAAGACTAAGGGTCAAATTCTGCCCTCAGATATGTGTGCACATATCTGCACAAGTCATATGTGTGCACAAGTCTTATTGACTTTCGAATGTGTATATCAGAGGTAGCAATAGCGGTTTGCACACTTCTTAAAATTCCATTTTGAACATGGGCTAGGGAGGTGGACATGATAAATAACTGCAGAAAGGCATCTGAATCCTTTAATATTAGGCCTCTTTTACTGAACTCTAAATGTAATATGAAAAATAAATCAGCTGATTGACAGCCAACGACTCTGCATCCTACATGGCAACCTGTTTAAGTTGCATTCCCCAATGAATAGGAACTATGATGCAAGTGCCAGTTACAAAATCAAAGCTAAATCATCTCAAAGATGTAGAATGTAAGGACTGTAAGACAGATCCTCAGCTAGTGTAAAATGGGTGCTTCTAATTAGACTTTAGTGGACCTGTGCTTATTTACATGAACTGGCCCTATAAAATTAATCAACTAATTATGAGCTAGGGCTGAATATTTTCTGTGCTTTGCAAGTAATTCAGACTATTTAGATAAATCTGGAGAGGCAGAAAGACTTTTTAAATTCAGATTAGCAGTCAGTTCACTACATGTTTCTTTAAAAATATTCAGTGGATGAAGCCACTTTTTATAGCAATTTTCTAAAATGATAGGCTAGTTTAAAATTAATAAAACAATATAAAGCTAACAAGAGTATGTGTGTATTGGTGAGAAATATTGTAATATACCCATAATAACTGCAAAGATGAAATAGATGCTGATTTTTCCCTCTTGTCTCTATTTCTTTTCTCCCTCACACTCCTCATTAATCTTCTGTTAACTCTCTGCTTACCCTTCTCACTGCTGCTAAAAGCTGCAGGAGTCTCGGCAGCAGAGTTCTATACAAAACTAAGTTTGGATCAACACATGGTACATGGCCACTCACAGTGAGAGACAGAGAGTAGTTCTTGAGCTACCTGTGACATTGTCCTGAAGAGATTAAGTAACCCCTTTGACAGTCTTTGTATTTAATATTTGCATTATGATTCTAATCCTGACTGGGTGCTATCTCTCTACATGAGACTGAACAGAGTAAAAGATGGTCCCTGCCCCAGAGAGCTGAACCTCTGTCTTCCCCTTTCCTACACAGTCGGTATTTCCTCCGTTTCCTTTTCCATTGCTTTTCTTCTTTTGTAACAAGTTTCTCTTTTCTTTGTTTCTTTTTTCTACCTTATTTGCTTTTCCTCTTCCCTCTTGTGATCTTTTTCTTTCACTTCCCATGCTCTGTACCCCAACCCATGATTGTGCACATTCAGGTGGTGTGTTACTCGCTGATGCATCTGTTCCTCTTCTCTAGCAGAATAGCTTTCATTTTACTGTTATAACATAGCACTATATATAAAAAATAAAAATAAAAAAAGCATTTCACTTGACGGAGCAGAATAGCAGCTGTGTAACAGAGGCCAGCACATTGTCCCAGTGGGGAAGGGTCAGCATCCAGGGACTGAGGTTATTCAGGAAATGGGAAACATATTTTTTCTTTCTTTGGCCTATCTCTGACAAACTACTGTTCTGCTGCATAACATTTTTATTCTCACTGGAGTATGACAAGCTGCAGAATGGAGCAAATATATATTGCAGACATTTGTAAAATGTTAGATGACTTTCCCTCAGACATAAGTAATAGGTATTCTGGTTTAGGTGCAGGAAGAATAATAATTCACTCAAGGGAAGCTATTGCAATAGGTCTTACATCAAATATCATTGGAAATGGTGAAATATACAGGATTGTCACTGTCTGATTTTTCCCCCCTCCTTCCTCCTGAAACTAGCCATAATCCATTATTTCATGCTGTATATGACCATGTCATTTGGGCGCAAGAAGTGTCCAAGCTTCCACCACTCCCACCACCATGGTGTGTGGTGCACTGATTTTCCCTTATTTGAATTTACCAGTCACTTCAACCCTAATGTCTGTTTTGAGCACATATGCTGGCCTTTAATTTGCAATTTACATGGATGATAGGGCTCTATTCAAAAACCTGTCCCTGCTGCCTTTGTGGTGTTCACCTCACCTCATGTGGTCATTAGGATGAACAGCATATAATTAGCTTGAATCCATGTAAAGCTCTGCAATGCAAGTGCTTGTATGTACATCTAATTTTCTTTAAAAAAACAAAACAAAAACACTTTTTAGTTGTTTTGACAAACTGGTAGCAAACAAGAAATGTTAGTTTTAAAGATGGGTGATGATTATAATAGCATTTTACCTGAGTTTAGCTGTTGATTGTACCGTGTCACTCTTTGTGGGTTAAAAATGCTAAGATCTTATTTGTGGGCAAACTGCCAGCAGATTGAAGCCTACTTCGCTTCTCTACTAGGCTGACACCATATGGGTGCAAACTTACCGTACTTTCTGGTTAGCTTAAAGATACTTTAAAACTATTTGCAAAAACCGGATAGATATATTTGCTTTTTTATGCATTCTTTCTACAAACTGTAATGGTTGAGAGCCACAGTTAGTGAACACTGACCAACCAGCTGAATTTGTTAAAATTATGCACAGACTAAAATATGACATTTGAAAATAGGCATTTTACATATAGGTTTGTGATAGCTAAAGTCTCAAGCTGAGGGAATCTCAAAGGAGCATATGATGCTGAAATATAATACTGAAATATATGTTAAGGTCTTAAGCAACAGAAGAAATTCTAAAAGACCCTGCAGTAATACAGAAATGATGCTGATGCACTGATGCAATGCCAGATTTTATTTTCTGCTCTTTAACTTCTACATGAGGTTTTGATTGGATTGAAGCTTTGAAGTATCAAGGGAAGTTTTCTTGATCATGCAGAATGATTCAACAAAACAACTCATGAAAATTGGCTTGTGTTGGCACGTGTACTACTGCAAGGGAGAGAGAAGGTCCAGGGAAAAGAAAACTATAACTTGAGGTCTTGGGACTTTGGAATATTTCAGAGGTCTGTGCGGTTTCCCTACATTCCCTGATTATCTCATTTAAAGGAGAATCTTTGGACGTATCCTGCTCATGCTTGGCCTTCAGGCTAAGGCCCTCCTAGCCCATTCATTATATCCCTGGCTTTTTCCTCAGTCAAGAATTTTCTGCCCTGAACATCTCATGCTGAAACATGAAGGAAGATGTCACCTCAACTTAGTGGCTCCCCAGGGATCCCTGTTATCATGTATGACAGGAGGAGCATTTAATAAAATACCAACTACAATGCTGCAACTGAGAGAGTTATTCATCCCATTAGGGTTTCAATTCCTGTGCAGTACAGTAGAGGCCTACTGGACTGTGGGATTCTGTGCAGCACAGGGGGGTATAGGACAAGGTTTGGTCATATGAAAAGCCTTATTCCTTTCACTGTTGGAATTTTTCTGAAATGCTGTGCCTTTTAACAAAATCATTTGATTCTTTGCGATGCTAGCACTTTATTCTAGTCTTTTAAACAAAACCATTTTTATGCTAACATTATATTGTATATTTCTGAACTTTTTCTTTATCCTGTTAACCTGTGTGTGGGTCTTAATAAATAATCCCTAGAGAGGCAAGTTGGGTGAGGTAATATCTTTTATTGGACCAACTTCTGTTGGTGAGAGAGACAAGCTTTTGAGCTTACACAGAGCTGCTGCTGCTTCTTCTGAAGAGCTCCGTGTAAGCTCAAAAGCTTGTCTCTCTCACCAACAGAAGTTGATCTAATAAAAGATATTACCTCACCCACCTGGTCTCTCTAGTATCCTGGGACCAACATGGCTACAACAACACTGCATAAATAATCCCTGTCAAGTAGGACTGGGGTGGAATACATGATTTTATCTGGAGGTTTATTGCTTTTGGTAGCTGAGTTGATAAGTCATTCAAATATGATTTATAAACTTCTAACTCTGTTTTTTAAACACAACTGTTTTTTGTTTGACAGGTGTCATATAAGAAAGATGTACAGGATACACACAGATACACTGAAGTGCTGAACAGGCCAGACATAAAGATGGCAAGCAAGATAACAAAGATAATAAGCAATGTATGATCTTCAGTGACTCTTTCTGTCAGTTTTAAAACTTACTATTTTTTTCATTCCATCTTCTGTCAAAGTGTAAAGAATGCTGGCTAAAATGTTCAAACTTAGACACTAAGTGTAGACGCAATAAATCAATCCCCGATCGCTCTCCCGTCGACTGCTGAACTCCAGCTCGGCGAGAGGCAGAAGCAAAGTCGATGGGGGAGCGGCGGCCATCGATCCCGCGCCGCGAGGATGCGAAGTAAGTGATTCTAAGTCGATCTAAGATACGTCGACTTCAGCTACGCTATTCTCATAGCTAAAGTTGCGTATCTTAGATCGATTTCCCCCACCCCCCACCCCCCACCCCGCCCAGTGTAGACAAGGCCTTACATTTATATTTAGCCACCTGTGTCTTCCTACATGTTGGGACAGTACCTAGCACGCTGTGGCTGCTACTGTAATAGTATGTAATACAGTTTAATTTTTTTATTGTAGAAAAATTAAACTATCCAGAAGACTGTAAAGCCAAGATTTTCAAAGGTGACTAGAGATTTTCGTTTCTTAATTTTTAGCTGAACAATTTGATACACCTTAAAGGGGCCTGATTTTCAGAGGGTGTGTGCTCAGTACTTTCTAAATACCAGGCCCATTTAGGTGTCTCAAGCTGAGCACCCAAAATCACTAATCTCTTTTGAAAATCTTCACTTTGGTTTTGAATAACGTTGGGACATGTTTTTGCTCTAGTCAGTTGTTTGGTATTATACCTACTGCCAGAGTTATACTGCCTTCATAGTGTAAAATCCTAATTTAGCCAGTGGACATAGTTTGAGGTGTCACAAAGAATCTTTTGTGGGTTCATCTGCGTGTTCCTTTTCCAATACATTTTAGAAAGAATGTGCAGGGCATCTGCAGGGGAGTTTGTTTGGCTAGAAATATCATGTAACATCCACCCTGTGGGCCAAAGTCCATCTGTTACACCAGTACAACTCCATTAACTTTAAGGGGATTGCACTGGTATAACTGAGAGTGGTAT
The DNA here is from genome assembly GCF_028017835.1 of Emys orbicularis. Taxonomy (NCBI): domain Eukaryota; kingdom Metazoa; phylum Chordata; order Testudines; family Emydidae; genus Emys; species Emys orbicularis. The sequence goes on along the minus strand of NC_088684.1, from coordinate 261,032,201 downwards.
TTGATCCTTTATTTGAAAGAGGCTGGCACTCTCACAGCCTGGTCTTGTTCTAAAACTATTTTCAGCCTCTAAAAATAATCTTATGTAAACTCTGGACCAGATCTTGAGACACGCTGATCCACTTTAACTCACTCTGACTTTATTGGGAACAGTGGGAGATCACTATTTCTCAGGCTTAGGCTCTGTATTTGGTTAAACTTGAGTCTTGTGAGTGAAGTTCATTGTGTTTCAAATAAAATAAATTTACATTTTTAGAGGAGATAAAGCCTGGGAAGGCCTTCTTTTCAGAGCTGATTAGAGCATTAGTGAGACTAGTGTCAGTTCAGGTCACTTAATGATACTTTCTGTTTTGTTAACTATAATGCTTACATTTCCTTTGATAAAACAGAAGCCAATACAGTTTAATTGTGATTAGTATTCATTTCTTTTTTTAAAGGCTGAATATAAGAAACAAAGAGGAGAAATGAATAAGGAGACTGCTGTACTCGGAAGACCAGATTTTGAGCATGCTAAGGGAGTTTCTAAACTTTTAAGCCAAGTAAGATTATGTCAATCATTCTACAATGACTTCATTCAGATACCTCATTCCTAGTAACATAATCACATATTTAATTTTTAAAAGATTATCTGTAATTGCATGAAAATCAGAAGAGAATGTTTCCAAAACTATTTCACACTGAACTGCAGTAACTGGTAAATTTAAGATACTGTACTTAGAAAACAGTAGATACAAGTTTTAGACAAAAGTACAATGCGCCGTTTGACTCAATTACAATTTGTCTGCTGTGGAATTGGTGTTGTGCTATTTTATACAGAGTTTCTAGGATTTCAGAAATATTAACTCTCTGTAATTTGTGGCTAGATTCTGTGATCCTTACTCACTTTGCATAGTACCTTACTCCATGATTAGTCCCATGAACTAATTGACTTTTTGTGTGTGCAACTGCTCGCCATTGTGAGTAAAGGGTCAGAATGCGGTCCTCAATATAAAAAAAAATCTTTAGTTACTGTTATTCATTAAAATCAAGGAAATTGGAATCAAAGAATCAAAATTGGAGGAGTTACTTTAGTTCATATTATTTTATTTGATTACTAGACACAGAATTTTGGGCCCCATGGCTCTACCTTCTGTTCTCTTTTAGTATTCTTTACTGCTGCAGTTCAATCCCATTCAGAAACAAACATTTTCAACATGCTGAGCCATTCTTTTCACAAGTTCTTTAGCGCCCCATGGTATATCCCTCACTAGTAATCCAATCAATCTGCACTCAAAACATTTTCCAAATCAAGGGGCAAATTCTGCCTCATGTAGGTGAGCATAACTTCCCTTGATTTGACTAGGTGGTATCAGTCTTGTCTAGAATTAAAAAGCCGTGAGTAGAACAGTACCTTCTAATCTAAATTTATATGCTGAAAAAGTATTGTGTTTGGTTTTAAAGAGGGCATGCTCCTTTTGGTAGGACTAAATATTGCCCCCAGATATCTGCTGTGTAATAAGAAATTTCATGGGAGTTTGCCCTTTTTCTTAAAGGAACACTGCTACTCAAAAGCTATAACATTTTTAAAAACAATTTTTACTTGCTTTGTCAAGCTCAACCTTGAAACTCAAAATGGATTTTGTTTTCCAATAAGATTTCTTTCTTCCACTTTGTAATTTATTAAATGCTAATTTCTGTGCTGACTAAGAAGGCTTGTTTAATAGATTCCTGGTACTTGACTGCATGTTATCACTCACTGCTCTGGAAGCAGCTTGCGCCCTCCCATTCACTCTATAGAAAGGAACATTTGCTAAGCTGTTTAGGTCTCTGTATCAGTGCTAGGAATCAGAGAAAATGTTAGTTGTTAAATTAATTATGAATGATTTTTGAAAATGTGCACTTTTTGTTCCTTCACTTTCTGTGTGAGGGAGCTCATTGGAAAGTCTGAGTGGGTTGTGTACATGTAGACAGTCCTGTAGTGGGATGGCTCTCCGGGTTCACATGACCAGTCAGCCTGTCATCAATTTCACCAGCTTAGCTGGCCAGCAGAGCTTCAAATTGCAAGAGTTACAAAAACAATGGGACAAAAACACTTTTATAAATCCAGCAGGGAAATGCCAGGACAGGTCCTATAAACTGGGATACTGCACTTCCCTGTGACAGCTGCATCTGTAGCAGGTTTCAGCTTTCAAACTTCAAGCTCTTTTTGATGCAGCCATGTTTAAAACAAAGAGAGAGCAACAACAAAACCAGAGAAGAAAGCATGGCTAGTTTTTGTTAATCAAAAGAAATGTGGGATTTTTCACATAACTATAATCCCAAGAAATGGCTGAATTTCATCTTTGAACAAAGATCACGCATGGCAAATGTCACCCCAAAGTGACTGATTAGAAAATTTATGAGCATGTGAAAATAGCATTTTATCTTGGAAAGTATTTCACCATGTTAACTTAAATATATTGGCACAACCTCTGTGATTGTTAGTAACCATCACAGTAATAAAACAGCATTGGCTATAGCCTAGGCTGGTGCTGGGCAAGTTTCACCATGCAGATCCCAAAGTCAATGCACTTCCATCTCTCCTTTCTTATTCTTGGGATTCTCTCTTGAAGAGAAACTGTTAATCGTACTAAACTGGAGGTTTTGTGATGCAGTCACATGACTATTAGGGACTATGATGGAAGCTAAATTCCACTTGTGATCTTCCTACAATGGCAGGGTTGCCAGGCCTCCAGGATTGTCCTGGAGTCTCCAGGAATTAAAGATTACTCTTTAATTAAGGATTATATCATGTGATGAAACCTCCAGGAATACTCCCCACCAAAATTGGCAACTCTGTGCAATGGTGAACCAGTGGTATGCAATGTACATTTCATTAGCACATACTAGAGCAGAGGAGCAGCTGAAACATCCTAGCACACATTGGCGCTTGTCCTTATTGTAAATCAGATGAGCCAGTTGAGGAATGCACCCTCACTGTAGAAGAGGATGAGAAGGTGGCATATGTGCACTTTTATGTCACATGTACGGTGGAGTATATGTATTCTTATATATGTTTTCATGCCACACTAATCATCATAGCACCTTCCAGTAGTGCATCAAGCAACATAGCTACACATCTGTCACATGTTGTTTGTTCTCAAATCTTTTTCCCAGAGGGAGAAGCACAGGGAGTGGAGTGTCCTTTTGTTGTTGTTGTTGAATATACCTGTTATGTGTTTATAAAATAATGAACCTTGCTCTTGGAGTGGAAAGTGGTGAGGTTTGTGATAGTCCTTACTTCCTGATGGAGTTCATTCCACAGTCTTGGACCACCCCGGGGAAGGTTCTGTCTCTCACACAGACACATTTTACTCTTACTATTGAGAGTTCCATTGTGCCGCAGGAGTGAAGTTGTCAACTCCAGCCTTCATCTCAGAGCTTTAAGCAGTCTTTTAGGTATCCTGGGCCTAGGCCATAGATTACTTTAAAGATAAGGATTGAGACCTGTAAATCAATTCAAAATTCTATGGAAAGCCAGTTTAGAAAGCAGAGGACAGGTGTGGTGTGCTCACAGTAGCCTATGTTGCTGAGGAGATGGGCTGCAGCATTTTGTACCAGTTGGAGTTTCCTAAGTGCTGAATACTTCATGCCCAGATATATCGCATTGTTAAATTCCAGCCAAGAGGTGACAAAGGCATGAATAACTGAGGCCAGGTCTTCATCCATCAGAATGGGATGGAGCTCTTAGACAACTGGAGATGATAGAAAGCATTACTCGCAGCCATTATGATGTGAGAGCTCAGAGTCAATAGGAAACCAAGAATGCTCCTAGACTATGGACTTAATTGAGTAATTATGGACGTGAATCTGCAATCAAAAGAGATTTCACCGTAGCTGCAAACTCCTCAAAATACTTTCCTCTGCTCACAAGCAAAAGCTATGTTAGCATGGGTTCAGCTTCAGCCAGTTGTTCTTCATCCATGAGCTGATCTCATTCAAGGACTGGGCCATTTTGGTGGAAGTGGTATGGTTGTATGTGGTGAAGACAGGTGGAGCTGTGTGCCAGCTGCATATTGCTGGCACTTGAGTTCATGTCGTCCAGTTAACCTAGTGGTTGCATGTATCAGGACTGACAATCTTGAGTGTTTGCAAATCATACATTCTTTTTATTTGTCTTCTGCTTCTTAAGCCTTTGGGTTTCACATTTTCAAGCTTTTTTTAGCAGCCAGGAGGGCTATACACTTTTTTTTCCCAAATGAAAGCTGAGATTCTCAGGTAATCACATTACTCCAGGAGCTGAGGCTTCAAGAAAAATATCAAATATTCCAAGACTCATGATGTAAATGTGAGCATTGGTGACACGGGTGAAAGTAGGACAGGAAGAAGATGATGTGTTTTAGTGTGGTATGTATGTGTGCAATGAGTACAGACAAGAAGAGCAAGGAGAGGTCAGGTGGTGTGGGTGTAACCAAGGGAAAAAGGAAACAAGGACATGGTAGCTGAACAGAGTGAAGAAGATAGTGTTTGACTGACACTCAAGACTGTGCCAAATCAGGGTCTTTTAAAAAAGAAATAAATCATGTGACACTCAACAGCAAAATGGTAGTGTCACTGGATTAGTGAATTTACCCACAGCACCATCTTTCCCCCTCTTACTGTTCAATCAGCATTAAAAGTAGAAACGTAATAGGACCCTGTGAACAAATGAAGCTTTAGTATCTGTTTTCTTATTATTATAAGGCAAATATTATAATTTAGAATATTCTTTATTTTATAATTATAATCTCTATCCTGATAGCAATGAGGTTATGTTTTTGTCTGGCTATACCAGAAGAAAGATAGGAGACACTTGGTATGGTTAATTAGGCCACAACTTTATTATTAGATCTCTGGGACTACCCGGCAGATTAAAGTGTGCAGTGCAGTTAACTACATGATCGTTTCAATGTCTACCCAGATGCTTCCATTAGCCCCCCCGCCCTTTCCATCCTGGTCCCCAGCCAACCCGTTGCTGGAACCTTACCATCCCCCCTCAAATGAGGGTCAAGGTAGGCTATAAAGGAGGGGGGTTGAATCCCTTCCATACCAATCATAAGCACCTTAAACTCCTCTCCTCCCCACCCCCCGTTCTGCTCCTTTAACAAACATCTCCTTTAAATCATTTATCAAGCCATTTATCTGGCAATTGTATCCCCTCCGTACCAGATACCTGCACTGGACGTCCACGCCACACTTACATAATGAGTTGTGACATCATAGTCTAACTCCCATTCCCTACTCACCCTAACAAAGCCCCCCTGAACCCACTGTTGGGAAGGTGGAGAATCCTCCACTCCGCCTTGGCCAATCTGGTGGTAAGAGAAAAATTCCTTCCCAGCCCCTCAAGAAAGGAGCAACTAGCATAGTGCCCACAGCCAGTACTGACCAAACCTGGTATTTTGCCACTTCCAAGGCTGGGAGGGTGGGTGCTGCTCTGCCTGGCTGGGGAAAGAAGGGCTTCTCCTGCCGGGCTTGCCCTTTATCAGCTCCCTTCCCTTCTGGTCCCTGGGGATGAGTCAGCATCGCCACACTGACCCGCTTTGCTTCTGCCGCAGCGTCTATGCTTCTCTATCCCCCCATCCTTAAAGCGATATATGTGCCTTCCCCCAGCAAGCCAGATAATACCACCCCCTCACCCCCACTCAAGGTGCGGTGTGGTCCATCTCCTCAATTCTATCTAAAATTAGCTTTAAATAATCCACTGATAAAATTCAATATTAAATACTCCCATTATGATGTATAATAATTGGGTTATGGTAATAAACTCTTTTGAATATTAATTTGTATTTTACATCAGATCAATTTGATGTTAATTGTTTTAGGGGGGAAATGATTAGAGCTAGGATTTTGTGTAAAATATACTTTATATTGGTATATCAGTAGACAACACTATATTACTGGGATGTTTAAATCATGAATAGAAGCCCTAAGATTTTTTTCTCTTTCTTTCTTAGTCTAAACTCAGTTAGTAATTGGAGGAACTGACTCTTCCAGATAAGCTAAACATTTCATTTAACTCTATGCTTACATTACATTTCTTTCAGTATCTAGGTGCTCTAACAAGTTTTTCATTTTTTTGGTATGTTTTTGTGTAGTCATGAGGAAATGCTTTTGCTGCAAGTGTCTGCTTTTTATGCTGGTATGTTCTGGGTTCCCAGTGGCTGAACGATTTTTGTAGGTTTTTCATAAATCTAAACAGTGGGTGATGTCATCCACTTATGAAACCGAACACTCTGTCTGTACAGCTTTGAACTGCAGATTTGATTTTGGAATGTTTCTGTGGAGCTTCAAAAGACACTCTTCTGTCCAGCTGCAATACTGACTTCTACAGCGTTTGTGCAAGGCTAGTGAGAAAATTGTTTATCTAAGCTTCATTTGATGCCAGTGGGATCTTCAGGGATGTTGTTATGTGAAAGACCTGCTAAGTCTGCTCATTCTTGAGCAACAATTAGGTTGCCAATCCCACACATTTTCTTTAAATTAATTCCCCCATCCTACAGAAATAAACAAGCAAAAGACCTTAATTAAGATGGTAAATAAATATCCATTAATTTAAGCCCACATAATTAATTTTTAAAATTCATGACAGTCATAGATAAGCTTCCAGCAAAATCCTTAATTTTGACTCCCACATCCTTGCTCACTGTCCTACCCAGGTGACAGCATAGCTAGGGATGGCATCTTGAGAATTTTTTTAAGTAATTGACTAAGAATGTTTTTGTTTTTAATTAATATCTTTTCTTTCAATTTCATTTTATTTCTCCATGCTACATTTCTTCTTTCTTCTAAAAGAAAGCTAAAACAATTCTCAAATCCTGCCCCTAATTCTCCTGATGACTTTTTAATTTGCCTGTTGTTCTCCCTCTCTCTCTTAGCCGTGTTTCTGGCCCTTCCTTAAAAAGGAGAAAAATAGGGAAAGAAAAATAAGTAACAAGAGAAAGCTAATATGTGTTTAGCATCCAACAAGATGTTTCCCCTGTGGCTAATCAGAGTTATAATACTACTGGGAGTGCTCTTCAGATGCTGTTGGGGTCATCTTATATTACTGCGCTGCTTCCGTTTCTCCCTGAAGTGATGTGCGCTGCATTGGAGTAGAGAGCGGAGGCAGTGATGTAATGCAACAAGACAAGACAGCTGGGCCTGGAGGTAATGGGAGATCACTCCCTGCAGTATGAACTTTTACAATCAGATAGGTGGACAGCCCTCTTAAAGTTGGGACACTCATGCACATAGGCACCAGTCAGGAGCCCATTGTGGTATGTGATTCACTCGTTCCTACACAAGCCTGCCCCCAGTGACATGATTAGAAACAACACTGCAGAATGCTAATGAGAATTTATTACTGAAATATCTATATTGAAATGTACTGTTACAAAATCCATGTTGACCATGGCCTCAGATCATAGCAGCTGTGGGATGACAAACCAGTTGCATGGAGAGATCCTGTTTGCTCTGATGATTTCACACTTAGCAACAATATTAAGGGCCGCATTATGTACTCAGTCTGTATCAGAACTTGACGTCATTTCTTGATGATATGATGTAGCCCTAAGTAATTCAGTGTTTATATTCATGTACAATGACTGTACAATGTACTCTGGTCTTCTGGGAATAGTAAGAGGGTTGCATTTGCCACACTGATCTGACCCCTGTATTAGGTGGCTTACTGATTTGGGCTTTCTAATAGAGCGCTAATTCTGTCAGATTTGTATTAGGAGCCACACTGGATATATATATATATATATATATATATATATATTTTTTTTTAAAGGAAAATCCTATAATTTATCCATATATATATTTTTATAGTGAATGTGAAATTGCCTTTGATAAAAGAGTTTGTCCTTGCATTCATATAGGTGCACTTGCAATTGATCCAAAGCTAATGCAAATATCTAGCAATGTGAACCAGACGAATCTACCATGCAGCCTGATCAATTATTGTAAGTGTCTGTACCAAGCTTAGTTTAGCACAAGTTCTTTTCATGATAGGTAGCTAAACAGAAGTTTCTCGTTGATTGGGAGATTGATGACATATGTGATAAAGACCAATAAAAGTTTTTATTACCAACCGAATAAGTCCACTCATTAATATAACCAAACATAAAGCAATATACTGAGAGATAGATTTTAGAATTGATAGCATACTCACAGATCCTTAAACCTGATGAAAAACAAAGAGAAACATTGAGGCAATGGAGCACATCAGAGTGGGGCACCAACGAGTTGGCACTGTTTCAGGACCTGATGCACCCAACATTTAGGGAATGAAGTCATATCCTTTATACCCATCCTTTATGTAATCATACAGCTACCGTACATATTTTACCCTTTTATTTATCATCATAAACTTATTCCTGCCCCTATCCTGTGGGGCAGAAATAAATCCTGTGGCATTCCAGGTACCCATAATTATACTTCCGATCACTGACCTAAACATTTGTTTCAATCAGTTTCCTAATAAATCATATACGGCAACGCAGTCTAACTGCCTTTTTACTATAGTACAAACTATTTCAAAAGCCCACAAACTGTCCCCCTATTTCAAATTAACTTTTGCAAGCTTAGGGTGTTACCTGTCCTTCTGGGGTCATTTGTTTATCACATAGAATGTGAAGGCATACTTCTTGAATTGGGGTTAAGTCCTCAGGCATTGTGACAAAGCTCCTCCTCTATCTTGGTGGGTCCTGTGCTTATTGGCGGATTTTCTTGCCTCAGGGATTCACCATGTGGGTTGGGGAACAGCCCAGAGACCTTCCCCTCTGGAAGAACCCACAGTCCAGGTCAATTGGGAGGTTTGGGGGGAACCTGGGCCCACCCTCTACTCCGGGTTCCAACCCAGGGCCCTGTGGACTGCAGCTGTCTATAGTGCCTCCTGTAACAGCTGCATGACAGCTACAACTCCCTGGGCTACTTCCCCATGGCCTCCTCCAAACACCTTCCTTATTCTCACCACAGGACCTTCCTCCTGGTGTCTGATAAAGCTTGTGCTCCTCAGTCCTCCAGCAGCACACCCTCTCGTTCTCAGCTCCTTGCCCCTCTTGCTCTCAGCTCCTCACACACTCCACAAACTGAAGTGAGCTCCTTTTTAAAACCCAGGTGCCCTGATTAGCCTGCCTTAATTGATTCTAGCAGCTTCTTAATTGGCTCCAGGTGTCCTAATTAGCCTGCCTGCCTTAACTGGTTCTACCAGGTTCCTGATTACTCTAGTGCAGCCCCTGCTCTGGTCACTCAGGGTACAGAAAACTACTCATCCAGTGACCAGTATATTTGCCCTCTACCAGACTCCTGTACCCCACTGGTCTGGGTCTGTCACAGCATACATTAACGAACCTAAAAATCAAGCCTATCACACCAGGCCTCACACTAATTAAAACAGGCCTTTTTACTATAGCAAAGCCTAACAACCCAATAATTTGTGTTCTCTTACTTGCCCCCAATCTTGTTTCAATATAATAAATATTAAACATATCCGTATTATACCCGATAATGTCATTACTAACAATAGGGTGAAATATCAAATTTAGAGATCAAACAGGGCTATAGGTCAACAACCAGAAGTCAGTAGATACTCATTCCCAGAGTCAGTTAGTCTGTTAGTTTATAAAGTTTTTCATGTTTTCACAAAAAGTTTCTTTTAAAAAAAATACAATATTTTGGAATTCGCTTCCTTTGAGAGAGAAATCTGGTTTCTTCGATAGTAATGCAGTTCTTGAATGTATATAATTCATAGTGGTTTTTCAAGTGACTGGCTTTTTGTGTTTTGTTATTCCTATAAATCAAATATCGGAAATGGTACCTATATGGTGGTATAAACTAAAACGGGGGATGATTATTTTGCAACATGGAAAAAAAATAATTAAAGAAAGAAGAAAACTCTTCCCTCTATAAAATTTGACAAAAAATTAAAATTTTGAAAACAGAACTTTTGAGGTGTTTTAATCACTTTATGGGACACTGATGTGGGAATAAAGACAAAAAGCTGCATACTAATGGCAGAGTGTGGCAGAAGATAATGGATGTAATGTAGGTTTAGATATCTGGTGTCTGATTTATATTCACAAAAATAACATAATTCAGAATCAAGGCTGAACTTTATTTTGCCCTGTTATGCTCAGCTGTTGCAAAGCATTAAGGTACTGTATGTAAGGTTTCCAGATGTTTGATGACCCAGGTACTGGCTATGCATGATATGATGGGTTGAAGATGGAAGTTTAGTATTTTCTGAATTTATTTGTGCAGTTTTAAATTAAATGTTGAGGTGTATTTTTTACTTTTTAAAAATAGTTTATCTACTTTAAATGTGGTTGCCTGCACCTTTTACCCCTGTCTTTTCCCTTTTTAAAAAAATCCAAACCTTACAGATAGAGATTTACTTTAGCTTCACAACACTCCAGTGAAATAGACTGTGTGTTTGTGTGTTATCAAAGGTCACAAAGGAAATATGTTGCAGAGCTGGCAATGTAACTCAGGGCTCCAGTTGCCCAGCCTTATACATACTGGATGAAATATTGGCCTTGTTGACATGAATGGAAAAACTTGTATTAGCTACAGTGAGGTCAGAATTTCACTCCAGTTCACTCTATAACTGAGGAAATAATTTACAGCAAATAGTTTTATTTCCTCCCATTTATCTATTCAAAAGTATTTTACATTTTTGACAAAAAAATCTCTGGAGTATTCAACAGTCTATATTTGCTACTCAAACTGTTAGTTGTGTTTAGTCAGGTAAATCAAATGGTTTTATTATTTTTTGTTTATATAAGTACTTTGGTGAAAATGTTTGTGCGTACAAATCTAAACGTTTAATTCTATGCCAGTGAAATTCAGTCAGATGAAAGTTAGTGGAAAACCATCACATCATGGGCACAGGTGTGGCTGAAGTGAGTTCATTTCTAAATTCAAGTGAATAGTCCTGGAGACATTTTTGAGTGGATGTATGATCCCAGATGTGCCCAGCTGTCCTATACCCTGTCCACAAGAACATCTATCAACAATAGTGTCATTAGTGGGTGATACTGAAAATATATTACTTTTTATTTCTTTTGTGTAAAAACATTTTTGACTATAAACATACATTAACATAATAAAACTATTACATAAAACATGTTCTTGGGGAACTCTTCTCTCTCCATATTTGTTGTCACCTTCACCATTATGTAATGTTTGGGGATTTAGGGATGGAGAATTTGTCTTCATTTAAATTCATCAGTAATCTCTCAATTCTTCATGCCTCCTTTCAATGTAACATTTCAATATAAAATGTGTTTGCTCTGGTGACAGGTTAAATACAAAGAGCAATTCAAAAAGGAAATGAAGAACCACCAGTATAACCCTCTTGGCAGTGCTTCTTTCAAGCAAGCACAGATGGCATCCACCTTGGCGAGTGATGTAAGTGCAGTTGTTCTGTGTTCTACCTCTCAGCATGTACGGTATATTGATATTGGTATCCTCTAAACGTCACGATTTTCTTGTGAACCAATGATGCATCTTATTTGATTTACCAAGAGCAACAGCTCACAATATGTATTGTATCTACATCTGCAAGAGCTGGGAAATTGAATTTGGAGTTTAACATGGAAATCAGTTTGAAAGCTGGTTGAAAGTAGAATTCAGAGCCAAACCTATATTTTGTGGGACCCATTGCATAGTAGTACATATAGGGCACCAGCCAGTTCAACCCCCACTTATGATGAAGCCCTTCTCCTGCTAGTGCCTACAATGCACCCTTCATAGCCCTTTCCTGCCTGCAATCCTCCTCAGGCTGTGACAAATCCCAGCTCCTTGTCTGTGAGGCTCGAAATATTTTGAGGAATTGCTGTGTATGCACATGAACCGGGAGATGGAGCCAAAGTGCAGCATTTCAAGAAAGGAGAGCAGTTCGGGGATTTCATGTATGTCACTGCCTGCTGCAGTCAGACTCAGATGGGAGAAAGCACATGTACATGTGGTGCTGCGATGCTGACAGAATGTTTAACAATGCTTTCATGTGGTTAATGTCATAAATTGGGGCTGTTCTTAGAGGCAGTACTGAGGTCCTGGGTAACTTAGGGGCAGATTGCACATGGCCCCTTTGGTGGTGTGCAAAGAAAGGGAGGTTGCAAGGAATCTTACTTCCCCTTTGTGTGGTTTGGGTGATTGCCAGGCACAATTGTGCAGGGACTGCTCCCTCTTTACTCTGTAAAGGCTGCACAGTGCCCTGAAGAGTACAGGGCCCCTGTCTGCTCTACCCCAGTCAGTGGAGTAAGATCCATAAAATAGTAAAAAAAAATCATGCCCCTAGCAAACAATGTTACGCTGCTGAAACGTTTTAAGTTTAGACCAGATGTAAGAAAAGAGAGGACGTATTATATCGTGAGGATCTTAACCAGGGTTTTCTAATGTGTGTATGGGGAGACTGGGGAGGGGTTGGGTAACTGCATGAAGGACGAATTGGTGTGGGGGGAATATGGTTCTGTTTGTAGTTTAATATGTCTAGTAAGGAATGTATCTGTCAAAAAACATTTCATGAATCTTTTTTGTTGTCTGTATTGTTAGACATACTTGCTGACAGGTATTTTGAAATAAATGACCAAATATAATTGAAACTGGTGTGATTATGTTGTGTTGTTTAGACAAATAAAATATGCAGAATTTTAAAATATTGTGCATAGAATTTTTAATTTTTGTTTCAGAATTTTTAATTTTGGGGGGCAGAATTCCCCCAGGAGTAATGTAGGCAGAGTGCCAGGGGGGCTTGATTGGTTTCATTTTCCCAAAGGGGAAACAACTTTTAAAAGTTTGGGAAACACTGCTGTCAGCTATTGGGCATGTGTATGATTTGCCATTTCATCACGTGATTAGGTTCTTTCTCATCTAAGGCTCCATTGATTCTTGTTACTAAAAGCAAACTGTATTAAATAAAAATACATGTACAAAATACTGTTTGATTGTGGGCTAGCTACTCTATAAAGATTTTTTTTTTTTGCACACAAGCAGTTGATGAAAAATAATCTGACTCGAGGGAAGAAAAGCAAGAATTACCAATGGACAATATAAAGTTAATGATAAATTGTCCAATACTGTAGAACAATATTGTTTAAAGATAAGATTCAAATAAAAATCAGTAAGAAGGTATTTCTGATGTATATATCTGCTATAGTTTTGAAAAGTCTTACAAAATCTGATTTGATTAACTTTACCCTTTTTGAAATGTTTGAGTAGTTATCAAAATATTTGCTCACTAGTGGAAAGGAAGCCCTCACTGTATATTGATTTTTTTCAAATAGTAGTAAATGAGCACCACCTAGTGGTCATTGTACATAACTCATGCAAGCACTTTGGTAAGATTTTCTTTTTCTTTTTTGTTTTTATAGCGTGCAGTATAAATAGAACTTGCTGTATATTTCACAAGTCTTCACTTGCTATACTCTGTATTCGGTTTTCAGGTGAAATACAAAAAAGATATGGTGGAAACTCTACACAATCCGGTTTCAGACCTACCAAACTTGCTATATTTAGAACATGCTTTAAATGCCAGCAAAATGCACAGTAATGTGAGTTGGCTTTTTTAATTATTACCTTTTAATGTACTTATAAAAGGAAAATGTAGCCATTTATTTAATTTACTGCAGAATGTATCACACGTGTGGCATTGTCTTCCTGTTTGTGAATGAGTTTTGATCACAATGTATTATTTCTCATATATATAGCCTTTGAAGGCCTGGTTCCCCTTGCTTCTTATATTTTACTCTGAGTAGGCCTTTAAAGTCCACCTGTAAAGCCCTGCTTCTGGCACAAAATAATCCAGCTATCCAGTTTGAATCTGATTCTTCGCATTACTCTTCTGTGAACTGAAACTCTCCCACAGCTGCTCCTTTTCTAAGTACTCTTTCTTTATCCCCCTTTTCTTTTGCATCAGTATCTTTCCCCCTTAGCCACGGTTAAATTCAGAAAGGGAATGCCTATCACTTTTGTACTGATCATATCCAAATCTATAGATCTCCAAGATTTAGGTCCTTCTTCACTTTCTGCTCACCAAATTATTCATCCTTGTTTGGCCTGTAGCTTCCCTCAATTTAATGCATTTTAAATTGATATTTGAATGAGTTAAATGAGCACCATCAGTGTGAACTTTGGAACTTCCTTCTTCTACTTATGTCACATAAGACAAGAACCTAGATGCTCAGCTTATCTTCAAATTCCCTAATGTCTATATATCTGCCTACTCTCACCTCTAAAACATTTTCATCTGACATGATTTCTACCATTCCTTTGCCCAAACAGTGGTTGGTTCCTACATGGTCTTCATCTCTACAACTAGAGACGTTTGTGGTCTCCCTAAAAGTTAACTCTCTGGACTATGTTTTGTCCAAAAGCTGGTGGTTAATCTTGGCTGTGATCAGAAACAAGAAAACTTCATATCCATCCCCTATAGCAGGCTTCACTAGCTATTTGTCAAGTATAAAATATCTTGGGGTATATCTACACTACTGCACACTCCTTACAGTGGCCTGTAGAGTACATACACTACATGCCCCCCAGCATGGGTGTACATTGCATTGTAGATGGTGAGGCACTGCTTAGGTGAGTAGAGTAAAGACACACTTGAATCCTGTGGGTATGTTCACTACATGGCTCTCTACATGCCCAAGCAGTGTCCTCCCCATCTACACAGCTGTTTTTTGCAGTGTAGTCTCCCGCAGCCTCCCTGCTGCCAAAGTCTTTCTCCGACTCAAGAAAAGGCTCCAGCAGTGGCGGAAGGCTCTGGCAGCTCCCCGCTGCCAGAGCCTTTCCCTGCAGCAGGAAGCTGCTGGAACATGTCTGTGGCAACAGGGAAAGGCTCTGCCAAGAGGGAGGCTCCACTGACAGAGCCTTTCCCCACTGCCTTCCCCCTGCCAGAGCCTTTCACTGATGCATGTAGCTACATGCACCCTACATGCCACCATCAGTGTTGTGCAGTGTAGATGTACTTTTAGTCTTCAAAATCCTTTATGGTCTTGATCTTTCCCCTGCCCCATCTCTCTGACTTATTTTTGATTTATTCTCCAGCCTTTCCCTATGCTCCTCAAATTCCATCTTTTTTGTGTTCCTCCTCCTTCTCTCTCCATAATGAAGAGCAGATCCTTCTTCTAGTCTGCTTCAATATCTGGAACAGCCTTTCTGCCCCTAATGATCTCAAGATCTATTTTCTTCTACCCTACCTACAGTATGACATACTGACTGCTGTTAAAAGAGCAATTACTGAACCTTTTAGTTTCTACATAGTCCACAGTTCTTCCCTGAAATGTGTATTTCTGTTCATCCTTATCCTGATGTATCCACACCTATCACCTGCGTGTACACGGTGTATTGTACTTCATGTTTTGACAGTGATTTTCTGCAAATAATTATTTGTATGAACGGCTCCACAAAACATATTAATGGTATTTTATTGCAAAAATGTAATTCAAGCTGGTGTTTTATGAGGATAAGTTATAACATTTAGAGGGAAATCCAGAAATGTGTATATATGCACAAATACACAGTTGCAGATTTTGTGAGATAGACGTCACTACATATCTGATTTCAGATGAGAAATGAGATAAAAGGGTGAAGTTCTGCCCTCATATTCCCTAGATATTTATTGTGTATCATTTGAAATCTAGATTTAAATTTTCACACACATCCAATCTGAAATTTAGCAGCTTTATATTAGCTTCATTTGTTCTAATTGTAAAAGGTCTTTGAGGTTTGTAACTGATCAAATACTGAATACACGGAATTTAGATTACAATAGCTTCATTTTCATACAACATTTTGGGGTGAGTGGGATATTTTCTGTTTATTTTGAAAGAGTTTCTGAAGAATGCAAATTCAAATGTATAAAGTGCTGTGTACATATTTTGAAGGGATAAAATTTACCAAGAGCAAAGAGTGCTCTTGCATTATGTACTCAATGCTTTATTTTATTTGGACTTACATCATGTAATCATCAATCCACAGATAACATGGACAAGGTAATAGATCTAAGATTTCCTATTGTTATTAATACAATTTAATTTCAAATTAACACAGTTATTTGAAACAGGTTGGACAAGTACAGAATTTGTACTTGACCAGGAGACCAGTCCTACATCTGGAATTAAGTATAGTAAGAATAATGTATCCTATCTCAATTGCTTTTCTAAATTACTTCTTATTTAATTTTATTACTTGAGGAATGGATTTTAAATATCCAGGTTCTGCAGATATTTTTTTTTTTGTTACCATAAGAGAATATGTGTAAATGTTGTGTAAAATGTTGTGTGAATTTATAATTATTTTCACTAGGAGGCAAATGGACACCATCAAATATGCTTTCTTGTCCTTTAAGCCTAAATAATATTAATTCTTTATTTTTCACAAGCAAAAATCTTTAGTATTTGTATAAATAAGACAGGTGTTTTAAAAAAACTCTTCTGAACTTTGTGGCTGTTTTTTGCCATTGTTTTCATTCCACCACATGTTGTCCCAAAATTGGGTTATTTTTAATTGTTTAAGATTCAGTATTAGAGTTAGGTACTTTATGTTATGGTACTGAACAGTACTTTGTTATGTTGTTTCTTTTATGCTTATTTAAATTGCTCTTTAAATTGAAACCAGTCAATTTTATATCTAAAAACATGCTTTGCTATTCTTTGTTTCAGTATGAATACAAGAAACTGTTTGAGAAAAGCAAGGGGCACTATCATTTTGCCCTGGATACAACTGAACAGATGCATCACAAAGAAAATGCTGTGCTCCAAAGTCAGGTATACACAAATTGTAAATAAACCTTATGAAGATACAAAAAACAGCTTTCTTACAGTTACTAAATCATGCACAAATCCCATGACAAATTACAATGATGTGAAATGCATATAAAGTGACTAGGGTTGCAAGTGGGAGCAGCTGAGTGCCTACATGTTGAATGTTGCAGGAGTGAGGCCTAATGCCACACGTCGACAGGGAAGAGGGTTTTTAAAACTTTTCTTAAATTCAGACACTGCTGCATTGTTAAAAAAGATCATGAAATTAAAATATCACCCACCTTGAATGTAACATTTTGGTCCTTAACTCTTTCAGTTTCACAGCAGATAAAACCTTCAGTGTCTAGCTTTGTGATGTTTTCCATATCTTTGTCTGATTAGGATGAATAACATAAATGCATGTGGCCATACATGAGCCTTGTCGATAAATCTGAATTGTACTTTTAATTGATGAGAATGAATGAATTTACAAGGCTCATCAAAACTTCAGGATCCCAAGCCGAAAGATGTCTGCTTCCTTGCTGCACAAGTTATAATCAAAAAGCATATTACAATGTCCTCAGAGTTATGTCCATCAATATTTTTATAACAAGTTTTAGGGCCAAATTCAGGTTGTCTATACTGCCTAAGCATATACAAGAAAAGAGGGAGCTGAGGGTAGACATGGAATAGAATGTAAGACCAACAGCAGGTCTCTTTGAAGCAAAGGGTTAACTCTCGCTTCCTTCCCTTTCCTCTTGTGCAGGTTTCAGGAGAGGGTCTTTAAGAATAGTAGCTGGGGAGCCACAGAAGAAAGTGCTTGTTGAAAGTCAGGTCTCCACACCAGGTTCTGAGGGGCTGGTTGAACCCTAGGCTTGCATGAGCTTTTTGGTTACACCTAATTTGGCTTATGGCAATGTGTTTTGATTTATGGTTTTATATATGCTCAAAAGGTTATTTTTGCTGAGTAAACAGGATACAGTTCATGTCTCTCATCCCTGGTGTCCTCTAAATCCACTGGTCCTGAGCTCTAGAGCATTGTGGCAAGGGCATATGTTACAGCAGAAAACTTTCCCTGGTTTGGATGCCCCACTACACCCACAGAAAGCTTGGCAAAAACATCCAAGTCAATAGCTCTGAGAGGGGGTTTGGCTAGGACAGAATTTTCTTACTCCATCCCAATCAAACAATCATCACATTTTGTCATCTACTATAGTTGTGGAGAATATTTATTTATTTTATTTTCTTAGGTTAAGTACAAAGAGGATTATGAAAAATCAAAAGGCAGGTCAATGATGGAGTTCATGGATACGCCAATTTATCAAGTTTCAAAAGAAGTTCAAAAGATTCAAAGTGAGGTTGGTGCAATACATGTTTGATTTGCATAATAGGTCATAAGAAGTAGAAAGGGATCAAAACCTGAACTGTGAATCATGACCCCTTTATCTGTGGGTGGTTTGGATTCTAATTCGCAGATGCAAACCCATGCCTACGATTTAGGTTTCAGGTTGGTTCCATAAGTGGAAGAGACTTATTTTCTGGTTACAGTTTAGATTGAAACAAAATCTTACAGGAACATCTTGTAGGATTGTAATTGAACTTTGAAACATAGCCTTTGTTTGGTCTTGAAACCCAAATCCTGAACCTAATCCACATCTGAACATCACCTCCCCAGCCTATCTTTAATTATATCCAGTGCTGATGGAATTGTTATAACAGCCTTAGAATGTCATCTGTAATATGTGGCAAGCTAGAAATATTGAGATTAAAACTGGGCAGAGCCTATACTAGGTCAGTGGGACCCTAGGTCTATTTACTTTTTTCTCTCCTTCCTGTCTGAAACAGAAACCCGAGTCTTTCATCTTTTTCCTCTCTACTCCTCACCTGGATAACCACTTCATTTAATTTCCCTCCTTCTCTGCTCTGTATGTAGTGAGTGTGTGGTTTATCTGTCAGTATATAGAGTGTGGGTGGGAATACTAATGGTCTGTACTCATACTGGAAAAGTATATGAGGAAAGGTGGGCAGGGTAAGTGTGTTTCTGGTTTATAAATCCAGGGTGGGTAGAAGGAAGGTTGGTGTTTGGATTTCAAATGCAAATTTCCTGGCTTTCCTGTTTTATTAATGTAGTTTTAAAGAAAAATATACTATTTTGATACTTTCTTAACAGATTACTTTGCCCACATACATCTCCTCTGCTCTGTCCTACCTGCTTCCAAAACTCTGCTCTACAGTTTATCCAAAATGCTGCTGAAAATTCTCTTTTCCCCCATTGCTTTGGCCATGTTACTTCCCTAGTCAAATCCTTCACTAGCTTTTACTCTGCATCAGGTTCTTGGTCCTTGTCCTCATGTTTAAGAGTCCTGCACAGTTTCAGTCCTGTTTACCTTTCTGGTCTCATTAGCTCCAACTTCCCTCCTGCCTGGACACCTCTCATTGGAGGCATTCGCTCACATTTTTCTTCATACCTTCTTCCATCGTGTCCAGGTGACTCTTTCCTGTTCCTTGTTCACCAATCAAAACCCCCTTACCATAGTCCAATTCTTTCTCAAAGTGCATTTCTTCCATTAAGCCATTCAGTGCTGACCCAACTAGTAATAGATGTATAAATAATCGTTGTTGTTTAAAAACCCTCTGACCCTAATACAGTCCACTTAGCTTGACCACTAACTTAGTGTCTTATTTATATCTGAATTTGCAGTTTGTGTCTAATTTAGAATGTACTTCCAGCAATATGTCTGTATATGCATGTGCATATAAGAGCATGCATCAGTAACTGTTGTTCTGTTTCAACAGAAAGCATATCGCAAAGATTTTGAAGAAGGGCTTAAAGGAAAGGCATCGCTGGATTTAGACAAGACCCCAGAATTCTTGCATGTACAACATGTCACCAAACTTTTGAAAGGGGTAAAGCAGGGTTTTTTTGTTTGTTTCTTTGTTATCCTATAAATGGTCGATAAACAGACTAGCTACAAGCTAATGGGTCATGAACCATTTATGTTAATATTTAGCTGGATAAGAATGTGACTTCATGGATAGAAATCCAGAATCTCAGTGCATCATTGAATTATTAGAACTGCCACCTCCCAACATACTTCAGTTATGTATTCCACATGATTTTATATCTGACCAATTCAGATTATTGCAACATGTAATTATTATATATTCGAGATAGTGCTCTCAACAGTATCAATACTTTCTAAAGAATCCTGTATGAACATGAAAATTCTAGCATATCCAAGCCAAGAAACTATGTGTTAAATGTAAGCGAGGTTTGAATGAGCTCTCCCCCTGACATCTAGATGAGTTGGGGGAAAAGACTTTGGGAGCAGACCCTGTTTGCATAGACATACCTACTCTGCCTAGGTGCCAAGCAGATGGGGTTGCTTTGTCAAAATGATACATTCTGGCTGGCTTTGGGTTACAAATCACCCTAGAATTTGAATGCAGGGGTAATGAAATGTTGTTATAATTATTGTACAAGTAAAGGGCAGCAGACCTGTGCTTGGTGTGCCTTAAACTGAACCTCACTTGCTAAGTAGGGTGTAAGGATACCATATACCATTGAGGATGAGAATGGGTGAGAACAGAAGTTTCTGCCTGGTGGTGTGGACTTTGCATAAAGAGTCCTAGACACCATTTCACCTGCCCCTCTGTAGCATTTGAAGACAGAGCTGATTAAACTCAATTGAGCGTCCCTGTGTCTGGTTGGTGATTCCTGATATCACTACTGAGCAGGTCTGGGGCTACGCCTTAGATACTGTGTGGGGACAGTGTTGCAGAGAAAAACTACACAGAAACTGCACTGGCAGTGAGGTTCCCCACTACCTCCTGAAATCACCGAGAGCTGGGTTAAGTGGTGGACCCTTAGGCCTGGTCTACACTGGGGGGGGGGGATCAATCTAAGATACGCAACTTCAGCTACGAGAATAGCGTAGCTGAAGTCGACATATCTTAGATCGACTTAGAATCACTTACTTTGCATCCTCGCGGCGCAGGATCGACGGCCGCCGCTCCCCCGTCAACTCCGCTTCCGCCTCTCGCCGTGGTGGAGTTCCAGAGTTGACGGCAGAGCGATCGGGGATCGATCACTACCTGCCGATCCGGCAGGTAGTGTAGACGTACCCTCAGAACGTGACGTGACGTCGCAGAGAATGGCAGCAGAGAGACAGTGGTCAGGGGTGGAAGAGAGACAGTGGCAGCTGTGAGCCAGTTGCAGAGGGGGGAAGCATCAGAAGCATTGCTTAACACACACACCCCGCCCAAGGGTGGGAGGTGAACCCCTGAGAATGCACCCCTGGACTCTGGGTCTTCACTAACCAAGGACACCCAACTGAGTGGGCAGCAGAGGGAGGGCGTGGTGTGTTAAGGCACATCAATTTGTTGGACTTTCACACCTCAAGGTGAGAAACTGAGGCAAAAGACACTGCCCAGTGCACTGTGTGGTGGGTGTTTGTCTATGGTCACATAGTTTTGAATTGTGGTTGTGATGTTTTCTCAAATTAATATTGGGTCCCTTTACCCTTTTAATACAAGTTTTATTTTGTTGTACACAGACTCAGTGCTTGCGAGTGGGGAAGTATTGCCTCTTAGAGGTGCCCAGGGGCAATGTTTAGTTTTCCCAGATTACTGGGTGGGGGGTCAGGCCAGTTCTATTTTGTATTGTTAAGAGGAACCCCCTAGATATTAAACCCAGCCTTTGTTGTTCCCAACTCCTCCTGACAAAAGGGTTACCTAAATGCATTCTTCGTGAAGGCTCCAGGTCTCTGGAACTTGCTCCCCCCTATGGTCTGAAATAGCCCAAATCTGGTGACCTTCTGGGCATGCTACGATAAAAGTCTGTTTGATAGGATTTTGGAAAGGGCTGAAGATACACTTCTCAGAATGATGAAGGGGTGGAAAGGAGTGTTTGGGTGGCTGGCAGAATTCCCTTTTGAATAATTGTTTTAATGCTGTTGAAGTTCTGCTCCAGTTTTAATTATTCATTAGGGTACCAAGAGCTTTGTATAGCTGACTTTTTAATATTACTTAAATCAAAATAATTGTTACATCCAACACATATGAAGCAGCGAAGTAAAGAAAATGAAAATCCATAAAATATAGCTCTGACCATAAATGACATGGTCTGCTTTATGCATTTCTTGTAAGAAGTTGCCCAACCATTTTCCTTATCACAGCTGTTGCTTTAATATTTGACTGACTTTCTTCATGTGCCGTTTCTGAAAGATGAATATGAAATAGTAAATTAAATCTTCACTCTCAAATAGGAGATTTCTTCTGATATGTTGTAGAAATAAGGGTTTAGGATACCTCTAAAATGAATTTCTGTGTGGATGCTGTAACTTTTTTTTCACTGCTCAAAATCCTCCTACCAATAGTCCCTTTCCTTGTACTATTAGACAGCTTTGTTTTCATATCAGGACAGAGTATTAATTTGGATAAATTCCATATATTGAACATATTCATTTGACCAGATTCAGCAGTATATCAGTATTTTTAATTTCATTTCATGCGTATTTAGGAATAAAAAATGTCAAATCTGTCCAATATCATCTACATATATTTGAATTATAACATAAAAGTGTTTAGATTTGTCATATTAAGAATTAACATTTCTACCCTGTCCATTTAAGCAGAATTGAAGATGCCAAAATTTAAAACATTTTCACCCTTCTACTTTTGAAGGGTTCCTGCTTTGATTTTTTTTAAATAACTGAATAAGTGCATCCCAGATTTTCTCTGGGAAAAGAGACAGTCCTATTTACTTACACATTTTCTTAAGAAATCCTGGTCTAAGATGGTGTGGTGTTGTCAGATAATATTCCTTTACAAACAATTCATCCTCTGGTAAAATGATTTCCTCCCAACAGGTCGAATGCTACTTGAGCTTGATTCAAGATACAGCTTCCTTTGGCAACACCATTTTGTGCACTTAAGACACTCCCATGCTTATTATGTCGGCCTACTCCCCACGGAAATGTCAGTTTGCATTTTTCCTTAATGGAGTGCATTAAATGATTTCCTCTCTCTCACCTTTTAAACTCACCCCTCACCACCAGAGAAATAATCCTTTGTTTGTCAAAGGGAAGGAGAATATGAGCATTAAAGCAACATTTAGGCACAAGTTTAGACTGTTGAGTTCCAGATAATGTTATTCCCACATTATCAAAATTCTATTCCAAAAAATAAAAAATCAGATAAGCCAAATTATTAACATTTGTTTGTCAAGTTGTACGTTCGGGGATATATTGCTTAGTTGTTATGTAAAGGTTCTTCTTATACTTTAAGGAAACACCATGGTTTAGGAAAGTAAGAGAAATCAAAGTTATTTCATTTCTTAAATAGGCAATAAATTCCTCATTCATTTCAGAATACTTCATGTCTTAAAAAGGCAATAAAACAATGTGTCTGCTCAGTTGCAATCTCTTCTGTTGGTGTCTCCTTGTGGAGAGCACTCAGCAGAGATTACATCTATTATTACAATGAGACCCGCTTTCTGTAGAAACACAACTTCTTTGGGAGAGAGAGAGAGAGAGAATTTAATTATTCCCCATATTAATGGGAGGAACTTCCTGATTATCATAGATGATCCTGATAATTTATTGATGTTAAAGGGAAGCTTCTTTAATGCTGGGTGTATCCTCTTTTGTTTGCCTTAAATAAAGGGCTTATAAAAGGACAAAGCATTTTGCTAAATTCTGTGAAATTCAGTAAATAAAAGAAAGCTTTAATTCATTTACTTAAGAAGCCAGCTGAAAAATATTTGCTTAAAATCTCAGTATGTCTTTTAACCCACTCACTCTTTTTAAAAGGGAGTTCAGAGAGCGTAAGTAAAAACCTTAAGTTTGGATTAAAGCATCTCTTTGCTGCCTGTCATCAGTTCACATCGCTCATCTGGGAATACAGGAGAGGACGGAGAACCAGCTGGCCACAGCAGCCTCCACTGTGCTTTTAATTTTACATAGAGCACTTGGATACTATGGCAATAGTAGCTGCTAAATGCTGATAGATACTATCTCAGTGCAGTGTCTGAGTGAAATTGAAGTCAGATGGTGGGAGTATTGTGGAACATAATTTACCAAATAGGCAGGTTACCAGCTCTTACTATCGTTATTTAGGGCATCTATCCTAATTGTGATGCCATTAGTAGAATGGGGCTGAAAATGTAGTTTGCTAGCCACCAATCTATCAAAGCTGCCATCCACAGGAAAGCCCACAAAGCGAAGGTTATTGCAATTAATACATACGAAGATCTACAATCCAAGGCCCTTATACAGATGAGATAGTACTGTACGGGGTGGAATGTTTTTCAAGAGCACACAGCAAAATAAAAGGCTAAATTTAAAACCTTTTCACTTTTGGTGCAACATACCTTTTGATTTGATAATTTCCAATTCTGTTTTAACTATGATAAATGTACTTCAGCTAATTCATATTTCATAGAAAATTTCAAAGAAAGGCTTCAAATACTTATTAAGAGGCATATCTTTTCAAGATCTTGCACACAATTAAAGTGGAGATTTTTTTTTTAAATCCTTAGAAAGAGTATAGAAAAGATTTGGAAGAAGGGATGAAAGGAAAAGGACTGACAGTGTTTGAAGATACTCCGGATTCGATTAGAGTGAAAAATGCAGCCCAGATACTGAATGAGGTATGTTTTGCTGGTGAAGGTTGTTAATGTAATGGAAAGTTCAGTCTTTACAGTGCACCCTCTGGAAAATATTCTATGTTTTTGCATAATTTAAATGGAAATACTGTATGTTTTGAAACTGGTGGAACCTATATTTTGCAGAAAGAATATAGAAAAGATCTGGAAAATGAAATAAAGGGGAAAGGAATGATACTGATTCCAGATATTCCTGACATTCGGAGAGCAAAAAGAGCATCTGAAATTGTTAGCGAGGTCAGTGGATAAAGCATTTTAAAATATTGGGGTTTTTCTCAGTTTATTGGTTGCTTCAGTTAGTGAAAACTAGTCCGCTCTATTGAAAAGAAAGCTGAATATGGTTTAATGGGCTTTTAAAGAAACATTTGCTGAAGATTTTTTTTAAAAACTTTTATATTAAACATTTTAGTTTTTGGAACTGGATATTGGTGCGTATTGGCAAACATCTTGCAACTTACATTTATATAAATGATTAAATATATATTTGTGAAAGCTACTTCCCAAATGCAAAGCTGTTGCTGAAGGACCATTGTTGCTTGGACCTTAAGCCTGCAATTTATTCTGTGCTCATGGATGGGCGCAGGGGTCCGCCTGCACAGAACATGTTTCAGGATCTGGGCCTTAGTGCTTATAGTGCTGGCCCAAGTTCACTAACACCAAATCCAGGGCTTACCACCAGATCATGTAAACTTAAATCCACTTGAAGCCTTGCTTCTGTCGATGGCCTTCTGGGAAATGGAACATTTATTGTGACCAGAGTGAGTGTAGATGCATAGGGCCTGCCCTGCTTGCTTCAAGTTAATGAGGATACACATATCACCCAGTACTGTCCTTCTCTCAATCTTTTAAAAAGAAGAAGCCAGGAAGAAACCTCTCCAGTCCATCCTCAACAGGAGAGGAAAAGCAGTCTTAACCCTTTTCACAGGTTATCTTGTCCTTTGTGAAAAAAGCGTGGGGTGAGAAGTGGGGTATGTTACCACTAGGCTGATCAATTTCTTCCACTCAAAAAGAGATCAAGAAGCGAAAGCCTTTTAGCCCAGGCTCTTGGTGCCCTACAATGTAAAAGATGAACCCTTTTTAATTAATAGGAGGGTATAGTCAATGTTCATTGAGCCATATAACTTGGGCAAGAAAAGAAAGAAAATGTATTTATTTTTGATCTGATTGTTTTCAGTAGGTGGAAGAACACCAAAACAGAAAGGAGTGCTCAGTATCGAATAGCTAAGAGCATAACTTATTTGCTTCTTTTATCAAACAGTAGAACTAAAACCAGCATATGTAGTGTCTCAATATTTTAATTCCATTTGCTTATGAATGAGGGATGTATATTCTTTGGGTGTGATGAAGATGAAATAGTCATTGCCATTCATGATTACCAGATAGTTCTAATTTATAGAACTGAAAAACCAAAGATCATGTATATAAGTATTGCCATTTGTCTAATGAGTGTGGTTCAGCAAAGACCTCATATCAAATTAGTAAATTACAACTTTTTTGCTACAAGAGCTCACTGGAAACACCTTTGTACCTCATTAGATTTCTACCATAGACCTTTCATAAATAAATTATTTTCTTAAAGGCAGATTATGCTTGTATTGGGAAGACACCATACATAGCTTTTTACATTACATTCCACAGAGTTTTTAAAAATTCTTTGGAAGATAGTCACTACTATTTATATGGCCTGATTTTCAGACCATATTTTTGTGGCTGCAGTTTTGAACTTGTTGTGAAATAGCTCCCGAAGTTTTGCTCCTACACTTTGGTTTCCTGGCAGTTCGTTTCAGGTGTAAGGTTATGTCCACAAAAAAGGAGCTCTAGTTTGAAAATCTGGCCCATAAATATGTGGTTATAGTACATCTGATTATTTGAAACTGTATCTTCACAGAAAGAATACAAGAAAGACCTGGAGACTGAAATTAAAGGGAGGGGCATGCAAGTGGGCACAGACACCCCTGAGATACAACGGGCCACGAAAGCTTCTGAAATTGCAAGCCAGGTTAGTACAGTATTTGGTGGAAGCTTTTAATTCAACAGAATATAATAAGCTACCTTTATTAAGAGTTCTGCTTTGTGACAAATCAGCACAGTAATGAGTCAAATGTGTTAGGTTTCACAAAATTCATGGTCATGAGCTGATTAGAGTTTGGTGTGACACATTCCAACTCCTGGGAAAAGGTGAAAGTTGCATTACTTACTAACATCATCAGCACCATGATCAGGAGCTGCACCTGCTATCTTGACTAGCTTTTGGGCCTTAAAATAGGGTGCTGCTTGTTTGGCTAGGACTAGATGATAAATGGATGCAGAGATAGGGAAAATGCTTAAGGCCCTGCAGCCTTGATCTTGCACAGTCAGAGGAAGTGATTCATATCTACACAAGCCTCCAGTCAGGACTGTGAAAATGGAAGAGAGAGACTGAGATAAAAGACTGCATGAAATTTTAGATAACGGTATTCTTAAAAGGATGTTTTAAGCTGGCAACAAGTGGAGTATAGATATACTGTAGGTAGACCCCACAGAGCTAATGCTATTAATATAAAAGCCATTTGGTATTATAAGGATTCTATTCAATGAAGGCACACAGATGAAAGCAGGATCCATATAAAGCTTTGGCTCTTGTACATCTGAGTATTGCCAATCCTATTCTTCACAGAAAGAATACAAGAAAGACCTAGAGACTGAAATTAAAGGGAAGGGGATGCAAGTGGGCACAGATACCCCTGAAATACAACGAGCCCAGAAAGCTTCTAAAATTGCAAGCCAGGTGGGTACAGAATGAAACATGTACATTATATTTAAAGTAAAATACAATAAGACTTTTAAATATATGTAACTTTAGCGCCCTCGTGGGCAAGATGGAGTCTGCTCTGCAGGCAGCTCTGGCCAAGAGAAGGCGCACACAGGAATGCAGCAGGGAAAGTCCCTTCCACCCCAGGGGCACCTGTTCCAAACCCCCTAGAGTGAACACACACACACCAGAAAAGTACAATGAATATAGGAAAGGGAAATATTTATTTACAGAGGGATAAAAGGAGGAAAACAACAGGGGGAAATATAGGGGGAGCGGTAAAACAGGGTTGCATTCAACTCAAGGCCCCACAGGGCCCGTGGTACCACAGTCTGAAAGGAGCAGACACCCAGCAATGTGTCTGCACACAGAGTTCAGGAGTCCTGGGCAAAGTTCCAGTCCAGTGGTGAGTTGTGGGTGCTCCTGGTCGTTGTCAGCGCCAGTAAACTTTCCCCAACAAACCCCTCTGGTGCCCTCTTCTGCCGCTCTCTGCAAAGCCACACAGAGCAACAACCTTCCCGCTTAACTAGCTAACAGCCTCCCTCCTTATTCCCAATGCAAAGTCACAGGCCCCAGTACTCACGGCCCCATGCAGCTCTGGTTTGTCCTTCTCAGGTGATTCCTCCCTGTCACAGTGCTCCTCCTGGCTCCTATCCTGGGGTGTCCCCAGTTGGCCGCTCTGTCCCTCCCAGGCTTCAGGCAGGTTCTTGGCTCCTTCTCTCCATGAGGGCCAGCTTGCTGCAGCCCTTCTGTCTGGAGCTCCAGACACACACAAGTCATTCTCCCCTCTCTCTGCTGCTCCCCATCCTCAAACAGCACTTCCTCCTTCTGGAACAATCAGCATTTCCCCTCGCAGGAAAAAAATTTAAAGGGGCCATGCTCTCTAAACCCCAATGGGTTTAGAGAGCATATATATATAAAGTCATGTTGAAAGTTGACTGAACTAAGCATAGCTTGCAAAAAAACTAGATTGTACAGCTACCGCCCATTGTTTGGAATCCAATGAGTGTTACAAGAATAGCTCTGAAAATAGCACACAAATTACAGGTACAACAGCACCTACACTAAATGTTAGGATTATTGTAGATTTTAGGATTATTGAAGTTATGGCTTTTGCAGAAAGAATACAAGAAAGATCTGGAGACTGAAATTAAAGGGAAGGGGATGCAAGTGGGCACAGATACTCCTGAGATACGAAGAGCCAAAAGAGCTTCTGAAATTGCAAGCCAGGTGAGTACAGAATGAAGTTTAAGTAAGTGTTTTCATGTCTCACAAGAGTGTGCCCTAGGCACACATTGTGCAGTGCATGCCGCATTACCTCTTATTAATTAGAAGAATCCATACTGATATTAAATATATTTACATGTGGAAGCCACATGTGGAACTAAAGTTTTTGGGCCTGATTTTCATTTACACTAAGGGCTTGTCTAAACTTAAAACACTGCAGCTGCATGTTTCAGTGAAGACATTAGCAATGCCAATGGGAGGGGTTCTCCCATCAGTGTAGGTACTCCACCCCTCTGAGAGGTGGTAGCTAGGTCAACAGGAAAATTCTCCCATCCATCTAGAGCTGTCTACACTGGGGGTTAGGTTGGTTTAACTGCGTTGATTAGAGATGTGGATTTTTCACACCCCTTAAGCGACATAGTTATACCAACCTAATTTCCTAGAGTGGACTAGGCCTAAGGTCCCTTTACACCACTCTGGCAGTGTAAAGGGGCTGTTAATTGGGACTAAATCGTTTACAACTATTTTAACGCGCTTTTACATTATCAGAGTGAATACACATTTTGGATGTTCTAGCCGTAAGCAGAGATGACATGACCATGGTAAAATGGTGTTTTTCAGAAAATGTACAAAGATGAAGCAGGGAAGATGCTCTGTAACTACTGTACCATACCAGATACTCCAGAAATTGAGAGGATTAAGAATACTCAGAAAAACATCAGTTCAGTGAGTAGCAGCAGTTCTGCTTTTAGAAGTGATTTTTCACATATGTTCAGTGTGAAATGAGCTCTCTTGTGTCCTGGCAT
Organism: Emys orbicularis; assembly: GCF_028017835.1. NCBI lineage: Eukaryota > Metazoa > Chordata > Testudines > Emydidae > Emys > Emys orbicularis. Next base: position 261,002,985 of record NC_088684.1, on the reverse strand, counting down.
AAAATGGGAATGTTCAAGTAATTGTCCTTCAACCATATGCATAGTTTTGCAATGGCAAAGACCATATCCCTATTTCTTTTAGAAAGAACACCTGTCTTTGCTAGACTTGACACTAATATTTTGAATTACTAAATCATGATGCTACCCTCACCAAGACTCAATTATTTTTAACCGAAGAATTTTTTTTATCAACCCCTGAAGATAGCTTTATTACAAACTGTGTATTAAAAGGAGAAGAAACCTGGAGTGGCACCATTGTAAGTATAAGTTTTGTCATATGGTTATGGTCTAAAACTAGAAGAAAGCCTGTTACAAAATACATTTGACTTAAAAATATTAGTTCAACGGTTTTATGTTACATTGGACAAGAGAGAGATTTTTTACTTTATGCTAGATCCAAGTTTTAGTTTACCGCTAAATAAAAATCATCATGGCTCAGATTCCTAAAATTTCCCACTTTGTTGCCTATGTATTCAGTCCTCTTCACTTTTGTATGTTCATTAGTTCTGCTGTATGTAATGCTCACTATACTTCTAATCTAATAGTTGTTTCCCAAAAGAGAAAATGAATACAGGGAATTTAGTTTATGTAACCAAAGACTGTCCAGTTACTTATTATTCCGGCTGACTCTTTGTAAAGGTCAGTAGGATAACTGCTGGCTAATGTACTAATTTCCCAATCATTAGCTCAGAAAGAGCCAGTTGTCTAGAGGTAAAGGAATTCTATTAAAGCTGGTATTGTAAATTAACCTATGTTGTATTGCAACAAAATTTCAACATGTAAACAATGTTGCTTGAAATTTTTACCACTATCTGACCAGAGAGGTGACATTCCTGAGTATTGCACATCATTTTAGCTACTCAACTACATTTCACTTCAAAAACAGGCTTGCTGCTAAATCTTTGTTCAGTTTAGCTATATCACCCTCAACATTGCAGCATCAGAAGCGGAAGCAGGGGCCTCCAGGGAAAGGAGAGAAGAGAGGCCTCTGAGATAGGTTTGGGCAGTGGAGGCTCGTGGAGCATCTTCCTGCCATCACCACGACTCCAAGCGACTGCGGTTGGGAATAGTCTCTTCTCCTTTCAGAGAAGGGATTTTGAAGCACTGAACCTACTGGTTTCTGATACTATTTGCTGATGGGCCCAGCTGCCTCAGTTCTTGGCTTGCCATATTTGCTCCTTCCTGCTGTTTGTTGCCTCGTGTTTGAACACTGCTGTGCAATGTATTATGGAGGCATGTTTTACGCTATGTCTCATGTTACAGTAACACAGTAATGTGCTAAATTCAAACACAAAAGGTAAAAAAGGGCAACCTGAGCTAGGCCCTCCCTGAATCCCATCTCCTGGCCCCACTCTTCCCCAGCAGTTGTCGGCGGGAAGAGGGCAGCAGATGGATCTGTGGGTCTAAATTCTATTGGGATTTGAGCCCCCTGCCAGTTGGGACTCAGAGCCATACAATCAATCTGCCACTGCTTGGAGGAGTTTTGGCAAGCCTCAAAGTCCTGGAGCCTCCTAGGAAATTCCAGTAACTCTGTAAGGGCCAGCATGAGCCTGCAACACTGTGGCTTTTTAAAAAAATGCCCCCTTATATTTAGCTAATTCTTTAACAAAAGCATATACCTTTATTTCTGAGATAAAAGTTCTGAACTCTGTCTCTTAACTGCACCCTCTCTCTGTGAAACCAGCCCATAATTGGGAACGATATGTTAATATACTATTGGCTCGTTCTCTTTACCTTCTGACCTTTTAGTTTCCTGTGCAGCTTAGGTTAATAAAGGTAAGTTATTAAGCAATCTAGTGCTAAATAACTAGGGATGGTACTAGCGGCAACCACAGTAAAGAAAAATTGGGACATTCTTTGATCCTCCTTTTATTTATATTTCTCAATAGTTTGGCAGTGTCTCACACCTGGACTTTGTCAGGGTTAAAGAGACGGAGTTCCTTCTCTGGCTAAAGAGGACAAAACAAACAGCTAGCTTTGCAGATAGAATCAGTGCTTCTTTTTGTTTGCCAGCTGGAAGTGCTTTCTTAGCACAACTGGCTCCAAATGATATGTCAGATCATTCACAGTAGGATCTTAACTGCACAGTCATCTCTTTCATAGTAAAATTCATGTTCCAATATGTTTTATACCTCGTGATCGAGGAAGAAACAACATATTTTGGTTTAATGAGTACTGTATGTAAATCTCTTTACCTCCTTTTAACAAGTTTGTGCATTTTAACAATTTTAAAGAACTTACTCATGAGCTGTCTCTCTTTTCACATGGTAAAATTCTACATAGCTGAAGATTTTATTACATTAAAAATCAGATATGTGCATGTTTCACCCTCATCTGAAATACTGGGTAATACTGTTCACCCCACCCCAAAAGGCCATTGCCAAATTAAGAGTTCAGAGGAGTGAAGCAAGAAAGATTTAGTGCATGGACAAACTGTCCTATGAAGATAGATTGAAAAGATTGAGGATTGTTTGCCATAGAGAGGAGGTGAGTAAGAGGGGACATTATAAAAGTAAACAGAAGGTAGACTGGAATCTTTTGATCTCCTCGTCTCATAAGACAAAAACAAGGTGACAGCTAATGATATTGAAAGATGGTAAATTCAAAATTCTAGCATAAATAAAGGAATGCTTTTCACAAAATGTGTAATTACACTGTGGAACTCATTGCCACAGAATGTCTTTGAGACCCAGAATTTAGCAATATGGATGACAAGAATATCCAGAGTTGTTATAATTAATACTAAAAAAAAAAAAAGGTTTTGAAAGGATATAAAAGCCTCATGCTTCAGAGTTTAAACCCATCCCTAATTATTAGGGTCTAGAATAAGACTTTCATGAGGACAGATTATTCCTTGTCTGACTACTGTGGGGTTTCTTGCACCTTACTTTCAAGCATCTGGTGCTAGAGATAGGTTACTAAACCAAGGGCCTTATCCAGTCTGATTGTTCCCATGTTCCTAAAGAGAGAGAAACGTTGTGTGTGGGTTTTGCACTTATGCTTCATTATTTATATTTACTGAGGAAAACCAGAAAGCTCAGTAAGTCTTGGTTTAGGAAAGACAGAAATACTAAATGTTAAAGCTTTATTCTGTGAAGTCATGAGTCAAACTTGGTTTTATACTACCAGCCTAATAATACTACATTGAATGGCAACATTGGCGACACCTATTACTCAAATTCCAGACATTTTTCTTTCAAATGAAATTTACCTGAAAATTGTGCAATCTGCAGTGGTACATGAGGCTTATTTAAAGTATGGCAGCTCTTGGCATTTGTTGAATACTGTCTCCTTCAATACCTTGAGTTATTGATTGTATTTATGCATTGTGTTTTGACCCCTATTAAAACCATTGGAATAAAGACAGGTAGTATAAAAATAGAATGGTATTTTTACAGATAAAAGCTTTGTTTTCAGTTGTAATATGTAGTCCTGTGGCTAGAAGATCTTGGATTCTAGCTCTGACTCAGCTTGCCATTTAATCAACCTATACCTCAATATTACAGTTTGTAAATGAATAATAATATTTGTCCACCTTTTTAGACTACTTTGTGATCTAGGGATGAAAAAGGCAACATAAAGTCACGATCTTGAAAATGCTTATTTTTGTGAGTCTTTCCATTGCTTTCAGTGAGATTACTTAAACTTAATGTTACATGTGTAAGCATGTGCAGGTTCTGGTCTAAAATCTATTATTATTTAAAGTTAAAATTATCAATAGAAAATCTGTAAGAAATTGAGATCAAAAGGATGATGATGATAGATTACCTGGCTTACCTGTGGATATTAAAAAGTACAGAAAGATAGCTGACCTTTTATTAATGTTAGTGATAATTGAGCTGATTTTTGAAAAATTTAAATATTTGCTTTTCTTGAGTTATAGTCAGACAAGGTTAGAACTTGGAAAATTGCCTAGGTCTTTTTTATGAGAACTGATGCTTGCATGCCTAAGTGGCTCATAATTATTTTTTTCTTTTTGTATATGAAGGTGTTTTATAAGAAGGGAGTAGGCTCTGGCACAGCAGTCAAAGAGACTCCTGAGATTGAACGAGTAAAGAAAAATCAGCAGAATATTAGTTCAGTAAGTGTTAGCAACATTAATTGTCCTTCCCCAGAGAAAAGAGTGGTCAGTTTTTTTTCATTTTATTATAAATATTACCTTTTCCTATCCTTCACCTTATTCAAATGCTACTCCATCAGATTTCCAAGGTTTAATGCGCTACATTAACATGGTATTGGGGCTACACGACTCCAAAAGTAATGTTTAATTTGGATGTGTCATCATTAATGGGAAATAGATCTTTTTAAAATTAAATATATGATGACAGGATTTCATCTTTCAAAAAACAAACACCTTAACCATTTTCGCTATTGCTGTTTTAGAATAAATTCCAGCTACAACCTGCAACTTAGAAAAATGTCTTATTAACAAAACATTTCCCCCTTAAAAGTTGCTGCAAAGCTCATACGCTTTAGCTGGTTGTTTGGTATACTGTGCCAGAAGAGGCTTTGGGAGAAAACTGAGGACTGTGGCCTATTGAAGACAAGTTATACAGGTGGAGCTGATGAGATTGGTCCTTTAAATGAGATTGTTTAGCTATGGCTGCTTGAGAATCTTAGGCATGCCAACCACCATTTGAAAGTCAAAGACAGCTTCTTAGAAGCAGGATGTACTCTTCAGTTAAAAGTTAAAAAATGTGGTAATTTGGAGAAAGATTTGAGGTCAGCTATCACCAAATAAGAAAAGGCACCTGTATCGTACATGTGTCTGTGCATTTTTGCACACTGACTGCTGTGATCACTCTTAAAAATGTGATCAATTACATGACATCTCTCGCAACTGAACACTTTTTTTTTTTATAAAAAGCAAACTGTTGCAAGTAATAGAGTCATAGCAGGAGGTATGGTACTTTTTGTATCTGCTTCTCATAGGAAATAGGGTATTTTTTAACATCTATTGTACTAGAATTTCAGTCTTTACTGATTACAGGGTCAGCTGTTTAGTGTGTCCCCTCCCCCCCCCCCCCCCCCCCCCGTGGCCAGAGGTCACTCTGCAGCACTCCGCTTCTGTTTCCCCTCTTGGTTCCTGTGACACCTCCCAGGATACCCTTGCTGTCACCTGCCCCTAGCATGAGGAAGCCTTGTCTGTGGCTGCTGGGGGTCAGCTCTCCAACTCCACCAGCCACAGGCAACAAAAGCACGCCCCTTTAGGCCTGGCAGGCCCAGCTGTCTCTCTGCAGATAGTGGTAGGCACACTCCAGCATCTGCCTGGAGTGTCCAGCCCCATGTCCACTGGACATTCATGATATTCACAGATCTGTTGCCCCCAAAGAAGCAGTAAATGTGAGCTTGCTAGCTTCACCTCAGATCACTGCTCTGCTTAAGACATAGCACTTAGATCTGTGTATAGTGAAAACAAGCAAAAGTTTATTTAACAAAGAGAAGAGATTCAAACGATAGCAAGTAGAAATATTGGAAACAAATGGTTACATATAAAATCAAATCATAACTTGCGTTCTAGAACCTAGACTTATATAACTAGGTACTTTCATGTGATATTGAACAAAGTTCACCCCAAAGTCCTTCCAGTGTTTTTCAGCCAGGCCTGGCCGTGATCCTTTTTTCCTGAGACAAAACACGCTGCCAGCTTGTCCCCTAGGTAAAGTGCACTGTATATCTCTTTGCAACCCCTGGAATATCAAAACTGTCCTTTCATCTTTATTAATAAACTGGACATTCTCCTGCTGTGTGTTACTTCCTATAGATTTTGCAGTCTCCTGTTGATTTTGCAGTCTTGATTAGCTGGTGGCTCAGTATGCAAATAGACATCATGAGACGCACAATACACAGTGACCAGTCAGAGAGCTAAGCATCTAATACACCCTGCCTAAACAGAACCTGTCTGAGGCATGTCACCTCCTGGTGACCTCCCTTTAACTTCAAGGCTTTAAGAACATAATTTTCAGTATAGATACATAAGTTTTTAAATGTTATCTGTACCTACATTTTACAAGGATTACAATAACCAGTGGGCTATTGGCTGTCGGGAAAGACCTTACCTGACACCATATGGTGAATTATTGTGCATACACTTGACCCAGGGCATCCCTGTAAAACTCTGTGTACCGCTGTGCCCTCTGCTAGTTGGCACAAAGAGGTTCCTGAGTCACAGTTCCTCAGTACCTCAAAAATACAACCCAAAATTATTTAAAACACTTCTCTTCTGGAGATTCAATTTATTCAACCCTCAGGGTACATGCTGGCCCTCAAAGCCTCACTTCAGTGTTTCTCTCTCTTATTCCTGAAGCTTGTTCCAAATTCAGCAGTCTCTCCCAGGCTTCTCCTGGCTGGAGTTCAACCTTCTGGCTCTTACTTCTCAACTTCCCTGCTGTCATGGTCATCTCTGCAGGAGCCTTTCTCATTCCCTGCAGCTTCCTGAGCTTTTCCCCTTCACTGCAGCTTCCTGCTGCCCTTTATAGGGGGAATCTGCTGCCTTCCATCAGGCCCCATCCAGCCATTAATGCTGCAAAGGTGGGCTGGAATAATTCCTTCAGTAATCAGGGTTGGCTGTCCCCAAGCATCCAGCCCATCACCCTGTTATACTGATATAGTATGCTACCCCAAATACCACATTACATAGAAATGTAAGCACAGGTAGGCTATTTTCATTTATTTGTGGAAAATTTATATTTTCCTGTGACTTTTTTTCTTCTTCATCACTTCTCATCTCACTTTGATTCATGTTGTTACGATTCTGATGCAGGCCATTGGGTACTGTCCTAACCAGCTAAGGCAGACTAGGGGAGGCGTCTCTCAGTGCTCTCAGGTAGTGATCTTATTGAAGTTATATGCTGGTTATTTGTAGGGGATTTTACCACTTCCACCACCCTCAAGATGAAGCACCCCATGGAAAGCAGCCTTTAAATTAGCCAATGCCATGGGATGAAACTTCCATGCTGCACGAGGCCAAACAGCCCAAGGCTGCCACATGAGCCCTGTGCTGGGTTCAGTAAAACCTGATCTCACCCACGTGGACCAGGAATCTGAATGATTACTGTTTAGAAAAATAATAAATACGATTATTCTTAAAAGTTTTGGAGTTCCAATGTGTAATATTGCTATGTAAGGCCTAACTGTGCATTAGACATAGGAGAAGGATTACAAAATGTTTGTTGTGCTTTTCTAGGTCTCCTTTAAGTTAGTAACTTTTTTTTAAATATCCATTGTTCAGATAAAATACAAAGAAGAAATGAAGCATGCCACAGCAATTTCGGATCCTCCAGAAATAAGGAGAGTTAAGGAAAACCAGAAGAATATTAGCAATGTGCGACCCTTATTCATTACTTTCATTATACTGTATTTTCTCTGTTTTATTGAATGTCTTGGTTCTAAATGAATAAATCCATGATGTTTGCATTAATTCTACTTTGTCAAAAAGACTATTTAACGATTTAACTATATAATCTTCCCTCAATGTTGAGCTTTGATTAACATTAATGGGAATTACCTACTCATATCAAAATAACATTATACACTTGATGTATGAATTTGAGAATTTGCAAAAGGATCAGCATTAAGTACCATGTGGATAGAAGTGTGTGTTCATTAATGAATGCTATTTTCTAGTAAATTGCTTTACATTATTCTTTAATCTCTATTAACAGAGCACAATACTTTTGTTACTTGGAGCTCTCCGTATAATTTCTAATACCCTGTTTACCAGGTTCAGTACAAAGAACAGCCTTGCAAAGCTACGCCTGTGACCGTCACCCCTGAGATGGAAAGAGTCAAGAAGAATCAAGAAATTGTCAGCTTGGGAAGTTGCTTTAATTTTCAATTTAATTTTATTTTTTCCTTACATAATCATCTGATCTATAGATTTCTTACAAAACAAGTCTCCACAAAGATGTTTGTTTTCCTTAGTTGAGCATATACTCAAAAATAAATATATATCTTAATGTAAACCTCCAGAATAACAGTTGCCAAAGGATCTATTAACAAGGCCATTGCATGAGTCAGGAAATGAAGCTTGATACAGGTTTCTGGGTTAAACCAATGCCCACAATTTTATTAAAGAAAATATTATTAGAACCAAAACTATTCCCCCTCTTTCAGGTCATAAATCTGACTAATACAGTCCTCCTCATGTTTCTCTGGCCATAACTGGCTACAATTAAGTGTGGACTCCAATTAATCCCTCCTTTGTCCCCCTTCTTCCCCCCCAAAAAACTGCCCCAAATTGGTATCCAATGACAAAAAAGACCACCTCAAAATCCTACTGCTGGGCAGAAAGATGTGTAAGAAGGCAGGGCATTTAGTTATCATACTTCACCATCCTCGCATTCCTGAAGCACTATCTTCATCCTTTCTGATCTGTCTTCAAAGACACGCTGGCTACTCTGCTCAGCTGGACTCCCAAAAGGAGTGTGAGGTATGCTTGTGCGGTGGGATCTTCCAACCCAGAGATTTTGAGGGTTGGAGCCAACTAAATCAAAGGTGACTGCAACAAAGGCAATGAGGAAATGTGAGTGTGTTTGGCTCCAGTTTCCCTCCATTTATACCACCAGCCAAAGTATCCATCCTCACCATCTAGAAGTTAGCTGATTTCATATATTCATAGATTTTAAGACCAGAAGGAACTATTATGGTCCTCTGGTCTGACCTCCTGCATAACACAAGCCAAAGAACCTCACACAGCATTTTCTGCATCAAGCCCATAACTTCTCTTTGATCCAGGGCATATCTTTTAGTCAGGCAACCAGTCTTCAGTTAAAGATTTCAAGTGATGGAAAACCCACCACATCCATATATAAGTTGTTGTAATGGTTAGTAGCTCTCACTGTTAAAAATCTGTGCCTTATTTCTAGTCGGAATGTATCTAGCTTCATCTTCCAACCATTAGATCAGCTTATACTTTTTTCCACTAGATTAAAGAGCTGTCTAGTATCAGAAATATATTCCCGGTGTGTAGGTACTTGTAGCCTATGATCAAGTCACTTCTAACCTTTTCTTGGATAAACTAAATAGATTTATCTTCTTTAGTCTATCGCTATTATATATGATTTCCAGACCTCTAATCATTCTTGTAGCACTTTTCTGAACCCTTTTCAGGTTTTCAACATCCTTTTTGAAGTGTGATCACCAGACATAGTATTCCAGTAATGGTTTTACTAATGCTGTATACAGAAGTAAACCGCCTCCCTAATCCAACTTGATTTTCCCCTACTTATGTATCTAAGGATCAATGCCACTTCATTATGGCGTTGCACTAGGAGCTCACGTTCAGCTGGTTATCTATCATGACCCCTATGTCATTTTTAGAATACCTGCTTTCCAATTAACAGCTCCCATCTTGAACACTCTTTGTTCCTAGATGAATGACCATGTATTTGTTTGTGTTAAAATGAACATTGTTCAAATGAGATCTTACCAAATGATCCAGGTCAGTCTGTAAAACTGGCCTGTCCACATCATTGTTCACCATTCCACCATTCTTTGTGTAATCTGCAAATTTTACCAGTAATGATTTTATATTTTCTTCCAGATCATTGGTGGTAAAAGTATTGAACAGCTTTGGGCCAAGAACAGGTCCACTCAGGACCGTAGTAGAAACACGCCCATTGGATGCTGAATCCCTATTTACAATTATTTTTTGTGATTTCTCCATTAATCAGTTTTTAATTCATTTAATAGAGGCTACATTGATTTTGTATAGTGCTAATATTTTTTATCAGAATGTCATCCAGGACTAAGTCACATACCTTACAGAAGCCTAAGTATATTATATCAACACAGTTACCTTTATCAACTAAATTTGTGATCTCATCAAAAAATAATAAGTTTGTTTGGCAAGACTTGTTTTCCATAAATCCATGTTGATTGGCATTAATTATTCTACCAACTTTTAATTCTTTACTGATTGTGTTCCATATCATCTTCACCATGATTTTGCCCAGGGTTGATATCAGGCTAACTGGCCTATAGTTTCCCAGGTCACGCTGTTTGCTCCTTTTGCATATTGGTACAACACTGAACTAAGTGATTGGGCAACAAAATGGCAAATGAAATTTAATATGGATAAATGTAAAGTAATGCACATTGGAAAAAATAACCCCAACTATACATACAATATAATGGGGGCTAATTTAGCTACAACAAGTCAGGAAAAAGATCTTGGAGTCATCGTGGATCGTTCTCTGAAGATGTCCACGCAGTGTGCAGAAGCGGTCAAAAAAGCAAACAGGATGTTAGGAATCATTAAAAAGGGGATAGAGAATAAGACTGAGAA